>NC_067409.1:9985097-10340097 GCF_009764475.1 Pristis pectinata
CAGTAACAGCACAGAGTAAAGTGTCACAGCTACAGAGAAAGTGCGGTGCAATAAGGTGCAAGGTCACAACAAGGTAGATCATGAGGTCATAGTCCATCTCATTGTATAAGGGAACCATTCGATAGTCTTATCACAGTGGGGTAGAAGCTGTCCTTAAGTCTGGTGCTACGTGCCCTCAGGCTCCTGTGTCTTCTACCCGATGCAAGAGGAGAGAAGAGAGAATGTCCTGGGTGGGTGGGGTCTTAGATTATGTCCCGGATGGTGAGGATCCTTAGTGATGGATGCCACCTTCTTGAGGCACCACCTCTTGAAGATGTCCTCGATGGTGGGGAGGGTTGTGCCTGTGATGGAGCTGGCTGAGTCTACAACCCTCTGCAGCCTCTTTCCATCCTGTGCATTGGAGCCTCCATACCAGGCTGTGATGCAACCAGTCAGAATGCTTTCCACTGTACATATATAGAAATTTTCAAGAGTCTTTGGTGACATACCAAATCTCTTCAAACTGCTTATGAAGTTGAGCCACTGGCATGCCTTCTTCGTGAGTCAATTTCTGTTCAAAAGTTACTTTTGAAAGATTAAGCAGAAAGGAATACACTAATAGAGATTATAAACTTTTGGAGTAACAGTGCCCGTGGCGCTACACTTCTTACAGGATCTTTAACTGGGCTGTGACTGCCTGACCCGAAATCAGAGCAGTGGAGCATGTAGTACTCGTGGAGAGTCGGAATTGGTGCTTTCTGATGGCGGCGATTTCTGCTGTAGACTATTTCCTAAATGGGGAGAAAATTCAGAAATTAGAGGTGCAAAGGAGCTTGGGAGTCCTAGTTCAGGATTCCCTCAAGGTTAACTTGCTGGTTGAGTCAGTAGTAAAGAAGGCAAATGCAATGTTAGCATTCATTTTAAGAGGACGGGAATATAAAAGCAAGGATGTACTGCTGAGGCTTTATGAGGCATTAGTCAGACCATATTTGGAAATTGTGAGCAGTTCACAAGAATGATCCCAGGAATGAAAGGCTTAACATATGAGGAGTGTCTGATATCTCTGGGCCTGTATTTGATGGAGTTCAGAAGGATGGTGGGGGCTCTCATTGAAACCTACCAGATACTGAAAGACCTGGATAGATTTGATGAGAAGAGGACTTTTCTATTAGTAGGAGATTCTAGGATCCGAGGGCACATCCTCAGAATAAAGAGTTGTCCCTTTAAAACTGAGATGAGGAAGAATTTCTTCAACCAGAGGGTGGTGAATCTGTGGAATTCATTGCCACGGAGGGCTGTGGAGGCCAAGATATTGGGTGTATTTAAGGCAGAGATTGATAGGTTCCTGATTGGTAAGAGGGTTAAGGGTTAGAGGGAGAAAGCGGAAGACTGGGGTTGAAAATATCCGCTGTGATTGAATTGTGGAGCAGACTCGATGAGCTGAATGGCCTAATACTGCCCCCATATGTTATGGTCTTGTGGGGAGACTGTAGCTCAGGTGCTCTGATTGGGATGAGATGAATTATCTCCCATTGGTATGGCACAGGTGATAGAGACATGTTTGTGTTCTCTTGCTTGGACGATGACATTAACTGACATGTGCAGGTGCCTGGATTGTGAATGTAGCCAGGAGTGCTTATACTTATTTCTATGATGACATGGAATGTTGGTTATGACATGGTTGTGCATCGGGAGAACTCCACTGAGGTTGGCTTTCCCTACTCATTCCATTGGCAGTCAGTCTTCTAGAGGCAAGATATGCGAACCAGTGTAGTCTCCTCTCCAGTGCTAACACCTGTAACACTGACTTGAATTGCAGTCAAAGTCAAGTTTATTTTCATGTGCACAAGTACATGTATGCAATGAAAGCCTTACTTGCAGCAGCATCCCAGGCACATAACTTCATATAAGCAGGATTCACAAGAAAATAAATTAAACATCAATCACACACAATTTTTACAAGAAAGAACATGATTAGAACAAAAAAAAGTAAATTTTAGTGCAAAGTGGTCCCAGTGTTGCTAAACTGTAGTGATCAGGGTTTTGCCGGTTGGTTCAAGAACCGAATGGTTGAAGGGAAGCAGCTGTTCTTGAACCTGGTGGTGTGGGACTTCAGGCTTCTGTACCTCCTGCCCGATGGTAGCTGCGAGAAGATGGTATGGCCCAGATGGTGGGGATCTTTGATGATGGATGTTGCCTTTCTCTAGGCAGCACTTCCGGTAGATACTACCGATGGTGGGGAGGGATGTGCCCGTGATGTATTGGGCAGAGTCCACTACTTTCTGCAGCTTTGTGTGTTCCCGTGCGTTCGATTTGCTGTACCAGACCACAATGCAACCAATCAGGATACTTACATTAGTACATCTGTAGAAGTTGGTTAAAATGATCGGTGACAAGCCAAACTTCCTTAACCTCTTACTGTTCCTACTGTTATTATGATACTTTTAGTTTCTTCCACTGTGAAAGCAAGTACAAAATATTTCTTCAAAATCTTTTGTTTCAATTATAAATTTCCTAGTTTCACTAAGTATTTTATACACTTATACAAGCTCTTTCTGTCTGTCTCTATCTTTCTCGCTGGCTTGCTTTTCTACATTATTTCCTTTCCTTTTTCAGTGATCCTTTGCAAGTTTCTAAAGGTTTTCCAATATTTCAGGCTACTACTAATTTTTGCAAACTTACCTCTCTTTTCATTTTGATACTGTCTTTAACTTAGTTCAGCATGAATGGATCATCCTTCTCTTATAGTCTTTATTTCTCAATGGAATAGATATTTGTTGAATATGGAGATCCTCTGGTGAGCATGGTTAAATTATCAGATTAGTAGTCTGGACTGAAATCCAAAGACACAATCAGATTCAGGTTTATTATCACTGACATGTCATGAACTTTGTTGTTTTGCGGCAGCAGTACAGTGCAAAACATGAAGACAAAAATTACTAAAAGTTACAAAAGTAAATAGTGCAAAAGAGGAATCATGAGGTGGTGTTCATGGATTGTTCAGAAATCTGATGGCGGAGGGGAAGAATCTGTTCCTGAAATGTTGAGTGTGGGTCTTCAGGCTCCTGTACCTCCCCGATGGTAGTAATGTGAAGAGGGCATGTCCCGGGTGGTTAGGGTCCTTAATGATAGATGCCACCTTCCTGAAGCACTGCCTCTTGACGATGTCCTCGATGGCGGGGCCAGTTGTGATGGAGCTAGCTGAGTCTACAGCCCTCTGCAGCCTCTCTCGATCCTGTATATTGGAGCCTCCATACCAGGCGGTGATACAACCAGTCAGAATGTCCTCCGCTGTACATTTGAATCCCACCATGACAGCTGTGGAAATTACATTACTAGCATGTTAATAACATGGAACAATGACCATGAAACTACCACATTGTACAATAACACCACCTGATAACCCTTTTTTGGGGAGGAAATGTGCTATCCTGACTTGGTCTGGCACATATGTGACTCCAGACCTGTGTCCTTACCTGGTCATATTGACTCCAGAACTGTAGCAGTGTGGTTAACTCTGAAGTGGCCCAGCAAGCCACTTGTAGCACATTTATTTCATTAAAGGTAACCCCCAGTCATTCTCTCTTGCACTTTATTGTCTACCTGCACTGCACTTTCTCTGTAGCTGTGATACTTTACTCTGTACTGTTATTGTTTTTACCTGTACTACCTCAACGCACTCTGTACTAACTCAATGTAACTGCACTGTGTAATGAATTGACCTGTACGATCGGTATGCAAGACAAGTTTTTCACTGTACCTCGGTACAAGTGACAATAATAAATCAATACTAATACCTCCCTCCCATCGGGCAGAAGATACAAAAGCTTGAGAACACGTAACATCAGGTTCAAGGACAGCTTCTGTCCCCCGTCATAAAATTCTTGAACGGACCTCTTGTATGTTAAAGGTGAACTCTTGATCTTTCAACCTACTTTGCCGTGGCCCTTGCACTTTCTGTAACTACACAATATTCTGGATTTTTTTTTCTTTTGTACCACCTTTGTATACTTAGGCATGGCACAATCTGTCTGGATGATGTGCAAACAAAAGCTTTTCACTGTATCTCTGTACATTCGACCATAATAAACTGACTATCAGTTCATGATCTGCAGTTAGGTAGTTCATCTGCAGTTAGTTGTCTGTAAATCGGGGTCTTGCCAATGGTGCTCAGGTTCCAAAAAGAGAAGCAAGTGTAATTCATATGGCCCCTTGCACCAGCTGCCCTGTTCAATAAAATTGTGGCTGATGTTTTACCTCAATGCTACTTGCCTGCACTAACTCTTGATTCCCTCATTATATCCTCAAACATTATCTTTTAATCCATTTTCCCATTAGCGAACTCTGCCTTCATTCCTTCAGGATTATTTGAGGTTTGAAACTAGCATCATAAACTAATTTTCTTGCTCTAACATAATGGGACTGTATGTTCAGATTATGATCACTCTCCAATAGAGGATCCTTTACAGTAAGGTCATTAACTACGTTGTTTCCTTGGTTGATTCTAAGAGATGGTCTTGAAGCTGCTCTTTGAATTCATCCTTGAGGCTTCCTTTGCTAATTTGATTTGTTCAATCTGTATGAAAATTAAAGTCACCCATGATTATTCCTTACAAGACCCAACTTGTACTTTATCCTTCTATTAAGGAGCCTATAGATTACCACCAGAGATTTCTTTCCCTTGTTTTTTTTCCCCACCCAAATTGATTCTTCACCTTGATATTCTGAGCCAAGGTCATTTATCTTTATTGTGTTCATCCTTCATTAACAGTGGTACCCATCTCCTTCTGCATTTTGCCTTTGAGAGATGCAGCAGGGAAACAGGCCCTTTCACCCACTAAATCTGCACCAACCACACATCTACACTACTTCTACATTAATCCCTTTATTTTTTTAATGCTTCTGAAATGTCAAGTACTCCAGAATGTTTAGTTTCCAGTCATAGTCACTTTGCCACCACATCTCTTAATGGTTATTGGATCATTCCTATTTGTCTATTTGTGCCCCCATTTGTTTAAATTGTTGTGATTGTGACATGCATTCAGATAAACAGTCTTTAACTTTGTCTTTTTACCATTTTTCCCTACTTGATACTTCCAAGTACCATACATTCTTGTGTTTTGTACTTTCTGTTCCTTCCTGTCACACTCTGGTTATTATTACGCTTTTCACTATCCTGCATTATTGCCTTGTCTTTTCTCTTTGGCTTTCTAAATCTCCTCTTACCTGAATCCAACCACCCTGCCCCCAGCTTTTTAGTTCAAAGCCCTATCTGCAGGCTTAGTTGTACAATTCACCAGGACGTTGGTCCCAACAGATTCAAGTGAAGCCTGTCCCAACAGAACAGCTACCTTTTCTCCAGTATTGATGCCAGTACCCCATGTATTGAAACCTACCAATCTCTGAGCCACATATTCAGTTCTGTTGCACATGAGTCGAGGAGAAATCCTTTGTGGTTCTGCTTTTCAATTTGGACCCTAGCTGGACAGACTCTCGGCTGAACTTCTTTCTTTGAACAATCTATGTCATTGATTCCCACATGAACCATAACAACTGGATCTTTCCCCTCCCACTCTACATTCCAGTCCTGCCTAAAGAAGGCATTCTTAACATCTAGCATCAGACAGGCGATTCAAACTTCAGGACCAGAGTTCATAGCTACAGAGAGCCATATCAATCCCCTGAACTGTACCGTCCACTATCCCAACTTGAACGTTGCCCTGTGCCATGGTCCAGTGGTCAGTTTGCTTGTCTTCCCTGCAGTCTTACTGTCATCCACACAGGCTGAATTTTGAATCTTGTCCTCTGTAGAGTTCTTTAATTTTGGCTAGCTGAAACCTCAGCTTTTCACATTTATTTTGGTTTATTCTTCAGTGTTAATGCAAGTTGTTTCCTTTTTGTAATTTAAAATGGAATGACTTTGTTAAACTGTTTGATTAATAGCCACTCAGAGTCCCATTATGCAAGGAAAGCAGTTGGTTGTTGTGCCATTTCTGGTGTTTGTTCTTTGTTACCCTTCAGTTTTGTGGTTTTGAGATTCATTAATATATCTTTGGGGGATGCACATGGAACAGAGTTGTAGAAAATTTGTGGTGCATCGGGAGGCCCTAATGTGTTTGTACAGATGAAAAAAGAACAGTCTAATCCCTCTTCCCTGCACCAGATCCATTGCCCTCAATGAGTTCGAGATCCTATCAATCTCTGTTTTTTACATCTCGCCACTAATCTTTCCAACTAGTATAAACCTGTGAGACCGGTGTGGTCATATATGGGACCCATGTGGCCATGTATGGACCCACATGGTCATAAATGGACAGAATACCTAATTTATGTTCATCTAGCAGGCAGTAGAAGTTTTTTACTTTAATATAAGCACATAAGAAATGCAGGTCTTCTCTGGTACAACTCTACAGCTAGACAATTAAGTAAAGGGTTAGGATCAATAATGATGACCACTGAGCTACCAGAGTGTTATGCTAGTGAGGTCAATAGTCTTGGATGATTAAAATAAGTTCACAAAATGAATTTTTAAAAAGTAACAAAATTTGTAACTGTATATACCAAATTGATATTAAAAATGGAATGAACGTAGGATCAGTGTAAATGTGCGGAGGATAGTCTGTGTGGGCAGAAGGGCCTGTTTCCGAGCTGTATCTTTCTATGACTCTGTGACAATTTGTTCCACATTAATTTTTTTTTCTTTTTTTTGTAGGTCCAAGATAATTCTCCAGCCCAAAAAGCTGGCTTGGAACCATTCTTTGACTTCATCCTCACCATTGGAAATACTAGGCTGGTAAGTCATTTGTATAAAAGGAATTCACAATTACATTTAAAATTTTAGATTTTTTTTTAAACACGCAAAGTGAACTGTTTATTATGTTACTGTGAGATTCATGCATTAAATGTTTAATTCATTGCTTTATATTGTTTCCACTATTACTCTCATCAGTGACTGCCAACTATTAATTACATCAAAATGTTGTCTCCGGTTCCAACTCTTATTTGGAGAGATAAATTTTATCATTTTGCTTCTGGGCTTTTCTACTGTTCAAGTGGTTATACTATTAAAAGTTCACAAACTCAGCAAGTGCGCTTGCTATCGAATAGTTCCTTTGGTCTTAAAACACATAAGGTTGGATAAATCCCCGGGGCCTGGTCGGGTACATCCTAGGATGTTACAGAAAGCAAGAAAGGAGATTGCTGTGGCCTTGGCAGAGATTTTTGTGTCTTCATTAGCTCTAGGTGAGGTACTGGAAGACTGAAGGATAGCTAATGGACCTTACACTCAACATCCATTAGACCTAGAGGGACACAAGACACTACAGATGCTGGAATCTGGAGCAACACATAAAGCACTGGAAGAACTCAGCAGGTCAGGCAGCATTTGTGGAGGGAAATGTAGTCAACTTTTCAGGTTGAGACCCTTCATCTGGACTGAAAGAAAGAGGGGAGATGGCCAGTATTAAAAGGTGGGGGGAAGGGACAGAGCGAGAGCTGGGAGGTGATAGGTGGATCCAGTTGATAGGCAGATGAGGGAGGGGGGAATGATGTCAGAAGCTGGGAAGTGTTGTGGAAGTGACAAAGGGCTGAAGATGATGGAATCTAACAGGAGAGGAAGGTGGAGCATGGAATAGAGGTGGGGAGGGGAGCCAGAGGGAGGAGGGTGTGGGTGATGGGCAGATGGAGAGGGTGGGGTGGGAAAAGAGTTGGGGTGATGGGGGCCAGGTGGATCAGGAGGAGAGAGAAAAGGGACAGGGGGAGCGGTTACCGGAAGTTTGAGAAATTGATGTTTGTGCCGCCAGATTGGAGACAACCCAGGCGGAATATGAGGTGTTGTTCCTCTAAATTGCGTTTCGCCTCAACCTGGCAGTAGAGGAGGACAGTCGTGTTGGTGTGGGAATAGGAAGTAGAATTAAGATGGCTGGCCACTGCGACATCCAGCTGGTACACTGGACAGAGCAGAGGTATTCAGCGGTGGCCACCCAGTCTGCATCCAGTCTCATCGATGTAGAGGAGGTCACAACGATAGCCCTGGATGCAATAAATAACACCACGGGATTCACATGTGAAAGACTGCTTCACCTGGAAGGGTGTTTAGGGCCCTGGATGGTGGTGAGGGAGGTGGTACAGGGGCAGGTGTTACACCTTGTGCAGTTACAGGGGAGGCAGGGTGATGGGTGGGGAGGGATGAGTGGACAAGGGAGTCAAGCAGAGGTGATCCCTCTGGAAAGCAGAAGAGAGGAGGGGGCAGGAAGGTGTGCCTGGCGGTGGGATCCCGTTGTAGATGGCAGAAGTTGCAAAGACCGATATGTTGGATGCATAGGCTGGTGGGGTGGTAGGCAAAGACCAGGAGCACTCTGTCCCTGTTCTACCTTTGGGGGGGGTGGGGAGGGGAATGGATGAGGGCAGAAGTGTGAGAAATAGAGGAGCTGCGGGTGAGGGCTCCATTAATAGTGGAGGGGGAATCCTCGTTTTCTGAAAAAGGATGTCCCGAAATGGAAGGCCTCATCACGAGGACAGATGCAGCGGAGATGGTGGCACTGAGGAAAGGGAATGGCGTCCTTGCAAGTGACTGGGTGGGAGAAGGTGTAGTCGAGGTAGCTGTGGAGTCAGTTGGTTTGTAGTAGATGTTGGTGGATAATCTGTCTCCTGAGATGGAGACGGAGAGATCAGGAAAGGGGAGAGGAAGGTTGGATATGGACCAAGTAAGTTTGAGGGCGGGGTGGAAGTTGGTAGCGAAGTTGATGAAATTGAAGAGCTCCACAAGACCTGGATCCTCCACTAACCTGGCCCCACTGTGTCACCTGACCTTTCAACAGTGAAGATCCAAGTGAGACCCTGAATAATGTGGACCTCTTTCCATATTGTGGGAGCCACCTCTCACTGAAGGCATATGCTAACGAAAAAATTTTACCGCCACCTTTAATGGGCCAGCCCAACCTTTGTCGATCGAGGAAGAGTATTTGAAGGTCAAGACCTCAGACCTAGCAAAACAAAAGCTCATAGTCTACTGGATAGCTGTGATCCCCTCCCTTCTATATGCTTCTATATCTCAAGGCACTGGAATTCCTACAGAACTCCTGTGTTTAGAGGGCTTTGTGTAGCTGAAGTGCTAACTGTACACCTCATCTTCTAGCTCCCAGGCATTCCATTTATACTTCTTGATTTATGCTGCACTGAAGAAAGTCAGTGTAATTATGCAATTGCCTAATGAAAACATCCTAAAATTCTTTTATTTTTACTTTCAAGAACAAGGATAATGACACTTTTAAGGACCTGCTAAAAGCCAATGCCGAGAAGCCGGTGAAGTTGGAGGTATACAGCACAAAGGCTGCAAAGGTTCGGGAGGTGGAGGTTGTCCCCAGTAACATGTGGGGTGGGCAGGGTCTGCTGGGAGCCAGCGTCCGCTTCTGCAGTTTTGAAGGTGCTCATGAACATATCTGGCATGTGCTGGTGAGTACACATAAATATGAACAATGCCCTGGTTATCAAAGTTACTACAGAGATTGCAAAGAAAACTGTTAATGTTTTGAGCAATAATTATGTGAATATTGACTATGTCAGTGCTCTCTTCCATTGCTATCCTCAGGTTCAAGTTACTTTATTGTCATTCACCCATATGCTATAAAAACACATGGAGGAACAAAATGTGGTTTCCCCCAGACTCTCACAACAGAGGACATACATAAAACAGAAGACATACAATAAACGCAGACAAAAATATTGTGCAAGTGCAAATAGTGCAAAAAACGGTATATACAGAATACAAATTTAGTGCAGAGTTAGTGTGAAACCTGGGAGGGCTTTTAATCTTCCTCCTCAATCTTGAGCACCATCAAAATTCTGCTGCCCTAATTTTCACTTTCCCACTTGCCTATCCCCAGGCTCACTGCCTTATATTGCTTCAAACTTAAAACTCTCATAGATGTGTTCAAATTTCCCTGTCACCACCTACCTACCCCACCTTCCTGAGTATTCTGTATTCTTCTAATTTGACCTCTTGTGCATCTCCAGTCATCTTCATTGGTGACCATGCCTTCTAAACCTTAATGCCTGGAATTCCCTATAGCCTTCCTGCTGCCATACTGCAATTGTCAAACAGTGAAACAGCAACAGCCAGCACTTGACATCTTCCAGCAATATTGATGCTACATGTTCAACTAATACTGACGTTAGATTGGTCCCAACGATGTTTCATGTTGTGACCATATTGGGAGATGAATCTTCTGCTGCATTTATCAGTAATGTTTTGCAGAAGAAGGGATTTTTCAAAGAAAATGTTGTCTAAATAAAATATACTTGTGCTGTTTTGGGCATCAGGCTGAGTTCACTTTGTCTTTGTTTTACTGATTTGTGTTTCTATCTTTTGTTCTGGAAAAATCTGATAGAGGAAAAAATGTTGTTTCTTGATGATTTGTGTTTCAGTTTTGATTTAAATGTATGTATCACCTGTCAACAAACACAAGGCCAATAACGCTGTGCACCTTCACAATGTTTTCTTTTCCTATCTTGTAGGATATTGAACCAAATTCGCCAGCAGCCCTGGCAGGTCTCCAGCCTCACACTGATTACATCATTGGTGCAGATCAAGTAATGCAAGAGGTGATGAATGTTTGATACATCTTAATACTAACACTTGTAGTTGTGGTTCAGGCTGGGCAGGGCTGTACTAGCAATGCCTGGCTATTACCTGCTTAAAACGCTTAGACAGATGCTTGGATATAATTAGGTGCAGAGGTTACTCTGTTGTACTGTTTGGAAATGTAACTATCTTTTACCCACAGCAAGATCCCATGAACAATATTGGTACGTAATTGGTCTGTCCACATTAGTGACATTGGTTGAGGGATAAAGATTGGACAAGGTACTGGGAGAGCACCTGCCCCTTTTCAAAATGCTTTCATGGGATCTTTTTCATCAGGTTTGGAGAGCAAATGAGCCTTGATTTGATGTTTCAGCTGAAAGTGGGCACCTTGAACTGTGTAACCAGCTCGGTCTAGGTTACATGCTCAAGTCTCAGGAGGAGGTTTCAGTTCATTACTTCTAAGGCAAAAGTGCTCCCTACTGAGCCACAGCTAATGCCTAAGTTAAAAGCAGTGGGAGGTGTTCGGGTGGTGGGTGGTGTGAGAATCAGAAGGCTTTTGACTGGACCTCTTAAGCAAGCTATAATCTAGCTGTATTCTGCACTAGATTTATGAGACTGCTGTCTCCAGAGAACTCCACTCCAACTAACTGCTGGATTAAGATGGGTCCTACACTGAATGATGATAACTCCCCAAAAAGCACAGCAGATGAGGACAATTTTGTGTAATGGTTTACATTACATTCCCCAAATGCTAACCAAATGTGGCAGACGTGCATCTATGGATGCCATCAAAGGAAATTCAAGTATTGTTGAGGGGGCATTTGTGGCATCTCCAATGCTATTTTCTGCATGAGTTCATATGCTTTGAAGACTTGTGAAGATACTTTATCATAAACAGCAAGAATTCACATTTCATTGTTTTGCAGATTTAACTGCTTAGTTATCTGGTTATCTGGTAACATCTGGTTACCTCATCTGATATTTAGTTTTTGCATGCAGCAGGAAGGAAGGAGCACCATCTCCAGTGCTGGTGGTAACTCCAACAACAATTTTTGCAGCTTGTATAATTGCAAAGCGCTTGACAACAGTGTATATTCTTTTGCTGATGCAGAATGTCAGAAATTATTTAACTTAGAAGTTAAATAATTTCTGACACTTTGGTGTTGGATCTTCCTACAAAGCAGAAATGGACTACATAGACCAGTGCAGTTTCAGGCAACTCATTACCTCTCCACTACCGCGGCATGGTAGCGTAGCGATTAGTGTGACGCTATTACAGCGCCAGCGATCGGGGTTCAATTCCCGTCGCTGTCTGTAAGGAGTTTGTACGTTCTCCCGTGTCTGCGTGGGTTTCCTCCGGATGCTCCAGTTTCCTCCCACATTGCAAAGGCGTGTGGGTGGGTTAATTTGGGTTTAAAATGGGTGGTGCGGACTCATTGGGCTGGAAGGGCCTGTTACCACGCTGTAAATAAAATTTAAAAATTTAAAATTTACCTTCTCTGGCAATTAATGTGTGCAGTAAATGTAGTTCACATCAGCAATGGCCGATTCCTGTAAATAAAAAAATCACACAGGGCAGCACATCCATTTGACTGAACTATTGCAAGTAGATATTTGCCTTTTTATAAGTTAGTCTTTGTGTGGGTGGTGTCAGGGTGAGAGGGAATTGATTCAATCACATCTAAATCAACCAATTGTTTTTTTTTCACACACCCAGTCTGAAGATTTTTTCAACCTGGTTGAGGCATTTGAAGGAAAGCCCTTGAAACTTCTGGTTTATAATAGTGAGACAGATTCCACCAGAGATGTTATGGTTACACCCAATGGTGCCTGGGGAGGAGAAGGAAGGTATGTGATGGTTATTATTATTTACTAGAGAAACAAAGGACTGCAGATGCTGGAATCTAGATGAAAAACACAATGATGCTGGAGGAACTCAGCAGGCCAGGCAGCATCCGTGGAGAAAAGCAGGCGGTCAACGTTTCGGGTCAGGACCCTTCCTCAGGACTGAAGATAGGAAAAGGGGAAGCCCAATATATAGGAGGGAAAAGCTGAGCAGTGATAGGTGGACAAAAGAAGGGAGGCAAGGTGGGCACAAGCTGGACAAAAGAGGGCCACCCTGCCTCCCTTTTGTCCACCTATCACTGCTCTGCTTTTCCCTCCTATATATTGGGCTTCCCCCTTTTCCTATCTTGAGTCCTGAGGACAGGTCCTGACCCAAAATGTTGACCGCCTGCTTTTCTCCACGGATTTTGCCTGGCCTGCTGAGTTCCTCCAGCATCATCGTGTTTATCATTTATAATCTGTTGTTTGATGTGGAGACCATACTATCTTGGAATCTTATTGGCTATTGAAAATTTCCATAATATGTTTGCTTCCTTGTTTGTTACCAGGCAGGAAGAAACACTTGAGAGTGTATTTTTTAAATGACTGGAATGATGTGGTGCTTTTTGCTTTCTCTTCCCACTCTACTAAATGCAGTTTTGTGACAGTAAATCAAGACTTCTGCCTTAAGCCATTACTACAGTTGTAGACCATAGCAGCAGAAATAGCTTACAGAAAATTTGTGGAGCAAAGGAGAGTGATGGATTAAATCCTACCAATGGCATAAAAAACCCAAACCTTCCAGCAACTATGCATCAGAGGCATTTGGATTCTCAGCAATCGCATTAGTTTTGCTGCTTTGATTTAAATTTTCCCAGTCATACTAGTGGCTGTACAGACCACGATTTTAGTAATGGGAGGGACAAGCATTTGTTTGCTCTTCCTTGATGCTAAAACTGCATGTTCTACTTAACCTTTTTTCCTCAAATAGAATTTTTGAAACAATTTCAACCACCAATTCCAGTAACTTTTTTAAGAATGGAAAGAATGGACAGTAGAAATGTTTGTTCATGAGTAAAAACAGAAATGTTGAAAAAGCCCAGCAGCTAAACAGCATAGTTGGACAAGAAGTTAGTGTTTCAGGTTAATGATATTTTATAGGACATTTACACTCAAAAGAATCCTTTGCAACTAATGTTTAAAAGGTATCTTGATGGTGGATTCCTCTGTTTTTAAAAGAGTGTGATCTTCTCAAATAAAACTTAAGTAGTTTGTTAGGATATTACTTGTTAATGACTTGTTCAGAAGGTTGCATGTTTGATTACCTTGTTACATGGACCTTACTGATGCAGCCAGAATCTATACCCTTGCATATATAGTACAAGTCATGTCCACGAGGAATATCAAAGCCAATTAGCAACTTCTAATTTCTTCGATTTCATTAACAGTGTACAGTGGCTAGTGCAGTAGCCAATTGAAGGATAAATGCTGGCTAGGAATCCCTGACTTTAGTTAGTGCTCTGGGATATTTTGCATCTACTAGACCAAAGTTTAAATGCTCAAACAAAAAAAACAGCATGTCAAATGATGAACCACTCCAAAAGTATTGAACTGAAATGAAAGTCTGTTATTGGAGTTTAATGTTTAAATCTATCAATTTATCGAAAAGAACAGTGATATTAAAGTCCAAAAGCCTACAGTGTGCTCCAAATAGTAGAGCAGTATAAATTAACCAATTTATACCTTATCTTTACTGTGTCTGGATTCTCTGGCGTTTTGTGCATTTTTGCCCCAGAGTTTACTGTTAATCGCCGAATAATGGTGTGCTTGCCACTGATCTTGGAGAAAGCTGACAATCTCTGTGGTGAGTTCTTTCTCTTTCCTGAAACCAGCAGCTGGCATCCAATGGCTGTGATGTCATCAAACTGGCTGAGCAGCCAATCACGTTATAGAATCTCATGCAGCAAGCCAGGAAGCAAAAAGCAGCATTTTTAACTTCTAAAAATGATGGTGCCAAGTAGACATTGGAGCATATAAGGTAGATGCTGAAATATCATACTTCAAAAATCAATTAAAGTTCTTTAAGTGCCTAGAGTGCACACAAAATTACATTTTTAGAGCTTCGGCCTGAACGATTAAAACTGTTTCTTTTTCCACAGACCTGCTGAGTATTTTCAGCATTTTGGTCTCTCTGTAACCAGTAAGATTTGACAAGTTTCCTTTTTCTGAAGACAGCAGTCATTGGTATTGGAGTGAATCTTGTCTCTGTCATTTCTGCCAGTGAGCTGATAGCAGGGTGGATGTGCATCTTTAATTTAGAGTCTCGGACCTCAAATTATGTAAAATCAATCCCATCACTTCCAGTAGAGAAGTAACCCAACTTGACAGAGGGATGTATCCAGTCATGGCCACTCTGACTGGAATTGCGGTATCGCTGGATGCAGCCTCTTTAATACTGTACGTGCAGTGGGCTAATTTAAAGTTTCCTCCATTTTCACCTTGCACTTTATTCAATTTCAGTTTGGGTTGTGGCATCGGATACGGTTATTTGCACAGAATCCCCTCCCGACCTGTTGTGCCAGAGAAGAAGATTGAGATTCCAGCACCTCCTGTGGCAAGTGCTGTACCTGTGAGTCCAGAAAATGGATACACGGAGGTGGGTAACTACCGGTTTGTGCACTACACTGATCCCAGTCTTACATAAGTTCTGCACACAATTGTCATACTTGCCTATCAACCCATAGAGTCATACAGTACAGAAACAGGCTCTTCAGCCCATCATATCTGTGTTAGCCTTCAGATAACTAGCTATACTGATCCATTTTTCAACATTTGATCCATAACCTACGCCATAGTGTTTAGGTGTTCATCTAAATACTTTTTAAATGTTGTGAAAGTACCTGCTCCCGCCATCCCCTCAGACATTCTGGATTTCAACCACTGTCTTCCTCAAGTCTCCTCTCTAACCTCTTGGTTCAATCTCTGCACCTGCTCTCGTGCCACCACCTCCTTCCTTCCATGCCATCGTGTCCAGTTGTATATTTACTATTATCAACATTTTTATTCCTGCAGTGATTATTTCTTTTCACCATTGGATTGGTTCTGTTTATTCTTGATCTAAAATTTAAGAATTGAGCTGTGTATCCTCCAATGCTGCTCTGCTTTCCGCATTCAAAATGTGAAGAATTGCACCTGCAAATCTCAGTTTAATTGTTCTGACATTTGCTATAGAGCCTTTACCTACCAAGGCTGTAAACACTTATTGCACTTGCACCTTATTGCACTGCACTTTCTCTGTAGCTGTGACACTTCACTCTGTACTGTTATTGTTTTTACCTGTACTACCTCAATGCACTCTGTACTAAGTCAACATAACTGCACTGTGTAATGAATTGACCTGTACGATCGGTTTGTAAGACAAGCTTTTCACTGTACCTCGGTACAAGTGACAATAATGAACCAATACCAATACCAAGCTCTGAAAATTCCCCCTCGAGCATTTCTACAGGTTTCCCTACCTCAAAACCTCCCTCTCTGAAGCACTCCAGTCTCCTAACTTATCTTTGTGGTTGCTAACACTCCTGTGGACATTTCACCATGTTTAAGGTCATCTGTAAATACAGGCTGTGGATACTTGAGGTTTCAAGAAGCTTGTACTTTGTGGTATAATCACCCTCTTGCAGTAATGGCTTGAGAACAGTTGAGGGAGCTGTAAGTTTGAGAGTGACTCCAATTGTAAACCACTACAATGAAAATGTGAGCTGAGTGTAAATAACCTTTAATGCTTGATTTTAAAACCTTACACACTGGACCATATTGTGTAACTTTATCAAATGATTATAAGCTCATCAGATGCACACAGTATCAACCTTGTAAATGTATCAGATGCGCATTATTTTATATGAATTCAGCTCCTCAAGCCTGCTACACTAGTCAATATTATAGCTGATCATTTACCTCATCACTTTCCTGCACTAATTCCTTCTCCATTGATTCCCTTATAATTTAAAAATATATCTCTGTCTGTCTTCAATATATTCAGTGTCTGAGCCTGCACAGTTCTGTTGGAGAGAGAACTACAAAGATCCCCTTACCCAGTGGGTGAAGAAATTTCTTCTTGTATCTACCCTGAATGGCTGACCCTTTTTATTGTGATTCTGACCCCTTGTTCGAAACCCCGGCTAGAGGAAATTAATCCCCACAAGCTGCAAGTACTTTTTGCCTGTTGGCCAAGTACAAAGTACGAGGTTCTTGTAACATGACCTTTTGGATCCTCAAACCTGCCTCACTCATAGTCACACCCTCCTGTCCCTCTTGACTGACAAGATTCTAAAGTACTTAATCTAAAGGGTGTGACTGCCTCCTAGTAGCCAGGTAATTTACCTTTATTCCTGATGCAGTGGAGTGTCTGAACCATGGACTGCAGCTCATTAACTCTGACCTGAAGTTCCTTGAGCTGCAGAGATTTATTGCAGATGCTATCGCCATGAACCCTTGTAGTTTCCATCAACTCCCAAGAATTCCATCTGTAACACATCACTTGCTCTGCCATGCCTGTCTTAAAATAATTTCTTTATTTAATTTATTAATTTATTCAATCCTGTCACTTTCACCTTAAACTCACTGAAGTCCCTTACCAAAGTCCATGCCCCATGGATGCTGTACTTGGAGGCCACTGTGCTGAAGACATGCTATGTTTTTAGCTGTCATGGACTTACTTTTCCAGGTACCATGACTTTTGAGTGACCTAATTTTCATTAATGAGTTCCAGCTCATTACCCCACTACCTGGAGGGTACTTGTCTACCACTATATATCACTGTGATTTAAACCACAAGATTAAGAGAATTGAACTGTAAAACTAAATAGCTTTTTATTAAATGTAGATAAAATCATTTGTGTTTATAAACCAGACACAGTTTATTTTCTGATTGTAAACTTTAGGAAAACCCTTCACTTCCTCTCGACCATCTGCTCTCTGTAGATGGTGTTGACTTTGCTGGGCCATGTTGTCATAGGATTTTGTTCTTTAATAGCCTCCCAAGTCACTATTGTGCTGTTGTGACCCGACATCTCATGGGCATATTGTTCGGAAGGGGGTCACTGAAGAGCACCATATTGCCTCAACAACCATGCCTGTTATCCTCTCCCAAGTGATCTGGAATAAAAAACAAAAGTGCTAGAAATACTCAGTGGGTTAATCATCTAAGTAGAGCAGAGCTGATGTAATTGGCAACCTCAAATTTTGTGGTTGGCTCATTTTTTTTCTGATCAATTCTGCTACATTATCAGGTAACTCAAGGCATTCTTGCCAATATCCAACAGCAGTACTTTTCAAATTGAGATTTACCATAGTGGTTTTATAAAGTAATCCAATTAAACTGTATATTGCAGTATGGTTTTCATCAAGCACTGCTTAATGTAAAGTAAAACACTTATTTATTTATTAGGCACCATTGGTAGCCGCCAGCTTACCGACTGACAAAACGGTTGAGAGTTCAGGCTTGGAGCAGGGACTGGCAGATCTGACGGTGGAAAACTCCCTTCTTCCTCCTCCTATACAACGCGTCATGGATCCAGGTGGCTGAATAATTTTAATTCTGTTTTGTTTTTCATGGGCATTTGAAATCGAAGATACTGCCGTCAGGAGATCCACTGAAGATCTCTTGAAGAAATTAGGTCCTACTCTGCAAACTTGAATTGAAAGATTCCACAAGAATCACTTTGGGCACAGATTTGAGGTGATGGGGAGAGATGTAAAAGAGATCTGAGGGGTAAATTTTTCACACAGAAGGGTGGTGGTTATCAGAAACAAGCTGCCAGAGGAAGTGGTGGAGGCAGATACAATGTATAAAAGGCGTTTGCACAGATACTTAAAAAGAAAGGTGTCTGGGCCTAATGATTAGCAAGGTAGACATCATGGTCGGCATGGACAAGTTGGGCGGCATGGATTCGTTTCCATGTTGTACAGTTCCATGATTCTAGCAGTCTGGTATTGTTGTGTGCTATTGTTTACTAATTTGCAGATGTCTGAACTTGATGAGATAATGAATATATTATGTCTCAGATTATTTTCATGTGATTTCTAGTGCCATAGACACTGGAGCACCAGTGTGAGGATGTTAATTTTTGTCACCAGTCTCATGGTCATAGATTTTAACCCGGTCTTTACTATCCTTCATTCCTAAATCCCTCTGACATCTTTAAGTGTGTCGTACAAAGTAAAAGTAATTGGCACAATGGGAAATGATTCACATCCAGGAATTTCTAGTGGCATCTTCTATGCAATTGGGTAGCTCATGACTGTCCAAGGTATTGAAATTTTCAATTGAACACTACTTCATGAATTAGTAAAATCAACTTGCAGTACTTACTGCACACCATCAAACACCTTTTTCTGACTATCATGAATACCAATGTTCTAAGGAAGTAAACTCAGTTCTTCAACTTCGTGATTTTCATTACTTTTTAAAGTGTGCTAATTAACATAGAAACATTGAAAACCTACAGCACAATTCAGGCCCTTCGGCCCACAAAACTGTGCCGAACATGTCCCTACCTTAGAAAAATAGAGGGCTGTGGGTAAGCCTAGTAATTTCTAAGCTCCATGTACCTATCCAAAAGTCTCTTAAAAGACCCTATCGTATCCACCTCCACCACCGTTGCTGGCAGCCCATTCCACGCACTCACCACTCTCTGAGTAAAAAACTTACCCCTGACATCTCCTCTATATCTACTCCCCAGCACCTTAAACCTATATCCTCTTGTGGCCAGCAATTCAGCCCTGGGGAAAAGCCTCTGACTATCTACCCTATCAATACCTCTCATCATCTTATACACCTCTGTATCAGGCCATCTCTCATCCATCGCTCCAAGGAGAAAAGGCTGAGTTCACTCAACCTACTTTCATAAGGCATGCTCCCCAATCCAGGCAGCATCCTTGTAATTCTCTCCTGCACCCTCTCTATGGCTTCCACATCCTTCCTGTAGTGAGGTGACCAGAACTGAGCACAGTACTCCAAGTGAGGTCTGACCAGGGTCCTATATAGCTGCAACATTACCTCTCAGCTCCTAAATTCAATTCCCCGATTGATGAAGGACCATATGCCTTCTTAACCACAGAGTCAACCTGCGCAGCCGCCTTGAGCGTCCTATGGACTCGGACCCCAAGATCCCTCTGATCACACTGCCAAGAGTCCTACCATCAATACTATAGTCTGCCATCATATTTGACCTACCAAAATGAACCACCTTACACTTACCTGGATTGAATTCCATCTACCACTTCTCAGCCCAATTTTGCATCCTATCTATGTCCCGCTGTAACCTCTGACAGCCCCCCCACACTATCCACAACACCTCCAACCTTTGTGTCATCAGCAAACTTACAAACCCATCCCTCCACTTCCTCATCCAGGTCATTTATAAAAATCATGAAGAGTAAGGATCCCAGGACAGATCTCTGAGGCACACCACTAGTCACCGACCGCCATGCAGAATGTGACCCGTCAACAACCACTCTTTGCCTTCTGTGGGCAAGCCAGTTCTGGATCCACGAAACAATGTCCCCTTGGATCCCATGCTTCTTACTTTCTCAATAAGCCTTGCATGGGGTACCTTATCAAATGCCTTGTTGAAATCCGTATACTGTACACTACATCTACTGCTCTTCCGTCATCAATGTGTTTAGTCATATCCTCAAAAAATTCAATCAGTCTCGTAAGGCAGGACCTGCCCTTGACAAAGCCATGCTGACTATTTCTAATCACATTATACCTCTCCAAATGTTCATAGATCCTGCCTCTCTGGATCTTCTCCATCAACTTACCAACCACTGAGGTAAGACTCACTGGTCTATAATTTCCTGGGCTATCTCTACTTCCTTTCTTGAATAAAGGAACAATATCCGCAACCCTCCAATCCCCCGGAACCTCTCCCGTCCCCATTGATGATGCAAAGATCATCGCCAGAGGTTCAGCAATCTCCTCCCTCGCCTCCCACAGTAGCCTGGGTACATCTCATTTGGTTGCAGATACATTGTTTTGAGTTTGGAACTAAAGCTGAGTAAAATTATCTCATAGGCTTGACGTTGGTCCTGTATTTTCAGGTCAAATTGCAAACTCCCACCAACCCACGTATTTACGCTGCACAGTGCATGTTACTACAAAGCATGATCAGTCCTCTTGGACATGTGTGTGAGAGGTGTATAGCTCCATTGGGCAATGCTACATGGTGAATAAACACCATTTCTGCATCTGTATGGTTTTCAGTGATTGGTCTAGAGATAAGAATCTGAAGTCAGACACTGGAGGTTTTTATGTTCTGATGCATTCTTTTTGCTGGTAGCTGTAGAGGTTTAGTTTTAAAATTGTAGAGTTGCTTGTTGATAGAACATAAGGTTTTGAATTAAAACAAGGTTGTATGGCTATACTCATGTATAGAGAAGCCAAGAACTGCAGATAGGGGGTCATGGTTTAATCTGGCATTTGTACTCTTGAACAGGTTTTCCGGCTGGATCCATGGATGTCCCTGTAACTCATGACTTATCCAAAATATTGAATGCGTCACTGTCCTCATCGTCCTCATCCACCTTTAATGCAACAACAGAAAGCAATACTGGAACGGATGGGTTCCTCACCAATGAAGAGCTTGATTTTCACTCTGGTGAGTGTAATCAATAGTCAGATGTCGTTGTCTCCCCTCCTGCCGGATTGTGCAATCCAACATGAGAGGCATTATAGTCAAAGGTGACTTTGTTCTCACCAGTCCCCAGCAGCAGTCAGTCACACACACACACACACACACACACACACACACACACACACACACACACACACACACACACACACACACACACACACACACACACACACACCACAAAATTATTTTTTAAAAGATATCAAAATTCAGTTTTGAACAAATGTTTCAGAGTCTGACAAAGTACAAAACAATGTATTAATTATTTGTTTCCTAAACTATATTTTAAATCAGAGCTGAGATCCCAGTTGCTTTGCCTATGAACTTAACTCCCTAGCTCCTCAGTTTGTCTCTCAAATTGCACTTGCTGCCAGTGGTTATAACTGAATAGACATTGCTTTTCTCTCATTGCTTTTAAACCAATCCATTGTGGGAAAAATGATGAACTTAATGCAGTGCAATAATTGACAGTGAATTTAACTAGAGAAACCGCAGATGCTGGAATCTAGATGAAAAACACGATGATGCTGGAGGAACTCAGCAGGCCAGGCAGCAGGTGGTCAACGTTTTGGGTCAGGACCCTTCTTCAGGACTTTAGATAGGAGAAGGGGAAGCCCAATATATAGGAGGGAAAAGCAGACCAGTGATAGGTGGACAAAAGAGGGGAGGCGGGGTGGGCACAAGGTGGTGATAGGTAGATGCAGGTAAGAGATAGTGAAGGCAGGTGTGGGGGGTGGGGAGAGCAGATCTACCGGGGGGGTGGGGGGGGGGGGGTGGGTCAAAGGTAAGGAAATAAAAGGGGATAGAAAAAAGAGAGAGGCCAAGACAGGGAAGAGAAGAACCATGGTGGGGAGGGGGCTGTGGGGATTACTTAAAGTGGGAGAATTCAATGTTCATGCCTCCTTTGAGTTCCTCCAGCATTATAGTGCTTTTCATCAGTGATTTTAACTGATTGACTGACAGTGAGTTTGTGTATTGCTTTGTTTTTGATGCAGACCAAGGTGGTGCAGTGACTCCCGAGGGTCTAACATCTGTTAGTTCAGTGCCACGTGCTGCTGCTTCCTCAATGGTACGAGAATCGGATCAGGAGCTCTCGGATGTGACTGCCACTTCGCTTCCCACCTCTGCTGAGATGTTGCCAGATATGCATCCAGACATCGCCCACACGGAGTCTCCACCGGACGACGGGAAGGAGCCGCCATCGCAAGGGGAAGATGCAACCACCCATGATCCCCAATTGACCAAAGATGAAGCAGGCGAATCGTTGGGTTGAGGAGACTGCACAGACGACGCACAGCAGCAAATTAGACTTTTATGGTGGCTAATAGCTTTACCTGGGTTTACTTTTAAAAGTATCTAACTGATAACTATTGTGGGGAAAAAAAAGCAAGCAGTTGTATTTGGGCCTGTTTCTTTGCTCCTTGTCTGTAGGAAATAACACTGATGATTTCATGACTTTTGCCACAGTACAGGATGTCTGAAGTTACTTGTTCACAGTGCAAGAAGCAGTAAGGAATATTTCACTGATAGTTTTTGCTACTGTTTGCTAAATCATGGTTCTGACCACAGGCCTCCCTTTCCTAAAAATGGTTATCTTAATTTTTATATTGTTCAGAATAATTTTAAAACTACAGTCTGATGTTCAGGGGAACATGGTGAATGGAAGGTCCTAATGAAAGTTTATTTTAAGCTTTTGCCTTTTGGATGTATTTTTCCTCAGTGCAACACTACCGTATCAATATAGGATCAGTGCAATCAGATTCCTGGATAGAATGGAATTTAAGGCAGTGGAAATGATCAAAAAGACTAGAAGAGTTCATGAACTTTAGAAATATATTGGGGACTTCTTCTGATCACTTTGATTATTAAGTTGCTCAATTTTATTCTCTCTCTTTCAAGCTGAGTGCAGGCAGTTTGCTCAGAATATTGTTACTGTTTGAAGGAAATGTTGCTTGTTGAAAGTTGGACCCTACCATCAAGATGACTGAGATGGAAGTGCAGGTAGAGTAAATATAAGTTTAGAATGTAACACAGTATTAGCTGTCAGTCTATACCACAGTTCCAGGGTTTCTATGATTTTTCTTTCATAATTAATGAAAAATAAAATCCTGGGATTACAATTTCTCTCTTTTCCCATAGATAAACTTGTCAAAAGAAGATGTTCTGTAGAAAGTTCAAGTCCATTGGCTCTGGGTCAAATAAGTTGCAGAACAATATCTCTTCCAAAATACCATTGAAGTAGTGAAACCTAATTATCTCCCTGAGTAACACAGTGTCCCACTCACAGGTACGGAATTACAGGGAAGGAAATGGACATTGATATCCTATTCTGTGTTTACATGCTAGTCCTGTATCACTCAGCTTAAGGGACAGCTCAGCCATTGTGTTAACTGGTTGCCATACTTAAGGCCAAAAAGAAAATGGCAAGCAATTGATTTTTGCACTGACTTTCCCCTTACTATGAAAATTCATATCTATGCAAACCTTATGATTTTTGGGTAACAATTTTCATTCTTTTACTTTCTGCTTTATTGAGGCAACAGGAGGATTGGTCAATCTTCTCACAGTTGTCAGCAGGCTGTCTGGTACCATAGTTAGGTCCAATTCTGATCCACCTGATGGCTTCCTACAAGTAAATTCCAGCAGTAATCACTGAAGACAGTAATTTCTTCTACTATTTCCAAGGCACTTACTTTGCTATCTCCTGCCACATTTAAGCCAAAGACTAACCAGCCTACTGTTTTGATTGAAATCACATGTAATTGATGCTAATTGTTTAACAGCATAAATGTATATAATAGGCAGAGTTTTCAGAGTTGATTCTGTATTACTTAAACAAGTCAGGTTTAGATAACGTTGCATTTTCTCTTGATAAAATACTACTTTCCAGAAGCATCAACTTGTGTTTTAAATTGGTGGTTCAGATGCTGCTTATTACTTGTGCTAGTTAATGAAGGGTATGAGGTTTCTTAATGCTTTTCCTAATAACGCACAAGGTACTGACTGACTAAAATTATAATTGGGGGGGTGGGGGGTGGTTAATTCTACATTTGGGTAGAATTTACTGGTTATGGCTTTACAATACAATTGAAGCCAATTACAATGCCAGTAATTTTTCTGTCAACATATTTTGTAAGTAGTGCTTTCTTTTAAGTGGGGATTTTTTTCCTTAATCACTGAACCTCATTTTGTCCATTTGATACTTAAGTTATGGTCACTGTTTAAATGGGGGCTTTTAAATACACTAGGGGACATAAAACAATCATGTTTACAGGTTGCTGGGGAATAATTTATATTGGGTGTGGACAAGCTACACTGATGTCAGATGTGCACTCATTTTGGGTCGAAGTAATCTTGCTGCAGAGCTTGAATGTTGCTCTGCTTTACAAAGATGCTGAGAGACTTTTGAAGTTTGTACTAAGTTTTTCTTGTCAAGATTGCCATTTGCTAATTCTAGCTTTCCCTAAACCATCTTGGTGCCCCATTGCCTTGTGTTTCATTGTATCTCCTGTCTCAGAACACCAATAAACTGTAGACCTGCTGAAAGACCTTGGACGAGGTGCAGAATGATGCAACTTCAGTTAAATGAGATACTTGCCAATCAGGAAAATGCAGAAGGTTTTTGACTAGCAGTTATAGTATGTTCACCACAGTGTTTTTTCAAAGGGTCAATTCTGTTTTTCTAAGAGTTACATGGTATTAGCAGATTTGACTTTTATGCCAATTAATGGGTGTTTATTTTTTTAGATAATCATGCATAAAATGCACAGCTCCTAAAATGCTTGGCCTTCAGGTGCATCTTTAATTATTTGAATGGTTCTTATAAAGTAAATTTTGGTAGACACTTTGAATTACCAGATGAAATGTGCTGGGTTACTAGTCCTCATCATGACTCTAAATGTTCTCATTACATCAGCATTTTGCCAGCTTTTATTCACGTTGCCATTAAAATTTTTTCACTGCTTCATTGTTGCACCTTTCCACATTGGTAGGAGGGATCAGAAGGCCAGTCCTTTTCCAATAAATGCCACCAATGGACTCCACACTCCCACTCCTTCAAACTAAGCTGAACCTCTTTTGTCAAAATTCCAGCACTAAGTCTGATTGTGGCCTAGTTTAATTTCCACATCTGTAAGTGTTTTTATGTTGTGTGTTGCTTTTCATATAATCTGAACATAAATGACACATTGTAGTGACAGCAAGAAGCTTCTGAAAAGGTGAATGTTGACAAAGGAAATTGTATTCTTTTGACAAAAAAATAATATATGGTTTTATGTTGAATGATGAGTTAATGAATGATGTCTTTTTGAAAGCATTAAAATTTTTAATGTGAGTACATCACTTTTAATCAGTCTGGTCTGAATTTGTAAAGCAAGATCCCACACAATGTGAACGTGGCTGGATCATCAGTTTTGGTATCTTTAAATACCAACTATCGAGTGGGATCCCAAAGACAATCCTATACCCCGTGGAATATTTTATTTCCACCCGAGAGAGCTGACAAGGGCTTGATTAATGTTCAACATTCCCTTGATGTTAATCTGGATAATGGAATAAAATCTCCAAAGTGGAGTGTGAAATATATTTATACACCACCCTGAATGAGACTAATGCAAGGTGCTTCACGTGTTTTAAAACAAAATAGACATTGAGACACATGAGATCAGCAAAAACTTGGTTAAAGAGTAGACTTCAAGGAGCAATTCAAAGGATAGAGTGAATTTCAAAGTTTTTGGGTCTTGTCAGCTTAAGACCAATGGTGGAGCAAATAATGTTGGAAGCTCAAATCCAAGAATGGAAACGTTAAGAGATTAAGGAGATATCCAAGATAAGACATAGGAGCAAGATAAGACATAGGAGCAAGACTAGACCAATCAGCCGCTTGAGCCTGCTCTGCCATTTAATAAGATCATGGCTGATCCAAGAGAGAGACAAGAGATTACAGATGTTGGGATCAGGAGCCACAAACAATCTGCTGGAGGAACTCAGCAGGTTGAGCAGTATCGGGGGAGAGGGAAATGAAATTGTTGATGTTTTGGGTCGAATCCTCCTTCAGGGGAGATGGCCATTGCAAAGGGGAGTGGTTCGAGGAGATGATTAGTGGACTGAAGTGGGGTGTAAAATGAGGGGAGGGGGGTGGAGCTAGGAGACTGACAAATGGCTGATAGATGAAGGCAGACAAAGACGAGGGGCGGGAGGGGGGAAATGAAGGTGAGAGACAGCTGCTGTAAGGTGATGAGCAGAAACCTAAAGGGCTACCGGTGCTGGAATCTGATGTAAAGGAGCTGATAATGGGAACCATTAGTGGAGAGGGGAATGGCAGATGGAACCAAATAGGATGGGTGGGGGCCCATGGATGAATTGTCTGTTCAGCAGGTGGATGAAACCAGGAGTGGAAGGGGTGTTCAATCTTGGCCTCAACACCATTTTCCTGTTCCCTTCCTATAAATTCAAAGGCCTGTCAATCTCTTCCTTAAATGTTTTCCATGACTGCTCTCTGGGGTTAGAGAGTTCCAAAGAGTCAAGACTCAGAAGAAATACCTCCTCATCTCTGTCTTTAATGGGTGATCCCTCATCGTTAAACTATGCCCCCTAGTTTTAGATAACCTCAGTAGGGAAACATACTCAGAGCATCCAGCCTTGTCGATCCCCCTCAGAATCTTAATACATTTTTATAAAACCACCCCTCGGTTTTCTGTGCTTCATTAGGCCCAACTTGCTGAGCCTCTTCATACATCAACCCCTTCTTCCCTGGAATCAACGTGGTCCCTAATGTAAGTAAATAAATATGGAAATCAGAAATAGTGCACAGTAAGGTGTAGTCTCTCCAGTGTCCTGTGAAGATTCATCAACATTTCCCTACTTTTATACTCCATGCCCTTTGTAAGAAAGACCAACGTTCCATTTCTTTCCTAATTATTTGTATTTGCATGTTAATTTTTCTGTTTCACATACTAGGATCCATGCTATATACAAAATACATGCTTTTGTACCACCACATGTTGTAGTCTCACACTACTTAGATACAGGCCATCCCTGGGTTATGAACACCTGACTTATGGACACCCATAGACAGGAGTGAGTTCCCATAATATTAAATTCAAAAGTCCAATGCTTATACATACACTCATTCTTACAAATGACAGAACCAGTTTGCTCTCTGCACATTTAGTAATTGTTCTTTCTTATCAGTCTTATGTGTTTTTGATACCATTCATTTCAATACTCCAGAGGTGTAGTTACCTATTGAGTTATTTTTGTGTATTTTCTGACATCGACAAAATCGACTTAAGGATGTATATAAAAACAGAACCCGTTTGTTACCCCAGAGACGGCCTGTAATCATCTGCTTTTTTTATTCTTCAATTCAACATGAATAATCTCACATTTTCCCACATACGCCATTTGCTAATTTCTTGCCCACTCACTTAACCTATCCCTATCCCTTTGAAGGGTGATGTTCTCAGCTTGCTAATCTGCCTAGCTTTGTGTCATCAGTAAATCTGATTACAGTTTCTGAAAATCAAAACATTTCAGGTGCTGTAAATCAAAATAAAAACAGAAAATGCCGGAAACACTCGGCAGGTCAATCAGCATCTGTGGAAAGAGGAACAGAGTTACCATGTCAGGTCCCTGGACGGTGAGAAGAGGTGAAAGGACATTCAATGGATCATTCTTCCCAATTTCCACCACCAGACACATATTCCCCTCTATTCCCCTCCCTTCCCCTGTCAGATTTCGAAGAGATCACTCCCTGGTCCACCCTTCCATCCCCCACCAACCACACCCTGTCTTATGGCACATTCCCATGCAACTGCTGAAGATGTGACATCTGGCCTTTCACCTTTTCCCACTGTCCAGGAACCCAAATAGCCTTTCCAGGTGAAGCTGCGATTCACTTGCACTTATTCCAATCTAGTGTACTGCACTTGGTGTCCCCAGTGTGGTCTCCTCCACACTGGAGAAACCAAACACAGGGTGGTCACTTTGTGGAGCACTTGCGTTTAGCCCGCAGGAGTGACCCTGAGCTTCCAGTTGCCTAAATTCCCCATCCCACTCCCATCCTGACCGTTCTGTCTGTAACCTCCTGCATTGGAATGAGGCCCAACACATACCTGAGGAACAAGACCTTATCTTGTCTCTAGGCATGTTGCAGCCTAAGGACTGAATGCTAAATTCTCCAACTTTAGCTAACTCGCTCTTTCTTTCTGTCTCTGTCAGACTGGACATTTCTGCCAGTCATCCATGTGTGATTTTGGCCTCAGGTTTTCTCTTTCAATTGGTATTGTCTGACCTGTTGTGCATGCCCCACAGCCTTGCAACAATAACACAGACAAAGGAGCATAATAGGGTCATAGAGAGTTACAACCCAAGGCAAGATTCCCTCTGCAAGAAGGAGTAACCCCTTTTTATACCCTTCAAAACCTCTACCCTAGTACTTTTCCATTCAGTCATGGTATCAGTCTGTGCCTTCTTATCCCTCGTGGCCTTCGAACTAGGCACATAATTTAAAAACTGAGACAGCAACTGAACATCACCAACAGCCTGTCCTGGTCAAATCACATGGATGCCACAGCCAATAAAGCTCACCAGCGCCTCTACTTCCTCAGGAGGCTAAAGAAATTTGGTTTGTCCCCTTTGACTCTCACCAACTTTTATCGATGCACCATAGAAAGCATCCTATCTGGATGCATCACGGCTTGGTACGGCAACTACTCTGCCCAGGACCACAAGAAACTGCAGAGAGTTGTGGACACAGCCCAGCACATCACGGACACCAGCCTCCCCTCCTTGGACTGTCTTTACCTCTCATTGTCTTGGTGAAGCAGCCAGCGTGATCAAAGACCCCACCCACCCACCCGGGACATTCTCTCTTCTCTCCTCTTCCATCGGGTAGAAGATACAGGAGCCTGAGGGCACGTACCACTGGACTTAAGGACAACTTCTACCCCACTGTGATAAGACTATCGAACAGTTCCCTTATACAATGAGATGAACTCTGACCTCACGATCTACCTTGTTGTGACCTTGCACCTTATTGCACTGCACTTTCTCTGTAGCTGTGACACTTTACTCTGTACTGTTACTGTTTATACCTGTACTGCATCAATGCACTCTGTACTAACTCAAGGTAACTGCGCTGTGTAATGAATTGACCTGTACGATCGGTTTGCAAGTCAAATTTTTCACTGTACCTCGGTACAAATGACAATAATAAACCAATACTAATACCAATACAGCATGTAGAGACAGCATGTTTTGCAGAAGAACATGTTTTCACCGTTACCTAAGCTCAAGGCTGTGTACTCCTGTACGTTCTCAAAACATTACCACATTCCAAGCTGACACCATTTTGTCTTACAACCACCATTTTGCGTTACACACTTTTGCACATACCAAGGAGGAATCAAATATGACCTGCAAAATTTAATTCTCTCCTTACAGCACGGAAACAGGCCCTTCAGCCCACCAAGCTTGAACTGCCATCCACCACCCACTTACATTAATCCTACATTTTCATCAACTCCCACTCCCCCAGACTCTATCACTCACCTACACACCCACCAACGCTCACATCTTTGGGATGTGGAAGGAAGCTAGAGCACACAGAGGAAACCCACTCCCTCACAGGGAGAATGTGCAAACTCCTCACAAACAGCACCCGAAGTCAAGATTCACAATCAGGCTAACCCTTCAGGACTATAGATCTGTAAATGTGTGATTAGTCAAAACAGAATGTTAGATTTGCAGACTTGATGGGTATTGCAAAGAAAAAATGCACAAATTTCAGCTTTCAAAATCTTAGCAAGTAAATTTTGGGATCTAAATTTATTCAGTAATTTATTTCTCACTGAACAGTATTTAATCATACTATCTCGTCAATATTATATTACTATGTGTAGCAGCTGCCTGTGGGTACATTGGATGATCCCAACATGGCTAGAATCCAAAAGTACTTCACTGGCTCAAAAGTGTTTTAAGATGCTCTGAACAGGGTGTGAAAGGCATTACATACAAACAAGATGGTCTTCAATGCACAGCTGAAGATGTTCCACTTCGTGGGTGTCAGGAAGTACAAATAAGCAGTGCCGTAAGTTTTAATGCCTGGACTTTCGAAATATATTGCACAGCACCCTCAGGTAGCATCCAGTCTGTCTGCTGGAAATCCTTGTTTGATACACTTGCTCCCAACTGAAGGTGCTAAATGTCAGTTAACTAGAATAGCATCAGCGGAATTGACCACTGCGTTCCTGAAAGCACAGCACTATCAAAATAAGAACAGAAAGGGGGTGGAAATAGAGCAGATCAGACAGCATCTGTGGAGAGAGAAATAGAACTAACATATCAGGTCAATGACCCTTCTTCAGAACTAGAAAAGTGGAGTGGTGGAGAGAACAAAGGAAATACCTGAGACCATGATGTCTAGGTGACACAATGCTTTCTGAGTCATATGGTTAATAGATTGATGAGGGCAATGAGAGATCGAACAAAACATGTTGAAACTTTGAGGTGCAGAATACAGCAGCTGTTGGAAACCTGAAATGAGAAGATGTTTGAAATACTCAGCAGATAAGGTGGCATCTGTGGAGAGAGAAAAACTGGATGAGCTTACATCAGAAGTGGCCAGTTCTGACACAAACAGGTAAGGGTATTTTTCTGAAATTGTTTAAGACAATACTGAGACCCAAGGGCTGCAAAGTACCCAGATGGAAGTTAAGATTGTTTTTCTCAAATGAATGTTGGGCTTCATTGGAACTGTTTAGGAGGCCAAAGACAGGGAGATCAGAGTGGGAGTGGGTTGAAGAATTAACGTGTCAGGTCCACAGAACTATCGCCTGTTCTGCTGAGCTGAGCTCCCTTGTCTTTTGCATTTATGCATTTCAAAGCAGTCAATTGGATGTAAAGTATTTTGAGACATAATAAAGCCATGATCTAAATATATTTATTTTTTTCCTATGTCTTTATTTCCCCAGTGCTCTGGACTCTCATCACTGAAGTACACATTAAAGAAAATGGACTTCTATGTCACTTGCTGTGCAAGCTTCCTTAAGATATGTTAAAGGTTGTGAGATGAATTCTTCATATAAGTTACTTAAGAATGCTATCCTTGGCTTTTGAAATTTGTTAGATTAAATTAAATGGTCTTTCATATCAGTTTTCAGCCCAGTCCCAGATTTATTCCTACTTCACAGCGCAGGTGATTTATGGAATGGCTCATTCCGTGCAGAAGTTAAATAAATTCCAGAATATTTTCTATTATTTGTGGACATAAAAAGTGGACTTGATCATGATTGCACCCTGGAAATTTAATAATCAGAAGGACATATGGAAGATGACTCATTCAGCCACTCTCTGCAACTCCAGAGATCTAAAACCAAAAATGCTTAATCCACATCTGTTCTCAGTTGTCATCTGGGATCATTTCGCTCAGGACTGCTCTGCATTAGGGAGCTTTACAAGTGATCCTCAGGTTCTGTGCAGTATCCACTGTTAAACTAAGAGTGAACTCGCATTTTACATCACCCCTTTTAATTTTCCATTCTATCATTTTTGTTACAATTAATTATTCAGAAGTTCAGCAAGTATTACATGGGCAAACAGAGCTACTATTTGGCAAGAGAGAAATCCTTAAATAATATTGAAGGATCTTTTAATATCTTTCAGCTCCATAAACTTCAGCAGTCCTATAAGCCACAGTTGTCCCAGGAGAGACTGATGATTGTCACATCTGATGCCGAAATCATGTCAGATGTACTCACACAATGGAAATGCTTGGATGTGTTTCTGGGTTGATATGAAACTCCCTAAAAAACTATTGGTAATTGGTTTATTATTGTCACACTGCACTGAGATAAAGTGAAAACTTTGTCATTTCAAAATATATCGAGGTGATATACAGGAAAACAATAACACAATGCAGAACATAGTGTTACAGTTACAGAGAAAATGCAGTGCAGGTACACAATAGGGTGTAAGGGCCACAACAAGGTAGATTGTGAGATTAAGAGTTCATCTTTATTGTACAAGAGGTCTTATAACAGCGGGATAGAAGCTGTCCTTGAGCCTGGTGGTGTGTGTTTTCAAGCTTTTGTACCTTCTGCCCAATGGAAAAGGGAAGAGAGAATGACCAGGCAGGGAGGGGTCTGTGATTATACTGGCTGTTTTCCCGAGGCAGTGGGAAGTGTAGACAGAGTCCATGGAGGGGAGGTTGCTTTTCGTGATGGACTGACCTGTGTCCACAAATCTCTTCAAAGTGCATGTTCAGTTGTACAAGGCTGAAATAAACAGTTCAATAGGATCATACTCTCAGCCATACTGACCAGCAAGTGATAACAATTCTGCCACTGAAGTCTTGTGTTTCAAATTTCTGATTGAGTGAACTTTGATAATTAACTTCTCAGTGGGTTGGGGGATAGGCTAACTTCACTATTGTGCTAATTTATTATTGTCTGGTTCCAGCAGCTCTCGGTAGCTGTTGACCACACATAGATGATGGATCTAATTTCCCCCCACCCGCCCCACCCCTTACCACTTACTTTTTAATTTATCACCTTCAGATTTGATGAACCCTGGCTGGCCTTTCTCAAATTTACTTGTTTTGAATTTTGTACTGCCCTGTGTCCCAACTCCCATTAAATCCCATTTACGTAGCACATAAATGAAAGTCTACCACACCAGTATCCTTTTCCACAAACAAGTCTAAGACTTTATCATCTCCTATGCTCCATCCCACTGCTCAGTGACCAAACAATAATACAGTTCCCTGGTCGGGCACACAATTAAAAAAGGAAAATGGAATGGAAGGCTAAAGGGAAAGAGCAGGAGAATGGAACTAATGGGGCAAATCTTTCTAAGAGTGTGGTACATGCTTGATGCACTGAATGACCTTGCCTTGTAAGATTCTATAATTCAGTAATGTCCATTTCTGACCACAACTAGTCATAAGGTCAAAGAGTTATACAGCACAGAAACAACTCATCCATGCCAACCAAGGTGCCTATCCGAGCTGGTCCCATTTGCTACATTGATAGCAAATTGGTACTACACACAGGCAGCATTCGAGAATTGTTGGGGATAATTGTTGAAGTATAATGAGGGACTAAGCAAATAAAGCAGACCTGAAACCATTAAAATTGGATCCAAACTTTTCTGAGACACAAGAGATTCTGCAGATGCTGGAATCTGGAGCAACACACACAAAATGCTGGAGGAACTCAGCAGGTCAGGCAGCATCTATGGAGGGAAATAAACAGTCGACGTTTCAGGTCGAGACCCTTCATCTGGACTGGAAAGGAAGAGGGCACAAGCCTGAATAAGAAGGTCGGGGGTTGGGGGAGCTGGTGGGGAGGATTACATGTGGGCAGGTGATAGGTGAGTTCAGGTGATAGGTGAGTCCAGGTGAGGGGGGAAGGTAGGTGGGTGGGGGAGGGGGGAGATGTAAGAAGCTGAGAGGTGATGGGTAGAAGAGGCAAAGGGCTGAAGAAGAAGAAATCCAGTAGAAAAGGGCAGTGGACCATGGAATAAAGGGAAGGAGGTGGGGAACAGGCAGGTCATGAGGGTGGGGGAAGGGGAAAGAGAAGGGGGAGGGGCCACAGGAATGAGGGAAGACAAAGGGGGGGAGAAGGGAGAGAAAAAAAGGAGGAAGTGGGGAGGGGTTACTGGAAGTTAGAGAAATCAATGTTGAGGACGTCAGGTTGGAGACTACCAGGGTGGAATATGAGGTGTTGTTCCTCCTACCTGCAGCTGGCCTCTACGTGGCAGTAGAGGAGGCCATGGATAGACATGTCAGTGTGGGAGTGGGATGTGGAATTGAGATGGATGACCACAAGGAGATCATTGCTTTTGTGGCGGACGGAGCAAAGGTGCTCGATGAAGCGGTCACCCAATCTGCGTTGGATCTCACCGATGTAAAGGAGGCCGCACCAGGAGCACCAGATGCAATAAATGACACCAGTGGATTCACACGTAAAGGACTGCCTCACCTGGAAGGACTGTCTAGGGCCCTGAATGATGGTGAGGAAGGGAGTGTAGGGCAGGTGTAGCACTTAATGTGGTTGCAGAGATAAGTGCCGGGAGGTTCATCAGTGGGGAGGGACGAGTGGACAAGGTAGTCATGGAGAGAGTGATCCCTAGGAAAAACAAAGAGCGGGGGGAAGGGGAAGATGTGCCTAGTACTTTTCTGCTTCTTTTTAACATTTTTAGGCAAAACAGAACCTCCTTTAGCATTATCAAATTGCTCTAATAAATAAATTTAAACAATTCTGTAACTCATTTTTTGAATACTTGACAACTTGGTAAAATGGGATTCCTTGGTTGCCCAGTTCTGGGTCGGACTGCCCTAGTCTGGGCTTCTCTTGGCTGCTCTGGTTTATCTGGACTGAACCGGATAGCGCGGTGCTCAGCAGGATGAATCTGAACTTGGTAAGGTGGGGTTTGGCTAGGTCAGCTGAGGTCTGAACTGGACAGGTCTATCCAGAGTTGGGATGGGACAGGATGTCCTTGGCAGTCCTGTCCTGAGTTCATGGAGTCATACAGCACAAGAAACAGGCCCTTTGGACGTCCATGTCCACTCTGACCATCAAAGTACGATTCTATACTAAACCCATTTACCAGCAGTTGGTCTGTTTGCCTTGATGATTCATGTGGTCATCCAGATACCTCTTAATGTCATGAGAGGCTCTGCCTCCAAGGCCACTCAGGCCGTGAGTTCCAAATTCCAACCACCCTTTTGGTGAAGGTGTTCTTCCTCATATCCCTTTAACCTCTGGGAGGTTAGATGCAAGAGGAAAGTAAATGGCAGAACCCTCAGGAGCATTGGTGTGCACATAGGTAGGGTAGTAAAGAGGGCGTACTGCATACTTGCCTTTATTGTTTGGAGTTTTGAGTATGGAAGTCAGGAAGTCATGTAGCAGCTGTATAAACTTAGAACATAGAGCATTACAGCACAGTACAGGCCCTTCAGCCCACAATGTTGTGCTGACATTTTATCCTGCTCTAAGATCTATCTAACCCTTCCCTCTCACATAGCCCTCCATTTTTCTATCATTCATGTGGCTATCTAAGAGTCTCTTAAATGTCCCTAATGTATCTGCCCCCACAACCTCTGCCGGCAGTGCGTTCCACGCACCCACCACTCTCTGTGTAAAAAATTTACCTCTAATATCCCCCTTATACCTTCTTCCAACCACCTTAAAAAGCTTAAAGCTTAGGTTCGGCCACATTCGGAGTACTGTGTGCGGCTCTGGTCACCACATTACAGGAAGGATGTGGAGGCTCTGCAGAGTGCGCAGAAGACAGCCATCAGGTTTAGAAGTATTAGCTATAAAGTTGGTTACAGTTTTAATTCCCCTCCTCCTTGCCACACTGACCTGTCTGTCCTCGGCCTCCTCCATTGCCAGGGTGAGACTAAACACAAACTAGAGGAACTCTGCTTTCCTACCAGATTCCATCACCTGTAGCCCTCTGTTGCCTCCACCCATCACCTCCCAGTCTCTGTCACTATTTCCACTCCTCCCTCCTCCACCTGCCTATCACCCCTCCTCACCTGGATCCACCTATCGCCTGCCAGCTCCTGCCCCACCCCTTCCCCTCACCTCTTTATACCGACTACCTCCCCTCTACTCTTTCAATCCAGATGAAGTGTGTCAACCCGAAACATCAACTGTCCATTTCCCTCCACAGATGCTGCCCGACTTGCTGAGTTTCTCCAGCAGATTGTTTTTTACTCCAGATTCCAACATCTGCTGTCTCTGCCTTCTATTACCAAAACAAATTTTGGGTCCAATTTACCAACTTGTCCTGGATCCCATTACTTTGGACTAGTCTCCCATATGTGACCTTGTCAAAGGCCCTACATCAACTGCACAAGCCTCATCAATGCATTTTGTTACCTCCTTGAAAAATTCAATCGTTGGTTGGATAGCATCTCCCTCCAAAAAAACCATGTGATGTTTGATTAGTCCCTGCCTTTCCAAGTGTGGGTTTATGCTATCCCTCAAGAATTTGTTCCACTGACAGTAAACTCACAGGCTTCTAATTACCAGGCTTATCTGTGCTGCCTTTCTTGAATAAAGGTACCACATTTGCTGACCTCCAGTCATCAGGTACCTTACCCATGTCTATGTAGATTTAAAAAAATCTCTCTCTGTCCTGTTGGGCTGGGATGTCCCTGGACTGGTCTGTCCTGAGTTGAGAAGGGGTGTCCTGTCCTGTTGGGCTGGAATGTCCTGTCCTAAGTTGAGAAGGGGTGTCCTGTCCTGTTGGGCTGGGATGTTCTGGACTGGTCTGTCCTGAGTTGAGAAGGGGTGTCCTGTCCTGTTAGGCTGGGATGTCCGGTCCCGAGTTGAGAAGGGGTGTCCTGTCCTGTCCTGTTGGGCTGGGATGTCCTGGACTGGTCTGTCCTGAGTTGGGTTGGCAGAAGTGTCCTGGACTGGGACCTGTCTTAGGCAGGTCTATCCTGAGGTGGATTGAGCTGGGATATCCTGGACTAGTCTGACTTGGGCTGGGACTGGGAATGCCCTGGACAGCTCAGTGCGGAGTTGGGCTGGGATATCTCTGATCGGTCTGTTCTTAGTTGGGCTTGGACTGGGATGTCCCGGACCAGTCTGTCCTGAGCTGGGATGTCCCGGACCGGTCTGTCCCGAGCTGGGATGTCCCGGACCGGTCCTGTCCCGAGGCTGGGATGTCCCAGACCTGTCCGTCTTGAGCTGGGTTGGACCGAACAGGGCTGGTCCCACCGGCCAAACGTGTTGGGACTCAGGTGCGCTCGCCGCCGGCAGGGTGTGGGCGATCCCCAGCGCGTCACTCAGGCCCTCCCCTCCCCTCCCCTTCCTCTCCGCCCCCACATCACATCTAGAATCACAAACATGGCTGACACTTATCTCTGGGAACCTTTTCTCATCCTCCTCGCCCCGGAGGCAGTGGCGGTGGTCTGATCCTCCGGGCGGGCGGGCGGGCGGGCGGACATGGGCAGCAGCGGAGGCGACAACAGCCCGTCGCTGAGTGAGAGCGCGGGCTCCCGCTGCTGGAGGAAGAGCTGGGACAACTGCAGCACCCAGTCGGCACTGCACATCGGTAGGGAAGGCTCGGCCGGCCGCTCCTCGCTCCCCCACCCGCGGATCCCTGCCCCCCTACCATTCCCTCCCCCTCCCCACCCATCCATCCCTCCCCCCCCTCCCCACCATCCCTCCCCCCTCCCTCCCCACCCATCCCTCCCCCCCTCCCTCCCCACCATTCAATCAGCAGTCCTCCCCCCATCCCTTCCCCACCATCCCTCCTCCCCCTCCCTCCCTCCCCACCATCCCTCCCCTCCTCCCCACCATCCCTCCCCACCATCCCTCTCCCTCATGCAAGCCCTCCTCCCCCCCATCCCTCCCCTCCCTCCCTCCCCACCATCCATCCATCCCTCCCCCCTCCCTCCCTCCCCACCAATCCATCCATCCCTCCCCCCTCCCTCCCTCCCCACCATCCATCCATCCCTCCCCCCCTCCCACCATCCCTCCCCTCCCTCCCCACCATCCATCAATCCTCCCTCCCCTCCCACACCATCCATACCATCCCTCCCCAACCATCCCCCCTCCCTCCCCACCATCCCTCTCCCCTCCCCACCATCCCTCCCCCTCCCTCCCCACCATCCATCCATCCCTCCCCCCCTCCCTCCCCTCCCCACCATCCCTCCCCCCCTCCCCACCATCCCTCCCTCCCCACCATCCCTCCCCCCTCCCTCCCCACCATCCCTCCATCCCTCCCCACCATCCCTCCCCTCCCCACCATCCATCCATCCTCCCCCCCCCCCCTCCCCACCATCCCTCCCTCCCTCCCCACCATCCCTCCCCCTCCCTCCCCCACCATCCCTCCCCCCTCCCTCCCCACCATCCCTCCCTCCCTCCCCCCTCCCTCCCCACCATCCACCCCTCCCTCCCCACCATCCATCCCTCCCTGTCCCCACCCTCCCTGTCCTCTCCCTCACCCTCCCTCCCTGTCCCCACCATCCCTACCTCCCTCCCTGTCCCCACCATTCCTCACCCTCCCTCCCTGTCCCCACCCTCCCTGTCCTCTCCCTCACCCTCCCTCCCTGTCCCCACCATGCTCGGTTTCTTCTCAGCCTCATTCCCCGGGGCTTTTGCCGAGGTGTCTGTACACAGGTGGCTCAGTGACCTCGCTCCCTCCTCTGCCCTTTTCCTGGACTGTGTGCGTTCCTGGCGGGTGTCCCACCCCCAATCACCTCCTAAACCATGTCTGATGTCCAATTTTGTTCAGAAGTCACCGACTGTCAAATTAGAAGCGACGACCCCCCCCCCCCCCCCTTGGAGATGCTGGAACCTTTCCCCCGAACTGGGGTCCATTAAACCAGCATGTTCCCGGGACCACGCTGGTGTGGATTTCTTCCTTACTGAATCCAGCCGCCCAGTGGACTGGGACCCCGACACTCTTTTTCTCGTATAGTGAAAGGTTTTATTTTAGGGTCGGTTACTTTGATGTTCTGCTGGGGTTTTGTTTGGCGTTAAGCTAGAAAGAATTACCGGGACTAATACACTGACCCTAGTACATCAAACTGGCGTGCGATTGGCGGGATGACGAGGTGTAGCTTTTATCTGGGGCAAACCTCATGTTCGCTAGCACATGGATTGCTTTTAACTCATAAAAAGTCCGGTAAAGTACGCCGCAGCCGTCATTATTGTGGTGAACGGTGCAGTGAAAGCAGTGGTCTTCACTTGGTTTTATAAAAGATTCATCGATTTGCTTCCATTACATAACCTACTGTTTAATTTTTTTCAACAAATGTCCACTCCAGTCTCCTCGCTTCCCCTCTGAAGTTTCCATTCACGCCGGTTATCCAAGTGCTGATTCTTTGCAGTGAACCAAGGAAGCTGCAGAGTTCAACGAATTTAGCCAAAGCTTTTCATCATCTGTCTGATCTCACACAAGTGAAGGTTATAGGAAGGGAATGTAATTGGAAATTCTAGTCAAGACATTTAAAAAAAATTCTGGCCTGGGAATATCACGTGACCTCACCCAGACTTTCAGAAAAGGTGGGCAGGGGCGAACAAGGTCAACATTTGTTACCCAGCCCTGATTGTCCATGTGTCTTGCTGGGCCATTTCAGAAGTTATTGGTATTGGCATTGGTTTATTATTGTCACTTGTGCCGAGGTATAGTGAAAAACTTGTCTTGCATACTGATCGTACAGGTCAATTCATTACACAGTGCAGTTACATTGAGTTAGTACAGAGTGCATTGAGGTAGTACAGGTAAAAACAATAACAGTACAGAGTAAAGTATCACAGCTACAGAGAAAGTGCAGTGCAATAAGGTGCAAGGTCACAACAGGTAGATTGTGAGGTCAGAGTCCGTCTCATTGTATAAAGGAACCCAAGAGTCAGCTTTGGGTCTGGAGCAAAATGAGTGACTGTTGGGATAAGGTTTTTACAAGAATTACTAGCTTCAGGGTCAGGATAGAGTTATACGGCACAGAAACAGGCGCTTTGGCCCAACACTTCCATGCCGAGCAAGGTGTCTATCCGAGCTCGTTCCATTTGCCTGCATTTGGCCAATATCCCTCTCAACCATTCCCATCCACATCCACAATCTGAATTAAACATTGTAATTGTACCCGCTTCTACCACTTCCTCTGGCAGCTCATTCCATATACCCACCACCCTCTGTGTGGAAAAAGTTGCCCCTCAGGTCCTTTTTTAAATCTTTCCCACAATAAACCTATGCCCTCTATCTTTAGATTCCCCCCCCCCCGGGGAAAAAGACTGTGAATATCCACCTTACCTACATACCTGCTGATTTTATGCACCTCTATAAAGTCACCCCTCGACCTTCTATGCTCCAGGGAAATGCATCCCAGCCTATCCAGCCTCTCACTTTTAGCTCAAGCCCTCCAGTCCTGGTAACATCCTCGTGAATCTTTTCTCCACCCTTTCCAGCTCAATGACATCCTTCCTGTAGCTGGGCAACTAGAACTGTGCACAATCTTTCAAGTGTGGTCTCACCAGCGACTTGTACAGTTGCAACATGATCACCAATGACTTTGTATAACTTTTTAATTCCAAATTTATTTAATTAATAGAACTTAATTTCCCCAGCTGCCCAGATGGTATACAAATTTATTTTACAGAATTCTTAGTCCAGGCTGTTGACTATTAGCCCAGCTAAAACTCCACCATTTCAATGACAATGTCATATAAAACAGAAAATGTTAGAAATACTCAGAAGATCAAGCAGCATCTGTGAAGAGGGAAACAATAACCATTTCTGGTTAAACCCTGTTTCTCTGTCCATAGTTACTGTTTGACCTGCTGAGCATTTCCAGCAATTTCAGTTTTTCTTTCTGATTTTCAGCATCTGCCAAATATTTTGCCCATTTGAATTTCCCTGGACTGCATAGTTCAATTCCATTATCACTCACCCATTAAGATTTTGGGAAATTCTGTCCTATAATGGTCATGAAAAGAGCTAATCTTTAATTATGGGATGGACCTATAAACGAAAAAATAAATCGTGTTGTTCTTGAAAGATATTCGCACTGGACAAATGAAAAATAAGTAATGATATGTAAACCCAAACATTTTTTATTGACAGTTTTCCCGCAATAATATGAACCTTAATTAGAAGATAGGCCAGTCAGTCTAGATATTTATTGAAAACTATACATGTATTATGAAATTGATGTGTGTCTATCGGGTAAGTGACATATTTAGTGGGTATTTGATATATTTTTAGTTTAAGTAGTAAATTTATGATTGAGAATGCTTCAGCACTAAGATTTCAGAGCTAATTTTTGGCTGTTTGGCAATTTGGATGGTTTATGCATCTTGGTGCCATTAATAAAGGTAATAAAATTATCAGACCTTCACAGATTAGTAAACATAAGGTGATATCGTGAAGTCAATGAATGAAGAAAGACTTGTATCTATATAGCTTTTGGGAATTTCAGTATGTAGCATGTTAGACAGCATCCGTAGAGAGAGAGTTAACATTTTGGGTTGATTCACTCTTTCTAGCATTTCCTGTTGTTACTTCAGATTCCAGCATCCCAGATATTTGATGGAATTGACCACTGTGGTTTAAACAAGGGCTTCAGGTTAACATTCGCTGGAATGAGATACTAACCTTGGCAGGTCCTACTACAAGTAATAGCCAAGAGCTTTCCCAGAGTTCTGGCTTATAGTTATATATAGCTGTTCACAAAAGTTATATAGACACAAATCTTTCAGCTCCTACAGAGTTCCTAGCTCCTTGCTATTTAGAATGTATTCTGATCCTAATTTAGAAATTATAGCAATCTCTCTCGCTCTCTCTCTCTCCAACCAAACTGGCACTTCAGGTTACTCTGCTCCATTGTAAACATGAAAGCCAAACACTCAGTGCAGTATTCGAGCAGAGCACAGGGAATTTATTTTCTCCATTGTATGAATATTGGCAGCTTGAACTGGCACTATGCTGGCTGTTGGTGACTGTGCTTTCCTTCAGCTGTATGATATCTCTACCACTGCCTCTGCCACAGGATTCCTTTGAAAGTTCACGTTGCTAACTATGGGTCAGCCTTCACCACCCAGAAGCTGGGAACCAGCTTAAACCATGTCTTGTGCATTTTTTTGAGAAGTGCAGACAGGAAGTCCCCGTTAAACATCAAACACCTCTTGTTCCTCACTACAAGTAGCAAGCACCAGTAAAGGTGACACTCTTTACTCTGTAGGTGAGGAATCACTGATGATAGGGAGTAATGGACAAACGTAGAAAAGAAGTTTCCCAAAAAATGGGTCAAGGCATAAAATAAAGTTGACAGGGAATTCAGCAGAAACCTCTTTAGCCAAGTACTGGTTAGAATGACTAACTCTCTTCTGCAGGCTGTCACTGGGTAACAAACGGGTTCTGCTTTTACTGACATCCTTAAGCCAATTTTGTCCATAAGTTGGAAAATGCACAATGATTACTCGATATGGTAACCGTACCTCCATAGTAATGAGTGGCATAAAAAGCACATGAGACTCATGAGGAAGAACAATTACTGAAAGAGAGAGAGAGAGGAAACTAGTTCTGCCGTTCATCGGAACAAACATGTATGTGCATCAGACTTTTGAATTTAAAAATATTATAGGAACTCGTTCATATGTAGGGTTATCCATAATTTGGGCATTCTTAATTCGGGGACTCGCTCGCCTAGGTGAATTCATGATACATTTAAATAAGCAGATGAAGGAGAAAGGAACAGTGGGATGTGTTGAAGGGGTGGATGAAGTGGGGTGGGAGGAGGTTCAAATCGCATGTTCTGTGTAATGGAAAGGCATGTAGCTCCTGGCTTCGCAGCCTCTTGTTTTCCCAGCCTGTACTTTCCTACACTGCAACAGTGACTACACTTCAAAGGTATTTCTTTCGCTATAAAGCGCTTTGGGGCGAGCCAGGGTCATAAAAGGCAAGATATAAATGCGAATTCTTTCTTTAATTCTGCGGGAATTGTCTTCCCACGGCTATTTCAGATGCTTAATTGCTTCATTATTGGAGCTCACAGCTGAGTGAAGAATTTAGTGCAACTCCCTCTCATTTCCTGACTGTGGCATGGGCGAGACTTTCCTTACTTTTGTCCACAGCCGGTCCTCCAAGAGGAATGAGTTCTCCAAGAAACTTTTAGTCACGCACTGTTTCTGGACGAATGCCCCACCAACACCTGCTTCTAGGCTCACATGAGGGAAAGGCCTTGCAGTTCTGTAGCACCTCTCACAACTGCAGGATCTCCCAAAGCATGCTATGACTAACAGAATACTTTTGAAGTGCTTTCACTATTGTAGCTAGAAACCAATTTTTCCCACAGACAAAAGCATGAATCAGGTAATCTGCTTTACTGATATTGGTTTAGATATGATTATAGGCCAGAACTCTGCGAAAGCTCTTGGCTATTGTTTGTAGTGGGACCTGCAGGTTTAATATCTCACTGAAGTGCAGAAAACGGAGGGATATGGACATTGCGTAGGCAGAAGAGATTAGTTTAGTTAGGTATTTAATTACTAGTTTAATTAGTTCGGCACAGCATCGTGGGCCGAAGGCCCTGTTCCTGTGCTGTATTGTTCTATGTTCTACAGTATAGTGGAACATCAGCCATCATTTGAAGGGCTGGACTGCAAAGGGGTGCATTAATGTTACTGTTATGTGAAGCTCCATTTGGACCACTTGGGACTCAGCATTTACTTCTGAACAGGAAAGTATATGGGGTACAGCTCAGACTTAGAGGCTTTGAAGGCAGGTTGCAGGGATTGGTTCTGTATTTGCTCAAGTGCCAAGGATGAAAAGTCATTCATTAGAATTTAGGACACAATATGAAACATGAGGAAAGAGTGACCCATCCAGTCCCACAAGTGATTCCACCAATCAATTAGATCATACTGTTTATATTAGATCAAACTGATCTGTGCTGTTTTATATCTCCACCCCAATTCCCTTTTCTAATGTGAATCAATGCACTTCAAAAATTTCTGTTGACTTCCACCCTGAACTGTCTGTTGGGACAGGAATTCTCACTCCCTGTTGTATGAGGAGGTTTTTCCTGACATAGTTCTGACTGACCCAGCTCTAATTTTAAGATTATTTCTTGGGGCTCCCCACTAACAATAGTTCCTCTATATTTACCCAAGTGAATCTGTATATGGAGAGAAATGATGCACTAAGTCAAAAGAAGATTCCGTTTAGTTAGTAAAATAACAAACTGTTGCAGGAGCAACATCTGTGGAAGCACAAAATCTGTGTTTTGGGTCGAGACCCTGCATCAGGACTGGCCCATTCTATTTAGTTAATGCCTTACTTGTCTTCAGAATGCTCCGTAGTGCTTTACAATCTGGTAGGCTAGTGCAATCACTGTTGTAAAGTGGGATGCTCAGCGGTCATTTTACATGTAGCTAGGTCTCAAAAATGTCAGTGAGATTGCACCAACAGCACCTGGTGCACTTCAGCAGATTAAGATGTCTCATGACGGTTGGGGAATCAAGAACTAAGAGGGCATAGGTTTAGGGTGAGAGTGGAGAGATTTAATAGGAACCTGAGGGGCAATCTTTTCACCCAGAGGGTGGTCAATATATGGAGAAAACTGCTAAGGAAGTGGTTGAGGCAGGTACATTAACAACATTTAAAATGTACTTGGACAGGTCCATGGATAGATGAAAAACACGATGCTGGAGGAACTCAGCAGGCCAGGCAGCATCCGTGGAGAAAAGCAGGCGGTCAACGTTTTGGGTCAGGACCCTTCTTCAGGACTGAAGATAGGAAAAAGGGGAAGCCCAAGTTATAGGAGGGAAAAGCAGAGCAGTGATAGGTGGACAAAAGAGGGGAGGCAAGGTGGGCGTGGATAGGAAAGGTTTGGAGGGATATGGGCCAATCACGGGCAAATGGGACTAGCTTAGATGGGAATCTTGGGAATCATGGACCAGTTGGGCCGAAGGGCCTGTTTCCCTACTGTATGACTCTATCACTCTATGATATCTCACAGGAAATTTATTGAACAACATCTTGAGCTTCAAGGAGATATTAAGACAGATGACCAAAAGTTTAGTGAGAAATGGAAAAAAAAACTACAGATGCTGAAAATCTAAAATAAAAACAGAAAATGCTGGAAACACTCAGCAGGTCAGGTAGTATCTATGAAAGAAAAACAATTCAGGTTAAAGACCCTTCATCAGAACATTGAACGAAATGTTACCTCTGTTCCTCTCTCCACTGATGTTGAGTGTTTCCAGCATTTCCTGTAGTTATTCCAGCTGAGTCAGAAAGGTATGTTTTAAGGAATAGCTTTAGGGAGGGAAGAAACGTAAGGAAAATTGCAGAGCTTCTGGCCTCTGGACACGAAGGCATGGTCCCGGTGGCGAAGCAATACATTTCTGGGATGATCAAGAGGTCGTGGTTGAAGGAGGGGTGAAGTCTCACAGGGCTTTGAGGGCTGGAGCAAATGGCAGACAGGTGAATGACAGACAGCCATGAAGGAGAAGAATTTTAAAAATGAACATTGATAAACTGTAAACCAGTGTAGTCAGGATGCATAGGCTAGAGCAGGTTGTTACTGACTTAAATAAATCAGGAGCAGATCTTTTGGCCCTCATTGGTACTGGTATTGCTTTGTTATTGTCACATGTACCGAGATACAGTGAAAAGCTTTTGTTTGCATGCCATCCAGACAGATCACACCATACGTAAGTACATTCGAGGTAGTAAAAAGAAAAACAAATGCAGGATATAGTGTTACAGAGAAAGTGCAGTGCAGGTAGACAAATAGTGCAAGGGCCATGATGAGGCAGATTGGGAGATCAAGAGTTCATCTTTAGCGTATGAGAGGTCCATTCAGGGGGCTGATAGCACCAGGACAGAAGCTCTCCTTGAACATGGTGGTGCGTGCTTTCAAGCTTTTGTATCTTCTGCCTGAGGGGAGAGGAGAGAATGTCCAGGGTGGGATGCCTGCTCAGCCATTCATAAAATCGTGGCTCACCTTATACCTCGGTACCACTTTCCTGCATTAATCCGACACCCCCTGGTTTCCTTCATATGAACATCCATCAGCCTCGGACTTGAATACATCCTGTGTCTGAACCTTCCAGCTCCCTTGGTACCTCGCTGTAGCCTACATCTTGTGCTGAGGCCTTTGGCATGTGACAGGAACCATTAAGAAGTGTTGGAGCTCTCCACTGAGCCACCACCAGCACTGGAGTGTGTGTCTGGTGCTGTGCTCACTGTTCTAGGTTCAGTTCTCGGTGCGGTGAACAAGTTGCTCCTGCACTCTGTTCCGCCTTGTGAAGTTGAGAGAAAGCAGGAGAGGGCATGCACAGAGAAGTCACTCCTAATCAGAATGAGGAGAATAAAAAGGCTTCACTGGCTGACTGCCAACCTGTTGGCTCTTTGTTAATGCCAGAAACCTTAAGGTGGAGCCCTGGAACTCTAATAAACGTTCAAAACGAGTTTTTATAAAGTTGGTTTCATACAGTTTGTGCTGTCTCTGTTGAGCAGCTCAGGTGGTGTGAGATTACCACTGTCCCCAACACCTGAAGCTGGAGTGCCTGTCAGTTCAGTTCCAGTGATTACACATATTTAGTACTACAGCAAGGCACAGTATGCTGTGATCTGCCCTATTAAATGTGGATCAGTGCCCAGGACCAAGACCACAGGATTTGTTTGGCAAACTTGCAAGCCCTAGAGTTAACTTTAAATTTAGATCTTTGGCAGCCTGGTGAGTAGATCAAGTTAAATGTCAATTCTAAGCACTTTTTTTTCCTTTGTTTTCCTCTCACTGCTTTCTTACCTCCCTTCTCCTAGTCTTTACAAAACTGGCAGACAGGGAAGACCAAGTGATACAGAAACCTCGTCCATTTCACGATAGTTGGATATGATATGATCTGTGGCTACTGTGTAATCTCTTGGGAGATGCACAAAGAGATGGGAGATAAAAAGGCCAAGTGCCAATGAGGAAAATTGCCATCTTTGGAAAATGCCTCTCTAACCTTCTCAGGTGATCAGCCTCAGCCTAGGGGATCACAGGGACCAATTGTTAAGTTGTTCTCAATTCAGGCACTCGTTTTATGTGATGTACTGTGAGTTGACTTCCTTCTTCCAGTATCTTGTTCAAGTGGCCACAGTGAATCCTTCCACTACCGATTTAACCCGTGTTATCAATAATTGAGACTAGAGTCATGGAGCAATACAGCATGGAAACAGGCCCTTCGGCCCAACTCGTCCATACTAACCAAGGTACCCACCTAAGCTAGTCCCATTTGCCTACATTTGGCTCGTATCCCTCTAAAGCTTTCCTATCCATGTACCTGTCCAAATGTTATTTAAATGTTGTTGTTATACCTGCCTCAACCACATCCTCTGGCATTTGGTTCCATATACGAACCACCCTCTGCTAGCTTTTTCTTGCACCTTATTGTCTACCTGCACTGCACCTTCTCTGTAGCTGTGACACTTTGTACTGTTAATGTTTTTATCTGTACTACCTCAATGCACTGTGTACTAACTCAATGTAACTGCACTGTGTAATGAATTGACCTGTACGATCGGTATGCAAGACAGGTTTTTCGCTGTACATCGGTACAAGTGACAATAATGAATCAATACCAATATTCATTTTCCACAGCTCCCTTGGTGGGTTCAAACATGCCTCCAAACCTCTGGATTCTAGTTCTGTGACTTAACCATGATGATGCTGTATATAATTGAAGCAAAGTTTTGGTTCCCACTGGCTCAACGAGATCTCTGTTGTAATAGAATTGTGATGAATCACATGAGATCTGCACTGCTGTGCTAGGGGATCTGCATAGTGTGAGAAGGTGATGTTGTACTGGAAAGAAAGGAGACACTCTGAATAGCTAACACTCTGTATATTAATGGAGACACAAGAGACTGCAGATGCTGGAAATCTGGAGCAACACACAAAGGAGCTGGGGGAAATGGATGCTGATTGACCCGCTGATTTCCTCCAGCTCCTTTGTATGTTACCCTGTACATTAACACTTCCAAAGTGTAGCAACAGCTTGTGAAGTGTGCATAACAATAGACCACAGTGAGGGGATGTGTTGACACTTTCCTGTTAATGATTTCTGAGGAAGTAAAATAGACTGGCAGCAAAGAACAGTTCGTGGGGGAATGGTAAAGTTCCTCTATCTGTGCGATGCAGTGTACCTTAGTGGTACAATGGTATAGTGCCTACTGTATATCTGTAAGGTGCAGTGTACCTCAGGAGTACAATGGTACAGTGTCTACTGTATATCTGTAAGGTGCAGTGTACCTCAGGAGTACAATGGTACAGTGCCTACTGTATATCTGTAAGGTGCAGTCTACCTCAGGGGTACAATGGTACAATGCCTTTATCTGTAAGGTGCAGTCTACCTCAGGGGTACAATGGCACAGTGCCTACTGTATATCTGTAAGGTGCAGTGTACCTCAGGGGTACAATGGTACAATGCCTACTGTATATCTGTAAGGTGCAGTGTACCTCAGGGGTACAATGGCACAGTGCCTACTGTATATCTGTAAGGTGCAGTGTACCTCAGGGGTACAATGGTACAGTGTCTACTGTACATTTGTACAATGCAGTGTACCTCAGGGGTACAATGGTACAGTGCCTATATCTGTAAGTAAAGCTGTATCAGGGGTTTATACCCATAAAACCCATAGAGTCAGTTAAGTCCTTTGGGAAAGTCATAAAGTAATGTCTACAATTGTATTGAGAGTCCATACTAGAGATGGGGAGGGTGGGGTGGGGTGGGGGTGGAGTTGTATAAAGTGTTTTGTTTGTGGTTTCACATATTAGTGGAGAATTCTGAGACAATGGAGTCATACAGCAAAGAAACAGGCCCTTTGGCCCATCAAGTCAATGCTGACATTAAGCACCATTTGCACCAAACAATCTGTTGTAGGAACTCAGTGGGTCAAGCAACATCTATGGGGGTGGGGGTTGGGGTGGGGAAGGAATTGTTGACACTTTGGTCCTGATGCGGGGTTTTGACTTGAAATGTTGAGAATTCCTTTACGCCCACAGATGCTGCTAGTGGGGTCGGTAGTTGGAAGGAGTTAAAACCCTGCATCAGGACCAAAATGTCAACAATTCCTCCCCACCCCTCCCTCAGATGTTGTTTCACCCACTGAGTTCCTCCAGCAGATAGTTTCTTGCTCCAGATTCCAGCATCTCCAGCCTCTTGGTTCTACATTTACACCAACCTCAGTTTGCTCTCCATGCGTATAGGAGGGAAAAGCAGAGCAGTGATAGGTGGACAAAAGAGGGGAGGCCAGGGGAGGATGGGCCCACAATGTCAGCAAACAAAAGAGCTGGTCATCGACTTCAGGAAAGGGGGTGGTGCATCAACGGTACTGAGGTTGAGAGGGTTGAGAGCTTCAAGTTACGAGGAGTGAACATCACCAATAGCCTGTCCTGGTCCATCCATGTAGATGCCATGGCCAAGAAAGCTCATGAATGCCTCTACTTCTTCAGGAGGCTAAAGAAATTCTGCATGTCCCCGTTGACCCTCACCAATTTCTATAGGTGCACCATAGAAAGCATCCTATCCGGATAATCACAGCTTGATATGGCAACTGCTCTGCGGGAGACCACAAGAAACTGCAATGACGTGGACACAGCTCAGCACATCATGAAAGCCAGCCTCCCCTCCATGGACTCTGTCTACACTTCTTGCTGCCTCTGTAAAGCAGCCAACATAATCAAAGACCCCACCTACCCCAGGCATTCTCTCCTCCCCCCTCCCATTGGGCAGAAGATACAAAAGCCTGAAAGATAGAAACTCATGGACAGCTTCTATCCCATTGTTATACTATTGGTCCCCTTGTCCAATAAGATGGAGTATTGACCTCACAATCTACCTCGTTATGGCCTTGCACCTTATCTTCTGCCTGCACTGCACTTTCTCTGTAACTGTAACACTTTACTCTGCATTCTGTATTGCTTTACCTTGTACTACCTCAATGCACTGTTGTAATGAAATGATCTATATGAATGGTGTGCAAAACAAAGTTTTTTCCACTGTACCTTGGTACATGTGACAATAAACCAATTCCAGTTGTAATTCCAACCTCATCGGGTCAGGCAGCATATGTGGAAGTAAATGGACAGTCGAGACCTTTTGGGTCGAGACCCTTCGTCTGGACTGATTTAATGTGCCTTGGGGAGAGCAGAAATGACTGTGAGCTGATCCAAGCCCTGTGATTTGACTTTTAAGTAAAAATAAAACCAATAGGTATCCCTTGAGTCAACATTATAAAGGGAAACATATTGGACGATGAGTTCCTATTTCTGATTATCTTCCTAATATCTCTGGCCATAGTCCCTCAGTTCTGGTGAGGATGATAACAGGCCAAGTGATTTCTGAAGAATTGCCTACACTAAGAAAATAGGAGCAGCAGTAGGGCACTCAGCCCCTTAAGCCTGCCCTGCCCCCCCCCCCCACTCAATATGATCTATCCCATGGTTCAACTCCCTCTCATGTAAGTTGGTTTATTATTGCCACATGCAGAGTGAAAAGCTTTGTTTTGCATGCCATCCATACAGATCATTTCATTGCAACAGTGCATTGAGGTAGTACAAGAGAAAGCAATAACAGAATGCAGAATGGTTACAGAGAAAGTGCAGTGCAGGCAGACAATAAGGTGCAAGGCCGTGACAAGGTAGGTTCTGAGGTTGTCCATCTTATAGTTCCCCACAGCCATCAATTCTCTGATCCTTCAAAAACTTATCTACATCCTCCTTTAAACACCTCCAAAGATGTAATCTTCACTAGTGTCTGGGACAGGGAATTCCAGGAATTCACCACCAGGAGCTGATGTAATTTGAATGGGGGAATAAAGGATGTGATTTGTAAACTATCTGCAGAATGGAAACCCAAAACTTGATTATTTTCTTGACAATGTTTCCCACTTGGCTCATGGAGTTGACTATCTATGAGCCAAGTGTATAGGGTGGTAAAGAAAGCATACGGCATGCTTGCATTCATTGATTGTGGCATGGAGTATAAATGTCAGGTAGTCATGCTGCAGCTGTAGAAAACTTTAGTTAGGCCACATTTGGAGTATTATGTGCAGTTCTGGTCGGTACACCAATGTAATGATGTGGAGGCTTTGGAGAGGGTGCAGAAGAGGGTCACCAGGATGTTGCCTGGATTGGAGAGTGTTAGCTAGAAGGAGAGGTTGGATAAACTTGCTCCAGAGAGAGTGTTGAAAGCTGCAGGGTGACCTAATAGAAGTATATAAAATTATGAAAAGCATAGATAAAGTAGATAGATTCTTTTCCCAGGGTGAAAATGTCAAATACTAGTGGGTGTAAGTTTCAAGTGAGAGGGGGAAATTTTAAAGGAGATGTACGAGGCAAGTTTGCTCACATAGAGAGTGGTAGGTGCCTGGAACGTGCTGCCAGGGGCGATAGCAAGGAACTTAGCCACATGAACAGGCAGGGAATAGGGAGATAAGGACCGGGTGCAAGCAGAATTAGATTGGCATCATGATTGCACTGACATGGTGGGCCGAAGGGACTGTCCTATGTAATACTTACTGCATCTATTTCACCTCGGGAAGATGATGCTGACAACATATCAACAGAGAGATGTAGAGGTAATGAAGGTGGTTCAAACAGATATGCAAGATTTAAGAGTGGATCTACCCTGGTTCAGATGGCTTGCATCCCAGGTTACCAAGTGAAGCATGGATGGAGGTAGCAGTAGGTGTTGCCATAATCCTCCAGTCTTCTCCATATGGGCGATGTGGCAGAGGACTGGCAGATGGTAAGTTGATGGTCCAAAGTACTAAGGGGCATGGATTTGGGGCAAATAATACAGGAGCATGTGAAAGGGAACTTCTTTATCCAATGTGTATTAATTCCCTGGAACTGGGTGCCTGCAGGTTTGGTGGAAACAGAGACGTTCAATGATTTTAAAGAGAAATTTGATTGGTAGCTGAGGCAAATAAACTTGTGGAGTCAGGAGAATGGGACTGACTGGATTGTTTTACAAGGGCTTGCATGGTTTTGATGGGGTTAATGGTCTCATTCTGCATTATCATAACTGCAGACTTCTGCCAATTTATTAGTGAAATTGAAAGATATTGGGGAATTGATCATGGTGTAACTCAGTTGGGAAATTTTATTTTACTGCGTCTATTTTTGCCAATGAATCAGAGGTGATGTACCAAATTTTTTTAGACTAAATGGAAATTATTGTTACGACAGACCGTATCTAATTTTAGAGACTATTTTATACAGTCTATTTATTTGCTCACCTGATTTAAAAATAAGTTTATTTACCTAGCAAAATGCACAGTGAAGAAAAGCTGAACTCCAGAGAAATGAGTTGAAACTGACTGCTCTTGATATCAAAGGAACATTTGACTTAGTGTGGTATCAAGGTACCCTGATAGAATTCAAGTCAGTGGGAGTCCAGGGGAAAATACCCCAATGGTTGGAATCATGCCTCACACAAAGGGAGTCGGTTGTGTTTGTTGGAGGTCAATTGTCCCAGCCCAAGAACATCACTGCAAGTGTTCCTCAGGGCAGTGTTTTTAAATTAATTAAATTTTTTTTTAAATTAAATTTTATTTACAGCGTGGTAACAGGCCCTTCCGGCCCAATGAGTCCGTGTCACCCATTTTAAACCTCAAATTAACCTACCCGTACGTCTTTAGAATGTGGGAGGAAACCGGAGCACCTGGCGGAAACCCACGCAGACATGGGAGAACGTACAAACCCCTTACAGACAGTGACGGGAATCGAACCCTGATCGCTGGCGCTGTAATAGCTTCACGCTAACCGCTACGCTACTGTGCCCATCTATCTTCAGCTGCTTCATTAATGGCATTCCTTCCATTGTAAGGTCAATATTGGGGAAGCTTGCTGATGATTGCACAAAGGTCAACTCCATTCAGAGTTGCCCAGTAAGTAAAGCAGCTATACCTACTTGCATCAAGACCTGGAGAACATTCGGGCATGGGCTGTCAAGTGGCAGATAATGTCTACACCACAAAAGTGCCAGACAATGACTACCTATGACAAACGAAAATCTGTCTTCCTACCATTGACATTCAATGGAAACACCGTCATGAGGTCCCCCAGCGCCACCATTCTGGTGGTTCTATTAACCAGAAACTCAACTGGACCAAATCAAAGGCTGGGTATTCTGTGGTGAGTGACTCACCTGCTGACACCCCAAAGTCTTTCCATCACCTGCAAGGCATGACAGGATTGTAATGGAATGCTCTCCACTTGAGTGGTTAGCAGTCATGTCAAGGACAGAGTCACAATTGAGGAGCTCCTTGCAGCAGGCATTGACTGTCTCTTTCTTCCTCATGTGCTCCCCTCCATCCTTGTTGCTCACTGGGGAAGGCCTGTAGATGGCTTTGACAGGGCTGAAGAATCCATGCGTATCATGGTTATCGGCAGGTTGCTGGGCCTCCTGCTTTCTTTCCATCCACAAACTGTTCTTTGGGTCACGGATTTTCTGCCATACCTTGACCTTTGGGTGCTTGTAGAGCAATTTCAGTTTCCTAGACATATGGTGAAGCTTCCAATCCAAGAATGCTGTGTGTTTGGGGGGATAATTAGCTCCTGGTCCTCCTCCCCATTCTCATTAAATCACTCCAGCTGTTTTCCTCACAGGTGTTTATTATGATGGACTTTAGGTTAGCCTGGATACAGTGGTTCCTGTTGGTTGGGGGTTGTCAGGTTGTCAAGGTCAAAGTGAGTTTATTGTCATATGCACAAGTACATGTCTGCACGGGTATAATTAAAAACTTACTTGCAGCAGCATCACAGGCACATAGCATCAGATAAGCAGCATTCTCTAGAAAAACATAAATTAAACATAAATTATACACAATTTTTACAAGAAAGAACACAATTAGAACAAAAACAAAGTCCATTTTAGTGTAAAGTGATCAAAGTGGTCATAGTGTTGCTAAATTCTAGTAATTAGGGTTGTGCTGGTTGGTTCAAGAACAGAATGGTTGAAGGGAAGTAGCTGTTCTTGAACCTGGTGGTGTGGGACTTCAGGCTTCTGTACCTCCTGCCTGATGGTAGCTGTGAGAAGATGGCATGGCCCAGATGGTGGGGATCTTTGATGACGGATGTTGCCTTCTTGAGGTAGCGCCTCCTGTAGATACTACTGATGGTGGGGAGGGATGTGCAAGTGATGTGTTAGGCTGTTAGGTACTGTCTGAAAAGAGCCTTGGTGAGGTCCTTGAGACTTTTCCATGTTGATTTTTCCCATGGCAATGTTTTTGTCTTTACAGTTGCAAGAACACCAATGTGAACTGATATCTTCAACACATCAAAATGTTCCAAGGGGCTTTGTATCGATGTCATCAAAGAAAATTTGACAGCAAATTATGCAAGCAGCTTTTTGGGCAGCTGGTCAAAAAAAATGTGGTGAATGTGGGGGTTGATTGGTAATGTGGTAAAGGTGGAGGGACGGAGATTTAGGAAGGGTATTCCATACTTTGGAGCCTCAGAAGCTGAAGGCATAGCTACCAGTGGGAGAAATGGAAAAGTTCTAAGGTCACTGGCCTGGAACAATTAGGGAGTGTGTGTTAATGAGGGTTTTGAAAACCAGTATGTTACCGCGGAGTCCCAGCTGATGTCAGGAGAACTTTGCAGTGTTGTTCAGCTGAAAGCTTCTGTATTGATAGGGATGGGGAAGGACCTTGGAGTGACCTTGACACTCAGAATGATTGTCCCCCAGCAGTTCAGTATTGGGATTGTGCCTGCACAGTCCTTCTCTCCTTCATTCTTTTATACTATGTTAAAGTCCAGGCATGGTGTTGCTCATCAGTAGTTTATAGCATGCAGAATCTTTTCTACCTTTCAGTCCTGACAGTGCCCTTCCATATCTTAAATTGTTCAGTTCATGGTATAGCCTGTAAAATTTATACATGGCTGCATGAATTGGTTCTTCAGGTGGGCAGCAGGTTGGAGGTTATGGATGTCCCACAATGGCTTAAGGTAAGGTCACATCAAAGTCAAGTTTATTGTCATATGCAGAAGTACATGTATGCACAGGTGCAATGAAAAGCTTACTTGCTGAAGCATCACGGGCATGTAACGGATGCTGAGCCACTTCCAGAGGATTTGAACCCGATTTAGCGTGGCCACTGTCATCACTGGGAAGATTTGGCTTGTCCACAAGGATTCTCTCGAACTTCTACAGATGTGCTACAGAAACCATTCTGATGGGTTGCATTTCCATCCAGTCCATCTTTACGGTGTGTAGCGTCAGGAAGGCTAGTAGCATCATCAAGGATGCCTGCCACCCTGGCCATTCCCCTTTCTCTCTTATACCTCTGGGAGAAGATACAGGAGCTTGGAAACCTGGGCATCCAGACTTCTTCCCCACTGCCATCAGACTTCTGAACCCATCACCTCTTTCACACCCCTTCCCGATGGTGCTGCCACGTTCTTGGACTCTTGACTCTTTACTCTACCTCTCTCGGTTATCCTGTTATTGTCACCAGCATTTCTTTTTGCACTACTTCAGATTGCACTAAAATATTTGCACCATTTTGCACTCATTGCTGTATTTATTGCTGTATTTACTATTTATTAGTACTGTTCACTCTGCGAGCTTCACACGAGCAGGGAATTTAATCGCAATGTGGTGTATGTGACAATAAACTAATCTAATCTCATGGGTTTCCTGAAGAAAATCAAAACCCAGGTACTCCGCTCCTGTACCAGAGCTTGGATTGTCTCTTTGTGATTAATCCAGTACTACCGACTGGTGATAGTTCCTAGTTAAGGAAAGGGTTAATTAGCTGACCCACATACGCTAACCTTGTTTTTATAACTTTAATGACGTCAATAAACTCCTTCCAAACTCAGTTAGAAGGATTTCTGTGTAATTTGGGCCAGTAATTCTAGAATCTTGCTGTCAGCACCTGTGGAGAAATGAAACTGGTAGACAGCGTTGCAACTTAAATGTTTTTGGAAAGTATCACAATGCTTCTAAAAAGAACACTTGTCTGTGGGCTTGATTTTGTTTTTCTTTTATTATCCTGTTTAACTATATCAGGGCAAAAATTATCTCTAATGAGCTACCAAGTGGGCCCAGTCCTGATGCCTGTGTATTGCCAAGGGAGCCATGCACTAGCAGAGGAACAGCTTCTGGGGGAGTTGTTAAAGCCTGTGAGCTTTTTAAAGATTTCAGGGAAAGAGCTTGGGTTTCCTTTGTGTATTGATTGATAGTGCTTCTGATTGTCAGCTATGGAGGTAAAAACAGTGTAAAAACAGCCACTGAGAACTGCGGAGCATTCATCAATGTGGAGCGCTCTTGAGGTGTGGCCACGTTGCAATTAGGGTTGATTAAAATTCAGGTCTGTTATTAACTCACTGGGTTAAGGCATGTATTTAGTCGTTGAACTGAGGTAGGAGTTGTATTCACTTCTGCTAGTTGTGTGCCAGATGTTAATTTCTCTAAGGCAGTTCACACACTGGGTTTAGAGTCACAGTGTTATCCATCAGAGAAACAGGCCCTTTGGCCCGACTCGTCCATGTTGACCAGGTTGCCTAACTGAGCCAGTCCCATTTGCCTGCATTTGGCCCATATCCCTCTAAACCTTTCCTATCCATGTACCTGTCCAATTGTCTTTTAAACATTGTAATTGTATCCGCCTCTACCATTTGCTGTGGCAGCTCGTTCCACATACCCATCGCCCTCTATGTGGAAGAAGTTGCCCCTCAAGTCCCCTTTAAAATCTTCCCTTCTCACCTTAAACCTGTGCCCTCTAGTTTTAGACTCCCCTACCCTGGGAAAAAGAAAGTGACCATCCATCTTATTCATGCCCCTCTTGATCTTATGCACCTCTATAAGGTCGCCCCTCAACCTCCTACATTGCAGGGAGACAAGCCCCGGCCTATCCAGCTTCTCCTTATAACTCAAGTCCTCCAGTGCCAGTAACACCTTTGTGAATCTTTTCTGCACCCCCTCCAGCTTAATGACATCTTTCCTATAGCTAGGTGAACAGAACTGCACACAATACTCCAAGTGTGGTCTTGCCAACATTTGTACAGCTGTAACATGATGCCCTAACTCCTTTACTCAGTGTCCTGACCAATGAAGGCAACCGCGCCAAGGAATTGTGGCAGATTTTCCTTTCCAACTTTCCTTTCCACTAGAGGGCATGGGTTTAGGGTGGGAGGGAGTAAGTTCAAAGGAGATGTGCGGGGCAATTGTTTTACACAGATAGTGGTGGGTGCCTGGAATGAGCTGCCAGGGATGGTGGTGGAGGCAGATACAACAGAGATGTTTAAGAGGCTCTTAGATAGACACGTGAATGTGCAGAGAATGGAGGGATAAAGACATTGTGTAGGTAGAAGGAACTCATTTTGTAGGCTTTTAATTATTAGTTTAATTAGTTCAGCGCAACATCGTGGGCTAGAGGGCCTGTTCCTGTACTATACTGTCCTATGTTCATTATTTGTAAATAAAGTTACTAAGTCAAGTACAATTGTTAACTGCATCAGCCCTAAGTATCACATTTACTGGAGTGGAAGGGCAATGGGGAATGTTACTGAACTTCATGAGGCATTGGGCAGACAAGTTGATGTTGCTCTAGGATTCAACAGTGCACATTGTTCATAGATGAGACTGGGGTGGGAGCCATGTGGTCTAGTTGTGAAAATCCAGTATAATTTTTTGTTTCAAATCTGTCTATATTTATGACATTGACTGCTCTTCATGAAGAAACTTCCATTCAGCAACGTGATGGTGACTATAATGTAGGGTACTGTTGAGGGTAACCCAGATATGCACTGTTTAGGTGACACATTGGCACAGCAGTAGTGCTCCAGTCACCTGGGTTCAATCCTGACCTCTGATGCTGTCTCTGTGCAGTTTGCCTGTTCTTCTTGTGATCATGTTGGTTTACAGGGAAATAAGTGGGGGTGGGGAGGGGGTGGGTTAGGATTGCTCTGAGAGTTGGCATATACTTGATAGGCTGAATGGCCTCCTCTTGTATCATCAGGGAATGTGGCGAACGTTGGTCCATTGACCTGGACACATTTGAATCCCACCACAGCGGGATTTAAATTCAAATAATTCAATTAAATTGAAATTGGTATTGGTATTGGTTTATTATTGTCACTTGTACTGAGGTACAGTGAAAAGCTTGTCTTACAAACCGATTGTACAGGTCAATTCATTACACTGCAGTTACATTGAGTTAGTACAGGTAAAAACAATAACAGTACAGACTAAAGTGTCACAGCTACAGAGAAAGTGCAATGCAATAAGGTGCAAGGTCACAACAAGGTAGATCATGAGGTCATAGTCCATCTCATTGTGTAAGGGAACTGTTCAGTAGTCTTATCACAGTAGGGTAGAAGCTGTCCTTAAGTCTGGTGGTACGTGCCTTCAGGCTCCTGTATCTTCTACCTGATGGAAGAGGAGAGAAGAGAGAATGTCCCGGGTGGATGGGGTCTTTGATTATGCTGGCTGCTTCACCAAGACAGCGAGAGGTAAAGACAAAAGTCCAAGGAGGGGAGGCTGGTGTCCGTAATGCGCTGGGCTGTGTCCACAACTCTCTGCAGTTTTTTGTGGCCCTAGGCAGAGCAGTTGCCGTACCAAGCCATGATACATCCAGATAGGATGCTTTCTATGGTGCATCTGTAAAAGTTGGTGAGAGTCAAAGGGGATAAACCAAATTTCTTTAGCCTCCTGAGGAAGTCGAGGCACTGGTGAGCTTTCTTGGCTGTGGCTTCTATGTGATTTGACCAGGACAGACTATTGGTGATGTTCACTCCCAGGAACTTGAAGCTCTCAACCCTCTTGACCTCAGCACCATTGATGTAGACAGGTGCATGTACACCGCCCCCTTTCCTGAAGTCAATGACCAGCTTTTTTGTTTTGTTGACATTGAGGGCAAGGTTGTTGTCATAACACCATTCCACTAAGCTCTCTATCTCTATCCAATTCATCGCTGTTTGAGATACGGCCTACAACGGCGGCGTCATCTGCAAACTTGTAGATGGAGTTCGAGCAGAATCTGGCCACACAGTCATGAGTGTATAGGGCTGAGGACACAGCCTTGTGGGGCACCAGTGTTGAGAATAATCATGCCGGAGGAATTGCTGCCTATCCTCACTGATTGCGGTCTGTTTGTTAGAAAGTCAAGGATCCAGTTACAGAGGGAGGTGTTGAGTCCTAGGTCTTGGAGTTTGGTAACCAGCTTACTTGGAATTATTGTATCGAAGGCAGAGCTGTAGTCAATAAACAATAGTCTTTACTGTCCAGATGCTCCAGAGTTGAGTGTAGGGCCAGGGAGATGGCGTCCGCTGTAGACCTGTTTCGGCGATAGGCGAATTGCAGTGGGTCCAGGTCTGGGAGGCTGGAGTTGATGCGTGCCATGACCAACCTCTCAAAGCACTTCATGGTGGTGGATGTCAGAGCCACTGGTCGGTAGTCATTGAGGCATGTTACCTTGCTTTTCTTTGGTACCGGGATGATAGTGGTCTTCTTAAAACTGTTGGGAACCTGAGCTTGAAGCGGGGAGAGGTTAAATATGTCTGCAAATACTTCTGCCAGCTGATCAGCACAAGATCTGAGCACGCGGCCTGGGACACCATCTGGGCCAGGTGCTTTCCTCATGTTCACTCTCCGGAAGACTGATCTTACGTCCTCCACTGTGATCACAGGTTCAGCTTCATTGGTGGCTGTCAGGGTGGATGGTGACAATCCACCTCCCTTCTGTTCAAAACGTGCATAGAATGCGTTAAGTTCATCCGGAAGGGATGCACTGTTGTTAGCTATGCAGCCCGACTTCGTCTTGTAGCCTATTATGGCATGTAAGCCCTGCCATAACTGACAGCTGGTCTGGGACTCTATTTTGAGTCGGTATTGCCTCTTGGCATCCCTGATAGCTTTCTGAAGGTCATACCTTGATTTCTTGTACAGATCAGGATCACCAGATTTGTGTGCAGCAGTCTTCTCCTTCAGTAGGGAGTGGATCTCCCGGTTCATCCATGGCTTCCTGTTTGGGAACACCCGTATTGTCCTCTTTGGTACACAGTCCTCCACACACTTGCTGATAAAGTCTGTGATGGTGGTGGCATACTCATAAAAAGACAGCATCAATAATGTTGACTATGAATCTGCTGCGGGGTTGTAAACCCATCTGTCATCCTCACCTGGGCTGGTCTGTATCTGACATGATGTTGATTATTCCACTGTCTCAGGTCAGGAGCACATAGGGAAGGACAATAAATGCTAGTTTATTGAGCCTAGGGTACAGCTCTGAGGAATTTTTGGAGTGACGTCCAGGGACTGAGATGGTTGACCTCCAACAACCTTTAATGTGAATGTACCTAGTGGAGACATTCTGCTGATGCCCATTGACTTGTGTTACCAGGTCTCCTAGATACCACACTGGGTCAAATGCTGCCTTAATGTCACTTTCACCTTGGCTCCCTGGTTCATGTTTGGGCCAAGGGTACAACAGGGTCTGGAGCTGAGTGGTCCTGGCAGAATCCAAACTGAGCATAAATGAGGCGGGTATTGAGAAGCAAATGCCCCATCATAACAAAATCACCAACACCTGAGAACAGCTTGCTGATGATAACGGGGATGTAGATGGACCAGAATGGATCTGTTCCACTTTGTGTCGATTGGACTGAGCTGGCCAGTTTTCCTTTTTTTTTGCTTGTGGTTGTATTGGATGCAATTCTGCAGTACAACTGCGATGTTTTCAAGAATCATAGTCATATGGCAGTGGTTAATATTACTGAATTAGTAATGCATCAGTCTGGACAAAGTAGTCCGGGGATGAGAGTGCAAAACCCACTTTGGCAGCTGCAGGTTTTAAGTGTAGTTAATATTTTCGGTTGTGGATGAGCTGAAATTTATGAGGAATGAGGGGGATAAGCCAGGAGCCCATTGGAATTTGTGCATCTGAGGTAGCAAAGGAAGATGTTTCCAGCAGCAGATGTTTTCTGGAATGATTTTTGCTAATCTTAGGTTTTGTGTGCAGCACTCATTCCCTCTCCCTGCCCCCCTTTGCCCCCCCTCTCTCCCCCCTCCCCATCCCTCCTCTCCCCTCCTCCCTCTCTCCCCCTCTCCCGCTCCCCCCTCCCCTCTCCCCTTCTCTCCTCCTTCCCCCTCCTCCTCCCCCTCTCCCTCTCCCCTGTCTCCCCCTCCCCCTTTTCATCCGCCCTCCCCACTCCCCCACCCCTGTCCCCTACCCCCCCTCTCCCACCCGTCTCTCCTCCCACCCTCTCCCCCCCTACTCTCTTGCCAACCCCACTCCTTCCCCCTCCCCTCCCCCCAGCTGTGGAGAGCGGTGCTGTGGTTTTATAACTTGTACTAACCAGGCAGGACTAAGACCACTCAATGTACGGTAGTTGATGGTGTACTTGTGGTCCGGCTTGGAACAGACCACTTTGGTGAAGTGGGTTCCCTTGATGACTTCCCGGACACTGTGCAATGGTGAGGACTGGGGAGGGATCATCCCAGTTGTAGACTAATTATACTTGGGCTCGGATGGTTATTGTGGAACTTGGCTTGTATTTTTTTATCAAGAGCGAAGATGTCAGGAGTATCCAGAGGGATAGATGCAGGGAAACTGCAGAGAGTCAAGAGCAAGTGGCTGAATTTTAGACCATTTCAGGGAGAAAGCAGGAAAGACTTTTTTTTTGCAGAATAGAAAGCAGAGATCAAAGTTTTTCCATTCTGAAAACGTTTCAGTTGCTGTATTCAGCACTGGGTTTGAAGATTTTCTTGGGTGAATATCAAAGGTATCAAAGAGATTAAAGAGGTAAATGAAACTGGGTAAGGGTCAGCAATGATCTCATTGAAAATCAGAGCAGGGCTAGGGAATGAATGACTTGGTGTTCCTGTACTTGTGGTGAGTATGTGTACCATGTGGATGGCCATCCGAACTGCAATAGCCTAGGTTTCAGTCTTTGGTTGACAAGATCTGAACCCATGTTTCCTACTTAGGAGATACTTGTGTTTTCACTGGGATCTACCAATCCTCTCCAAGCAACAAGTTATTTATTTGACTTGATCTTATTGGTATCACTGCTAGCATCCTTGCTTCTGAGTCAAAAGATTGTGTTTATCCCACCCCAGAGCCTAAATTTAGGTTGGTGCTCCAGCTGAAACACTGAGGAAGTTCTGGTTCTATTTGTTTTACTTGAGTTGACATGTTAAACACAAATGATCCCTTGGCACTATCTCAAAGAAGGTTGTGAGTGTTCTCCCTGGCAGCCTTGTTGATGCCAATTCAGACATATGTACAGAGGTATGTACATGATCTTGGGGTGCAAGTCCATACCTTCCTGAAAGTGACAACACAAGTAGGTAGGGTGGTAAAGAAGGTATACGGCATGTGTGCCTTCATCAGTCGGGGCATTGAGTATAAGATAAAACAAGATTTATTTATTAGTCACGTGTACATCGAAACACACAGTGAAATGCACCTTTTGTGTAGAGTGTTCTGGGGGCAGCCTGCAAGTGTCGCCACTCTTCCGGCGCCAACATAGCATGCCCACAACTTCCTAACCTGTACGTCTTTGGAATGTGGGAGGAAACTGGAGCACCCAGAGAAAACCCACGCAGGCACAGGGAGAACATACAAACTCCTTACAGACAGTGGCCGGAATAGAACCTGGGTCGCTGGCGCTGTAATAGTGTCACGCTCATGGCAAGTCATGTTGCAGCTGTATAAAAATTTGGTTCGGCCACATTTGGAGTATTGTGTGCAGTTCTGGTCGCCACACTGTAGGGAGGCTTTGGAGAGGTTGCTGAAGAGGTTCACCAGGATGTTGTCTGGATTAGAGAGGATTAGCTATAAGAAGAGGTTGGACAAACTTGGATTGTTTTCTCTGCAGTCAAAGGCTGAGGGGTGACCTGTAAGCTATAAATAAAATTATGAGAGGCATAGATAGGGTACATAGTTAGGGTCTTTAACCCTGTGGAAATGTTAAATACCAGAGGGCATAGGTTTAAGGCGACAGGGGGATAGTTTAAAGGAGATTAGTGAGGCGGGTTTTTTCATACAGAGAGTGGTCAGTACCTGGAACGTGCTGGTAGAAGCAGATACAACAGCAACGTTTGAGAGGCATTTAGACAGACACCTGGACGGGCAGCGAACAGAGGGATACCGACCATATGCAGGCAGATGGGATCAGTTTAGAATGGCATTGTGGACAGTGCAGGTTGGTGGGCCGAAGGGCCTGTTCCTGTGCTGTACTGTTTTATGTATACCATTTTATAAAATGGTTATCTGGTCAGTAGTGCTTTGATGTTTGAGGGAGCTTGCTGTGAATGTCCTGGTTGTCATATTTCCCACAAGTAACTACACTTCATTGTCTGCAAAACTCTTTGGGAGCATCCTGAAGTTACGAAAGGTGTATGACCTTCATCAGTTTCAGAAATCGGACATTGTTGAACTGCTTAGACCAATTTCTGGTCAGTAACAAAGACTCCCCACCATCGCCCATGTACCTCAAGAGACCATAGTTCAGAGTTGCTCCTGTGGAGACACCTTTCATGTGTATGCACCACTAAAGAGCCGGTAGTTCACAATTCTGTCCCCAGCCAGCCCGAAGTGACAACTCAGTTACTGAAGTTTTTCATGTTCCTTGAATCTCTCCTTTCAGGAAGCGGCTCAGAAATAGATGGCGGTGACGAAGATAAGGAAATTGCATCAAAAGCAGTGGCATTCGTTGTCAGGAGTTCTCGGAAGGGTGTGGTCCCACTTTGTGCTGACGTTGCCAATCTCCTGAAGATCAAGTGGAGGTGAGTAGTGGCAGCTGGGCAGACATTGAATGAGAAACAAAGGAATACCGGAATCTAGATGGAAGACACGATGCTGGAGGAACTCAGCAGGCCAGGCAGCATCCGTGAAGAAAAGCAGGCGGTCAACGTTTCGGGTCAGGACCCTTCTTCAGGACTGAAGATAAGAAAAGGGGAAGCCCAATATATAGGAGGGAAAAGCAGAGCAGTGATAGGTGGACAAAAGAGGGGAGGTAGGGTGGGCACAAGGTGGTGATAGGTAGATGCAGGGAAGAGACAGTGATGGGCAGGTGCAGGGGAGGTGGGGAGAGCAGATCCACCGGGGGATGGATCAAAGGTAAGGAGAGAAAGGAAAAAAAAGTAGAAGAAAAAGAGGCTAGGAAGGGGAAGAGAGGAAGCATTGTGGGGGGGGGGGGGGATTGTGGGGAAGGGGTGTGGGGATTACTTAAAATTCAATGTTCATGCCGTTAGGCTGCAAGGTCCCAAGATGGAAAATGAGGTGCTGCTCCTCCAGTTTGCACTCGGAATTCTCCTGGCAGTGGAGGAGGCCGAAGACTGACATATCAGTGATAGTGTGGGAGGGGGTGTTGATGTGACTGGCAACAGGGAGATACACATCACATTTAAGGAGAGATTTCACGACTCCTGATAAAAGTGTATCCCAATTAGGAGGAACTATTCTACATCGAGGTTGAGTAGGGGGTGAATCAACCATGGCTGACCCGAAGAAACTAAGGAGGGTATTAGATTGAAGGGGAAGATCTATGGTGGCAAAGTTCTAGAGGTAGGCCTGAAAATTGGGATAAATTCTGAAAATTTGACAATGAGAGCTTCTATAAGTACATAAAAAGTAGAGAGAGGTCCAAGTGAATATTTGCTTGGGATGTTATGTTGCAGTTGTACAAGAGATTGCTGAGGACTCATTTTGAACACTGTGTTCAGTTTTGGTCACCCTGCTATAGGACAGATGCCATTAAGCTGGAAAGAGCGCAGAGGAGATTTACAATGATGTTGCCGGGACTCGAGGGACTGAGTTATGGAGAGAGGTTGAGCAGGTTGGGACTGTTTTCATTTGGTGTGTAGGAGAATGAGGGGTGATCTTATAGAGATGTATAAAATTATGAGGGGTATTGATAGGGTGAATGCACACAGTCTTTTTCCCAGGGTTGGGGAATCAAGAACTAGAGGGCAAAGGTTTAAGGTGATAGGGGAGGGATATAATAGGAACCTGAGGGGCAACTTTTTTTACCCAGAGGGTGGTCAGTTTATGGACTGAGCTGCCAGAGGAAGTGGTTGAGGCAGGTACATTAACAATATTTAAAAGGTACTTGAACAGATACATGGATAGGAAAGGTTTAGAGGGATATGGGCCAAAAAAGTGGAAGTGGTACCAGCTTAGATGGGAATCTTGGTCGGCATGGACCAGTTGGGGCAAAGGACCTGTTTCCATGCTGTATGACTCTTTGAAAGAGCTTTCCAGCTTCCTTCTTCCCCACAATACTGCAGAGATTTCTCCTCCACGTACTTACACTATTCTCTTTCAGAAGCAATTATTAAATCTACTTCCCCTGTTTCTCCACACAGTATTTTTTTCCCGGATGTGATGTAGAAACAAGATAAAAGGATTCTCATCAGACATCAAATTGTATTGATGTATAATGTAATTAACTATTAGCCCAATGTATTACTTAACTGGGAGAAAGAAGACAAACATATGACAGCAAGCCTGTGTCTATCATCGTAATCACAACCTGATGATAGAGTACAATCATGGGTCCTGGTGCTGTCAGTACCATGAACACAGTCACATGGAATTTCCACAAACTGTCACAGAAATCCAGGAGAAAAAGATTCTGGTTGATGTTTTTATTTTGGTTCTCCCTGGTGTAGTCAGGGGGACAGTAAACATCAGAAGTAGGAGCAGGAGGTACATGGCTCTTCGAAGGAACTCAGTGGGTTGAGCAGCATCTGTGGGAGGAAAGGAATTGTCGACGTTTCAGGTGGAAATGTCAACAGTTCCTTTCCCCCAACAGATGCTGTTTGACCTGCTGAGTTCTTACAGCAGATTGTTCATAGCTCTGGCTTCCAGCATCTGCAGTTTCTTGTCTCTCCATATGGCTCTTTGAAGTTGATCCACCATTCAGTAAGACTGAGGCTTATTTGATCTTGACCTTAGCCTCCACTTCCCTTTCTGTTTCCCATCCCCATAGGTTCCCCTCTAGTCCAAAAATCTGTCTCCGCCTTGAACATATTCAATGACTGTCTTCATAGTCCATTGGGTGAAGAATTATCTGACAGTTCACAGCCAACCTCGCAATGACCAATTGGAAGCCTGCTAAGGTTGTGAACCCCAAGCTGAATTGGGACCAGACAGCAGAAGGAATTGTTGAGGGGGCCAATGCGACGTGATTAGAAACAGTATAATGTCAGGCACCTTTTGTTAATGTTTAACTCCAAATAGCTGACTTTTGCTTTTGTGTCAGTGAAGATTTATAAAAGGCTATTCAGATTTTTTAGAGGAGCATATCACGCAGTTACTTTGTGGGATGCTAGCTCGAATTCCAGGAGATTCTCTCACCAGGAGTAAGGTAAGGTTACCTGGATTTGAATAGAAATGGGAGCCTTAATCACCTCCAGGTATCTGGTGAACTGTCGTGCATGTGACTGACCGCTTGACAAGGGACCCATATAAAAATGACATTCATTCAATAGCAGAGAGAATATGTGCGAAAAAGAACCGTAAGGGTAACGTTGATTTAACTTGCCAGTGGCGTGATCCATTAAAAGCTTCTTAATGAGCACTAAGTGTTCCTGATGCATTGTTCCCATCTCCAGCGAGGTTAGATTTTGCAGTGTACAAATAATCTACAATAATAGTTAAATTGGCAGCTTGGGGAGCGATATCATGCTGAGAAGTCGGTTCGGATGGAGATGCTTTCCCACTCCACGGAATGCCAACCCCATCACCTGAAGGTTGCAGAATCTTTCTTTCATTTCAAATAGTCAATCAGCTGTCCTCACCTAGCACTATTTTGGATGCTAAAAGTTGCCTAGTTGTCCCTTGTGTTTCTGAGATTATTGTTCTGGTTTTACTTTTGCTATCCAATTGAAAGAATCGCATTAATTTGCAACTGAGAGTTAACCTGTGCCACAGTAACACAGCCAGACAGAAATGGTTAATTCCATTTTGGCATTATTACCATATCATTTAGGCTCTTCTGCATTAAAAATAGGCTGATGCTCATGTTCCACAGCCCTAAAGATCACGGTCTTTTTTAAATGTGGTCATGGTTTCTGCCTCCACCTACTTCTGGGGTAGTCCTTGTGGTTGAGGATAATTGGCTCCAGTTCTGAGGTGGCTGAGAAGGTCAATGTGGGGCCCATGGTCTCTGTCGAGTGCGGGGCAGGAAGTACTTGACAGTAGGAGGGGGTAGGTTGGGGGAGGGGGGAGAGAGGAAGTTTGGGAGCTGGGCAATCCTTCTATTGTTTATGCTGGACTTCTGTGTGCCTCCGTAGGTCAGGGCATAGAATATAAAAGTTGGAATGTTATATTGCAACTTTACGAAACACTGCTTAGACTCTACTTGGAGTATCGTGTGCAGTTCTGTCGCCACACTTGTGGTTGCGTGGAAAGTGTGCAGAGGAGATTCACCAGGATGTTGCCTGGACTGGAAGACTTTAGTTATGGGGAGCGATTGGATGTATTGCTGGGTTTGTGTTCCCTGGAATGAGGGAGACTGAGGGGCGACCCTTAGAGTCAAAAACAAGAGGGCATAAGATTAAGGTGAGAGGAAGGAGTTTTAACGGGGATTTAAGGAGAAATTTTTTTGCACAGAGTGGTTGATATCTGGAACTTGTTGCCAGATGAAGTGGTGGAATCAGATACATTTACTATGTTTAAGGGACGTTTAGACAATCACTAAAATAGGCAAGGCATAGAAGGAGACGAACCTAATGAGGGTAAATTGGCAAACTGATCCACTCCTCCCTGAAGTGAGTGTAGTTTGTGCATAATGATACACAAATAGCCTGCCCCACCATTCAATATGATCTCTGCGGCTTGATAATTATTATCATGGGGGCTCTTTTGCATTAAAAATAGAACTGATGGTGACGTGAAAGATATCCTTAAGGTTATGATCGGTTATTAGGGGAGATGATAAACAGAGGCCATAAAAAAGACAGACACCACTCAATAGGAAATTGGGTATACAGGTTTTACTCAAGATTGAGGCGCTTAAGAGCCTCAATCTCGCTATAAAAAATGCAAGAGAACACTTAAGAGAGAAATCAGGAGGGCAAAAAGAGGACATGAGGTTGCTCTGGCAGACAGGGTGAAAGAGAATCCCAAGGGTTTCTATAGCTATATTAGGAGCAAAGGGACAAGATTGGTCCTCTTGAAGATCAGCATGGTTATCTATGCATGGAGCCGAAAGAGATGGAGAGATCTTAAATGAATTTTTTGCATCCGTACTTACTCCGGAGACAGATACAGAGACTACAGAACTGAGGAAAAAGAGTAGTGAGGTCATGGACCGGATCTGGATTACGGAAGAGGAGGTGCTGGCTGTCTTGAGGTGAATTAAGGTGGATAAATCCCCAGGGCCTGACAAGGTGTCCCCTCATACCTTGTGGGAGGCTAGTGCAGAAATTGCAGGGGCCCTGGCAGAGATATTTAAAACTTCCTTAGCCACAGATGACGTGCCGGAGGACTGGAGGATAGGTAATGTTGTTCTGTTGTTCAAGAAAGGCTCTAAGAATAAGCTGGGAAATTATAGGCCTGTGAGCCTGATGTCAGTCATGGATAAATTATTGGAAGGTATTCTGAGGGACAGGATATATAAGTATTTGGATAGATATGGCCTGATTAGGAATAGTCAACATGGCTTTGTGTGTGGTAGCTCACGTCCAACCAATCTTATAGAGTTCTTTGAAGAGATTACCAAGAAGGTCAATGAGGGAAAGGCAGTGGATATTGTCTACATGGACTTTAGCAAGGCCTTTGACAAAGTCCCACATGGGAGGCTGCTTCAGAAGGTTAAGTCACTTGGCATTCAGGATGAGGTAGCCAATTGGATTCAACATTGGCTTAGCGAGAGAAGCCAGAGAGTAGTAGTAGATGGTTGTCTCTCTGACTGGAGGCCTGTGACTAGTGGTGTGCCACAGGGATTGGTGCTGGGTCCGTTGTTGTTTATCATCTATATTAACGATAATGTGGTAAACTGGATCAACAAATTTGCAGATGACACCAAGATTGGGGACGTAGTGGACGGCGAGGAAGGCCATCAAAGCTTGCAGCGTGATCTTGACCAACTAGGAAGATGGGCTGAAAAATGGCAGATGGAATTTATTGCAGAGAAGTGTGAGGTGATGCACTTTGGGAGGACAAACCAGAGTAAGACTTACACAGTGCACACAATACTCCAAATTTGGCCTTACCAATGTCTTGTACAACTTTGACATAGCATTCCAACTTCTGTACTCAGTGCCTTGATTTATGAAGACCAATGTGCCAAAAGCTCTTCTTTATGACTCTATCTACCTGTGACGCCACTTTCAAGGAACTATGGATCTGTATTCCCAGGTCTCTTTATTCTACCACACACCTCAGAGCCCTACCATTCACTGTGTAAGTCTTACCCTGGTTTGTCCTCCCAAAGAGCAACACCTCACACTTGTCTGCATTAAATTCTATCTGCCATTATATAAGGGGAATCTGAAGGGGAACTTCTTCACTCAGAGGGTGGTGTGAGTGTGGAATGAGCTGCCAGCAGAAGTGGTGGATGCAGGTTCAATTGTAACATTTAAGAGAAATTTGGATAGGTACATGGATGGGAGGGGTTTGGAGGGATATGGTCTGGGTGCAGGTAGATGGGACTAGGCAGAAGATAAGGTTGATGTAGACTAGATGGGCTGAAGGGTTTCTAGATGGGTTTCTGTGCTGTAGTACTCTATGACACTACTCTATGACTCTATTATGGTAAGAATATGGGACCCCACCACAAATGCTGAGGCAGGAGAGATATTTAAGGAGAAGCTTGATAAATACAAGAGGGAGAAAGGACGAGAATTTTCTGGTAATGGGGGGCATGGGGTTGGCTGGGAGAAATTTCATGTGGAACACAAACAGTGATGTAGGCCTAATGAGATGAACTCCATGCTGTAAATACTTTGTAATGCATGAAATTCATGTTACTTTTGGTTATTAGTTCCATTTGTTTTTCACTGACCAGGATGGTGATCATGTGCTTGCAGTTGGCCTCATCCCAGTTTGAATTCGGGAAATTATACAATGTTGGAAGTTTCCTGATATTCTTTCAAAATGACGTTTCCCACATTGGCATTGTGATTTGGAGACATGTTTGCGTACTTCACGGTTTTACATCTGTTCTCATGTCGATGGACTTGTTGTGCACAGAGGCTTCTTGCAGTAGTGTGATTAACACATTCAGTTTATTGGCAGAGTTATGCATATTTATCCCGTGACATCTGTTGAAGATCATAGAAAGCCTACAGCACAGAAGGAAAGGGGCTATTTGTCCCAAAAAAACTGACTGCTGGAGGAACTCAATGGGTCAGGCAGCATCTGTGGGAAGAAAGGAATTGTCGACGTTTCGGGTTGAGACCCTGCATGAGGACGGAGAGGGGAGATGGCCGGTAGAAAAAGGAGAGGGGAAGGGGTGAGGCAAGGGCCGGTAGGTGATAGGATGATGAGGGATGAAGGATGATGAGCAGAAGGAGCCGGGTGGGTAATCAGGGAGGGGTGGAGGTGGGAGACAGACGTGGCTGGCCATTTGTCCCTTTTGGTTCTGTGCAGGCTTTTTGATGGACCTATCCAGTTAGCCTTAATTAAAGCATATAGTAGCAGTGGTGCAATAGGTAAGTTATCCAGAAGACTGGACTACCATGCAGAGATCAAATCCTCTCAAGTTACCTATGGAATTGAATTTTTTTTAATAGTTCAGAATTGGGGAAAACAACAACTACCAGATTTGCAGCTGAGTTTCTGGTCAATAGTTGTTTCCCCCTTCATGTTATTCACAGTCATAGAGTCACACAGCATAGAAACAGGCCCTCCCTCCTACTGAGTTAATACTGACCCATTCACACTAATCCTACACAAATGCCATTTTTTAATTCTCCGACATTCCTATTAATTCCCCCGGATTCCACTGCTTACCTACACACCGACACCAATTTACAATGGCCAGATAACCTACGAATGCACATGTCTTTGGATGTGGGAGAAAACTGAGCACCCAGAGGAAACCCAGGCGGTCACAGGGAGAACGTGCAAACTCCACACAGACAGGAGTGGTGGTCAGGATTGAACTCGGCTCTCTGAAGCAGTGAGGCAACAGCTGTGCCACTGTGCTGTCCAATTCCAGGCACACTATTGTGGTTGACTCTTAACTGCCCGCTGAAATTGCCTAGCAAGCGACAAAGGACAATTCAAGGGTGGACAATGAACATTGGCTTTGCCAGTGATACTCAGATCCTCAATACGAACAAATATAAAAATATAGAGAATGTTGGAAAGACTCAGCCTGCCAGGCAGCAACCCAGGAGGGAGATACAGAGTAGACCGAAGGGCCTGTTCCTGTGCTGTTCTTTTCTAATATCCCAACTCAGCCACCTTTCATCAGAACTGGGAAGGTTAGAACTCAAACATGTCTTAAGTTACAGAGAAGGCTGAGGAGTGAAGGGAACACAGAATGGAGACCAGGAGAAACTGAATCACACTGACGGTGTTGATACTATCTGAGAGGGTGGCTAAGACTTCTTCATTGCAGCTGATCTTTTTGGCAGGGGTGCAATTAGCGGAGAAGAATGAGAATATAGGAGAAACTTATGCCCCTAGATGGTCCAAAGACTGTGGAGTGTCGGGTAGCTGTTTTCTATGGAATACCCAGCCCCCATCCAGTAACCACAGTATTTATACAGCTGAGGTTCTGGTCAGTGGCTACCCCCGGGGTATAGATGATGGGGCCTTGGAAATGACAGTACCACTGAACGTCAAAGTGTTAGAGTCTCTCTTGTGGGGGATTGTCATTATTGGTGACTCAGGTAGACAAGGGAAGAAAAAAAATTTGGGATGGAGAGTAAGAAATTTCTGCTGGACAAGAACAGGCTGAAATCTTGGGTCTACCAGCATGGTCTTGCGTATGGATCTTGGGGAAGAGGTCCAAGTGGGCTGTGTGGGGTTAGGAGAACCATGAGACTGAAGGCTGTGGCGGGTAGGTCTTCTGAGGAAGTGGTGATTTCTGGGACACAGTGGCCAGATGTTCAGTGGTGGGGTCATGGTCCAGTGGGAGGTTTGAGGAGATGACGTTTAGCTGCTGCAAGGTAGAGGTTGCTTTGCTAAACTATAGCAGCACCACTGTTGTCAGCAGGTTTGATAACATGATGGGGTTGGTTCTTAAGTGAGCACAATGCTACAAGTTCAGAGGGGGTAGGTTAGAGTGAGGAAAGGCAGTGGAAAAACTGAGGTGGTCAGTGTCACACTGGTAGTGAGTGATGAGTAGATCTGGAGAGGGTAAGAAGCTGGAGGAGGGTTCCAGTGGACCAGGAATTTTGGAAATGGGAGGTAGGATTCACGACCTGGGGTGGAGACTTACAGCCAAAGAGGTGGACATGGAGGTGTAGGAGCAGAAGAGCTCAACATCATGTCAGGTTTGGACTTCACTGAGCTGATGAACCCAAGGATGGATCAATCGGGATCAGAGAGTGGAAGGTGGGAAGGTATAGTGAAAGCACAAGAAGTGGTGAGACTGGGGTGTGTGATGGGATTAGAGGAAGGGAAGGGATGAAGGACTGGTATTAGAGAATTATAATGCCAAATCTTTCACCCATTTCTGAGAAGAAAAGTTAAAACCTGCAGAGCAGGGCAGCTGTAAGGTTGTTCTGACGAAGGGTCTCGGAACCTGAAACGTTGACTCTGTTTCTCTCCCCCACACTCATGGCCTGAGCTGCCAAGTATTTCCAGAACATTCTGTTTTTGTGAGGGTTGCTGCTGATGGGAGTGAGAGGTCAGGAGAACGTGTGTGCCCACACATGGTCCGAAGTCTGGACCTTGGATGCGATGAGAAAAACAGCCCCACTGCTCCCTTGTTATGTTTCCTTTAAGTGCATATTTGAAAATGACTATTATATCTTCTTGCACAACCTGTAACAGCATTGTGGCCCAGCCCAGATTCCGGTTCAGATTTAGGTTTAGATTCAGATTAGTTTATTGTCATATACACCAGGGTGCAATGAAATTCCTTGCTCGCATGAAGCTCACAGAGTAAACAGTGTACATGGTCATAATAAATACAACACAAAATACAGTGACAAGTTTATAAACAACAGAATGTCTTTGCACTGTACTGCTAGCTGCAAAACAACAATTTCACTTCATTTGTCAGTGATAATAATTCTGATTCTGATTCATCGTGAGAGGGAAAGAAAGTCATCTCATCTACCCGACTCAGATTGTTTTTACCAATCAGTTACACTAGCCCATTGGCACTCCTGGCTCTAGAAACAATCTCTCCCTATGAAAATCTCTTGTAGTTTTGAACTTGTTTATAAAACTTATTCCTGAGGTGATGGATCTAAGGAGAAACCCCCAATTTTTCTCGTCTCCCAACATTTTGGAATGATTCCCCACACCTCTATGCATCCTGTACAAATCTTGGCACACTGCTTCATTGAAGGTAGGTGTCCTGCCATGGTGATGGTCATGGAGTGGAGAGAAATTTATAACTAGCTATGTCAGAACGTGGAAGATAGTACTTGTGCTCTAGGATTGTTACTTGCCTCCTGCAGTCCCTGGGGATGAACTTTGATCACTACTTCTAGTATCTTGCATTGACCTCCTTCTGAAGCACAAATGCCTTATGTGGTTCACTTCAGAGTGACCCGGAGTCCTTTGCACCCAGAAAACGTGGCGGCGAACTTATGCACCACAAGCTCCCACAAACAACAATGTTATCGTGATCAGATAATCCACTTTCAAAGTGTTTCTTGAGGAATAAACGTAAGTCAAAACACTGTAGATAGCTCCCCTGCTCTTTGAAGGACTGCCATGGGAGTATTTCCAGACTTGTGGAAACTGTGTAATACTCTGATTGGAAATGGTCCACTGAGTCTTTGATAGTTCTGTTGGACAGGAAGGCAAAAGGGGATTTAGTCTGGCTTGATCAATTTTTTTCCTGCATTTCCATATTTACTTATGAAATAGAAGGCTGTTCAGCCCATTGCGTCTCTGCTGGCTCACAGAGAAATGCCATTTCCCCACCACTTTTCCCAGTAATCTATTCTCCCCACATTCCCACCAACTTCCCCAAGATTCTACCATTCACCTCCACACGAGGGGCGGATTAACCCACCAATTTGCTTTATCTTTGAAACTTTTTATGCATTCGCCTCTAATTTCCTGAAGGCACCAAATGCAGCTGGAATCTGTTCACCATGTCACGGGTGGCTCATTTAGCACTCGTTTCTGAATTGGGCGCCCAAAGGAAGGACAGAGAGATCTCCAGCCTGGGAACACTGAGCAGATGAAAAACACGCTGATGCTGGAGGAACTCAGCAGGCCAGGCAGCATCCATGGAGAAAAGCAGGCGGTCAACGTTTTGGGTCAGGACCCTTCTTCAGGACCCTGAGCAGATGGCTTTGTTGCCACTTTGATGGAATGAATGAATTAGAGGCCTACTAGGAACAGATGGCCCAATACCACAGTGGATCTGCTCACTTTGTAATCTACCTGCTCCAACAGTGACCTTCCTTCAATAAGTACTCAACTGATTGCAGAGTGCATTGGGACTGACATTGTGAAATGCATTGTACGAGTGCAAATTATTTTTCTTACAGTCATTTATGAGAGAAAGCTTGAAGGACATTTGTGGTTATGCATTTCATAGAAATGGAAAATCAGGCAATGATCTTTTAAAAGGAAAGTGTGTGAGCCATCATTCAACCTTTATATCAGAAGTATTAGCTCCCACAACCACTTAGCAATTCCCTGAAATTTTGTTGTCCGCCCCGGTTGGCTGAGTGTGTTGCTGTTTCCATGGAAACCTGCAGTGCTGTTTTTTTCATAAGCAGGGTTTGAACTAGTGGTGTGTATAATATTAAACTGGTTGATCTAACTGAGAGGTGGCCATCTGTGGATCTTTGACATTAGTGATACTCATCACTTTCTTCTGTTAATCCATTGAACTGGAAAAGACCACTGGACCCCATCGAATCAGACCAGTGTGGGAAATATTATGTCCCATGATGCGTCTCACAACTTCCTTCAAATTATTCTCTTGGGAAGTTGTGATCAGCTGTTGTAGTCGGTCCCCAAATGTAGGCTCTCAGGACATTTCATTAGAATGCTACATAAAGTGGTTACAGCTATATGAAACTTTGGTTAAGCGCTTGGAGTATTGTGTGCAATCTGGTCACCCCATTACAGGAAGGATGTGGAGGCTTAGGAAAGGATGCAGAAGAGGTTCACCAGTCAGAGGCTGAGGGGAGACCTGATAATAGTTTATAAAATTATGAGAGGCATAGATAGGGTCGATGGTCAGAGTCTTTCTCCCAGGGTAGAAATGTCAAATACTGGAGGACGTGCATTTAAAGTGAGAGGGGGAAAGTTTAAAGGAGATGTGCAGGGCAAGTTTTTTTTTAGAGAGTGGTGGGTGCCTGGAACGGGCTGCCAGGGGTGGTGGTAGAAGCTGATATGAGGCTTTTATAGATAAACACATGAATGTGCAGGGAATAGAAGGACATGGATCGTGTACAGGAAAAGGGATTTAGTTTAATTTGGCCACTTCAACTCCATTTCCCATTCCCACACAGACAAGTCTATCCACGGCCTCCTCTACTGCTATGCTGAGGCCAGACGCAGGTTGGAGGAACAACACCTCATATTCCGTCTTGGTAGTCTCCAACATGACGGCATCAACATCGATTTCTCCAACTTCCGGTAACACCTCCCCTCTGTTTTCCCCTTTTCCCTCATCCTGTGGCCCCCTCACCCCTTCTCGTTCCCCTACCCTGACCTCATGACCTGCCCATCACCTCCCTCTGGTTCCCCACCTCCTTCCCTTTATTCCATGGTCAACTGCCCTCTCCTACTGGATTCCTTCTTCTTCAGCCCTTTGCCTCTTCCACCCATCACCTCCCAGCTTCTCACACCACTCCCTTTCTCCGCCCCTCTCCCCCACCCACCTACCTTCCCCCTCTCACCTGGACTCGCCTATCACCTGCCAGCTCGTGTTCCTCCCCCTTTATTCTGGCTTCTGCCCTCTTCTAGTCCTGATAAGATAAAACATTTATTTATTAGTCAGATGTACATTGAAACACACAATGAAATGTGTCTTTTTGCGTTACTGAGAATGTGCTGGGGGCAGCCCACAAGTGTCGCCACGCTTCCGGTGCCAACATAGCACGCCCACAACTTCCTAACCCGTATGTCTTTGGAATGTGGGAGGAAACTGGAGCACCCGGAGGAAACCCACGCAGACACTGGGAGAACGTACAAACTCCTTACAGACAGTGGCGGGAAGGGTCTTGACGAAATGTCAACTTTTTATTTCCCTCCATAGATGCTGCCTGACCTGCTGAGTTCCTCCAGCATTTTGTGTTGTTGCTCCAGATTCCAGCGTCTGCAGAACCTCTTGTGTCTTAGTTTAATTTGGCATCATGTTCAGCATAGATATTGTGGGCTGAAGGGCCTGTTCCTGTGCTGTGCTGTTCTATGTTCTATCTAATCCGTGCTCCCATTCTCCTGGTAACTTCAAGGCGCTGCTCCTCTTCCTGCATTGTGTTGTTATATCTTTGGTCAAGAGAGCCTCGGCAGCCAGGTGTAAGCAGTCTGTTCCTCTCTAGGTGACATCATGTTTTAGCCAATCCTGTCAACACCATAGTCTGTGCTTTTCCAGGTCGCCTGTTGAGGAGGCAAACCTGCTCCCTAACTCAGTAACACTAAGTGCACAATAAAGGAATTTTTTCCAAACTAGAGATATGGGGATAGGATGGTAAAGTCATCAAGCAAGGAAACAGGCCTTTCAGCCCAACTCGTCCATGCTGACCAGGATTCCCACCTCAGCGAGTCCCGTGTGCCCACTGTGGTGATGAGGTAGAAGATCACCCAAGACCTTAATGAACGATGAAGCAAGCTCAATGTGCTTCTTCCTCTTTTTGTTTCTTGTGTTATTATGCCCCTGTGGTATCACCGTGGAGCCAACTTTGAACAATGATTGGCCTGGATGGCTTGAGAGGTGTGTAGCCCACCGGGGCCGTCTTTATTAATTATTTGATTGATGTGGTCCCTTCACAAGTAATGTCAGTTCTGACTAGGTCAAAACAAGCTGGGCTGTTTTCTGGGAGAGAGCCTAGATTTTACTGCTGCTAGCAGTTTGATAGGGAGGAGTGGAGAAGGAAAATGAAGATTAATTTCTGCTCAATGACGTCTGCAACGTCTGGCTACCGTATGTTTTGGAAAATCATAGTGGCAGGAAATTAGCAAAGGAACCCGAGGAGACCATTCAACCCCTTGAGTGTCTGCTGCTCTTCAACTGCATAGCTGATGTCTGAGCTAATCCATGTGCACAGCTTTTACCCATCTTGTAGAAATGTTTCCTGACCTCGCTCCCATACACTTGGCTCTAATGCTTAATCTCTGCTCCCAGTTCTAGACTCTGTAACCAGTGGAAATGGAGAAGGTAAAGAGTTCCCTTCAATGTTGTAAAAACTTTTAATAAATCATTCCTTAACTTTTAAATACCAGGGAGTACAACCCGAGTGTAATCTCTCCACCTAAAACCCTTGGGTTCATTGGTAAATCTCCCTTGAAGACTGATGTATCCTTGTGGTGTGGTCTAAAATGTAGAAAGATTCCCCTGAGTTTGTTTGTGTTGCTGTGGCACAGGTAGAGGCCATTCAGCCCATCATTGCCTACACTGGCTCTCTACCAGAGCAACTCACTAGTTCCATTCCCAGTCGTCCCTCCTTGGAAATTTTTCTCCATTGTATATTTATCCAAATCCTTGGAGACCACAGTGGAATCTGCCGCGACCACATTTGCAGGCAGCACATTCTAGATTCTAACCACAATGCATAAAAAGAACCTTTCCCCATGTCACTCATGATTCTCTGTCTGTCCCTTTGATTTTATATCTGGGACCTATAGTGCACCAAAGGTAACAGCCGCCCACTATCCACTCTGTCCGGACTCCTCATCATTTTCTATATCTCTATCTGATGTCCCCTCAGCCTTGTCTTCTCCAAAGAGAAGTTTTCCAGCCTCTCTAAACAGTAAATGTCATCAGAAACCATTCTCATAAATCTTTTCTGGATTCTCTCTAGTGCTGTCATATCCACCCTATCAAGTGCGACCAGAATCGAACACATACTCAGTTGAGACTAGAGCAGTGTTTTGTAAAGGCTCAGCATGGCTTGCTTGGATTTATACTTTATGCGTCTATTGATAAAGCTCAGAATTGCGCCTGCCTTGCTAACTGGTTTCTCAACCTCACCCTAACCGTGGCTCCCTCATTCGCTCTCCCTCCCTCCCCAGGCACTTGCTGCTGTAACTGCGCAAAGTGTTACCCCTGCCCCTACGCCTCCTCCCTCACCACCATCCAGGGCCCTTCCGGGGAGGCAGTCCTTCACCTGTGAATCCATCGGTGTCACTTATTGCATCCGATGCGCCTTCCTGTACATCGGTGAGACTGAATGCAGATTGGGTGACCGCTCCATCGAGCACCTTCGCTCCGTCGGCCGTACCAGCCAGAATCTCCCGGTGGCCAGCCATTTCAATTCCACTTCACATTCCCACATTGCATGACTGTCCACGGCCTCCTCTACTGCCAGGTCACAGCCAAATGAAAAATTGGAGGAACAACACCTTGTATTCCGCCTGGGCAGTCTCCAACCTGGCGGCGTGAACATCAAATTCTCAAACTTGTGATAACCGCTCCCCCTCTGTCCCTTTTCCCCTATTTCTCCTTTTTTTCCTTTTCTTCTCTCTCCTCTTGATCCAACTGACCCCCCCATCACCCCATCTCTTTCCCCTCCCCCACCCTCTCCACCTGCCCGTCACCCACACACACTCCTCCCACCGGTTCCCCTCCCCACCTCCCTCCCTTTATTCCATGGTTCACTCTCGTCTCCTATCAGATTCCATCATCTTTAGCCTTTGTCACTTCCACCTATCACCTCCCAGAATCTGACATCATTCCCGCCCTCATCTGCCTATCACCCCCTTCAGATGGATCCATCTGAAGGGATCCAGCTCTTGCTCCCCCCCCCCCACCACTTCCCTCCAGCTTTTTACACTGGCCATCTCCTCCTTTCTTTCCAGTCCAGATGAAGGGTCTCAACTCAAAACGTCGACTGTCCATTTCCATCCATAGATGCTGCCTGACCCCCTGAGTTCCTCCAGTGCCTTGTGTGTTGCTCCAGATTGCAGCATCTGCGGTCTCTTGTGTCTCTGTCTTCCACTTTCAATGACTCGTGCAGCAATACCCCGAGGTCTCTATGCTCCTGCACCTCTTTAAATAGTATCCTTTAAAGTCATAGTGTCCCACAGCATTCGGCCCAACTTGTCCATGAAATTCTCTTCTTCAGCTTGTCCCATTTCCCTGCATTTGAGTCATAAACCTTTCCTTGTACCTGTCTGTGTCTTTTAAACGTTGTAATTGTACTCACCTCTAGCACTTCCTTTAGCAGCTCGGGCAATATACGCACCACTCTGTGTTTAAAACTTGTCTTACATACCGATCGTACAGGTCAATTCATTACACAGTGCGGTTACATTGGTCTCTAATCTTGTGTCTCTAATCGATAATTCTCCTTTCCAGGTTAGAACGAACCATTAAAGCTCAGCAGCTGGAGATCCATCGCTTGCTCAGCACCTCACGGACACATTGCAGCCTAGCCACAGCCAGCACTCAAACGGATTTCACTGGCACCGGCTGCCCAGACCCCTCTTCAGATGGGGCAGTCTGACACACAGGTAGGAATCCTCCTGTAACACACTCCAACTGAGGGCTGACACCAGTCGATCTGGGACTTGGTGATGCTTATGAGTGTGAGATCAGGACCTGAAGGTGGGTTGAGCAGAGTGTATATCCATTGTCCATTATTCCTGTAACGTTCCTGAACTTGCTGATTTTCCTGCTGTGTCCATCTTACTGCCTTTGGCCATCCACGAGTTGTGGATGTACAACTGGGCTATGGGGTAGTTATGGACCAGAGTCAGACTGGGTAAGGTTCTCTCTCTCTCTCCCTGAAGGATGTTAGTGAACTATTTTGATGTTTATGACAAGTTAACAGCTCATAGAGTCATAGAGAGAGGTACAGCAGGGAAACAGGCCCTTTGGCCCATCAAGTCCATGCGGACCATCAACCACCCATTAACACTAATCCTACATTAATCCCACTTTTTATTCTCCTCACATTCTCATTAACTTCACCCCCCACCCCCCAACCCCTACCCAGATTCTACCACTGGGAGCAATTTACAGTGGCCATTTAATCTACCAACTTGCCCGTCTTTGGGATGTGGGAGGAAACCGGAGCACCCAGAAGAAACCCATGTGGTCACAAGGAGAACATGTAAACTCCACACAGAGAGTTCCCAAGTCCGGTTTGAACCCAACTCATTGTGTGTTGTGAGGCAGCGCCTCTGCTAGCTACATGGTAAAATTTTAATGATTACAGCTTGTCATTTCCAGAACTTTTTAGCAACTGATTTCAAGCTCTCAGACTGCCCGAATCATCTGCCTTCTGCTAACTTGGTAATCATACAATGCAACAAGCAGAGAACTATTGACAAGTAGCAGGGAACAATATCTGTCACTCAGTCTGCAGCAGACCTAGGCAATCACCTGTAGCCAATCCCCATGGTAAGGGTGTCTAAAACTAGAGGGCATGTTTAAGGTGACAGGGAGGAGATGTAAAGGGGATCTGAGGGGTAAGTTTTTCACACAAAGAGTGGTCGGTATCTGGAGAGCAGGGCAATCCGTAAGGCACTTTCTCTTTCTAATAAGCATGCTGCACGGAAGCTGGTTTATATCTGGGATGCTGCTGGAGAAGGTGGTAGGATCAGACACAATTACTATGTTTGAAAGGCATTTAGACACTGAAATAGGCAGGGCGCAGAAGGATACAGTTCTAATCTGAGCAAATGGGATTAGTGTAGACAGGCAAAAATGGTTGGCATGGACGTGGTGGGCCGAAGGGCCTGTTTCAGTGTTGTATAACTCAATGTCATGTCTCAGCTTCCCAGGTGGGATCTGAAGTTGGTACATCTAGTAGTGTCACCATACATCCGTGCTGTTGCAGGAACTCAGGGGAAAGATGTGATCAAGCTAGAGAGGGTGCAGAGGGGAACCACAAGGATGTGTAAAACTCAAGGGCATAGATTTAAGAGAGATAGGAGGTTTAGAGGAGGATCTGAGGGGTATATTTTTCACACACACAGTAATTGGTCTCTGGAATGAGCTGCCAGAGGCAGTGATGGAGGCAGGAACAGTAACAGCATTTAAGAAGCACCTGGGCAGGTACTTGAATGAGCAGGGCATAGAGGGATATGGAATTAATGCAGACAAGTGGGATTAGTATAGATGGGCATGAGGGTCAGCATAGATGTGGTAGGCTGAAGGTCCTGTGTCTATGCTGTACAATTCCATGACAGAGATAAGCGAGATGGCAGTGCAGAGTCAGCATGATGAGTATGTCTGATTTTGCTTTGTTGATGTAAGCTTCTTCTTTAATGGGGATCATCTTGGCGAGAAGAGAAATCCTACTGGAACCACAGAATATCATTCCATTGGCAGCAGAAAAACCAGCAACCTTCCCTAAAGGAGGAAACCAAGACTATATGCTGTACTGCAAGGCTGATCTGACCAATGTGAGGCACTGTTGCAGAAGATCATGGAGTCATAAAGCATGGAAACAGGCCTTTTGGTCCAACTCATCCATGTTGTCCAAGAAACCCATCTAAGCTGGTCCCATTTGCCCACATTTGGCCCATATCCCTCTAAACCTTTCCTATCCATGTACCTGTCCAAGTGCCTTTTAAATGTTGTTAATGTACCTGCCTCAACTACTTCCCTGGCAGCTCATTCCATATACTGACCACCCTCTGTGTGGAAAAAGTTGCTCCCCAGGTTCCGACCTTACACCTACGCCCTCTAGTTTTTGATTCCCCAACCCTGGATAAAAGACTGTGTGCATTCACCCTATCTATGCTCTTCATGATTTTGGACACCTCTATAACGTCACCCCTCATTCTCCTAAGCAATGAATAAATTCCTAGCCTGCTCAACCTCTCCCTGTAACTCAGTCCCTTGAATCCTGGCAACAACCTTGTAAATCTCCCCTGCACTCTTCCCAACATAATGGCATCTTTCCTACAGCAGGGTGTCCAACACAGAACACGATATTCTAAATACGGCCTCACCATTGTCTTGTACAACTGCAATATAACGTCCCAATTTCCATACTCAACGCCCTGACTGATGAAGACCAGTGGCAAAAAAACTGCAGCTGGAAACCTGAATGCTCAGTGTCAGGCAGCATCTGTGGAGACAGAAACGGAGTTAATATTTCAGGTCAAAGATGAAGGGCTTCTGACCTGAACCTGTTTCTCTTTCCACAGATGCTGCCTGACCTGTTGAGTGTTTCCAGCATTTTCTGTTTTATTACACATGCAGAAAGACTTCTTTATTCTTATTTTGTTTTCCGTCCTCCTTAAAGGAAGTTGTTTCCTGATAAATTAACTGTGTCCCTGTGTCCTTTTTCCTCAGTGCCCATTATGTAAACAGTACTGCAGATCTCAACGATTTAAGGCATGTGAAATCAGAGGGAAGTGTATTTCCTCCTTTATCATTGTTTCAATGCATGGAAGCTGTCATACAGGAAAATGCACCGCACAGTGCTGTGGGAGACTGGCGGCAAACATGCAGAACAATGGACCAGACCATTTTGGTTTCTGGAATGAGCTGCTAGAGGCAGTGATGGAGGCAGGAACAGTAACAGCATTTAAGAAGCACCTGGGCAGGTACTTGAATGAGCAGGGCATAGAGGGATATGGAATTAATGCAGACAAGTGGGATTAGTATAGATGGGCATGAGGGTCAGCATAGATGTGGTAGGCTGAAGGTCCTGTGTCTATGCTGTACAATTCCATGACAGAGATAAGCGAGATGGCAGTGCAGAGTCAGCATGATGAGTATGTCAGATTTTGCTTTGTTGATGTAAGCTTCTTCTTTAATGGGGATCATCTTGGCGAGAAGAGAAATCCTACTGGAACCACAGAATATCCTTCCATTGGCAGCAGAAAAACCAGCAACCTTCCCTAAAGGAGGAAACCAAGACTATATGCTGACCATTTTTGCTCTAACCTGCACCCTGAACTAAATCCCACTTTACCCGTTGATGATAATTCTCAGTCAAAGTTGGAAATAATTTGGAGCAAATGGCAGAGGGATTTTCATGACCTTATCAAGTGTTTTATAATCAATGTGTCACTTCTGAAGTGCATGAAACAGGGCAACCAAGCTGGCAGATCCCATCAACAACAATGAAGTAATGACAAAATGATCTGTTGTGTTGACTTTGGTTCCAAGATGAATAATATTTCAGTCTTCCCTGAAATAGTATAAAAGGATTCTTTATTTCCCTTTATTATTTATTCATTTTGCAGATTGTGGGTGTGCTCGTTAAGTCCAGTGTTTGTTTCTCCTTGCCTTGAGAAGGTGGTGGTGAGTTGCCGCATTGAATCACAGCAATCCTTTTGGTGAAGTTACTCCTGCAGTACAGTTGGGTAGGGATTTCCAGCATCTCGACCCAGCAATAATGAAGGGCTAGTATTCATGATGATGTGTGACTTGGAGGGGAACCTGCAGGTGGTGGTGTTCTCTTACACCTATTAGCCTTGTCCTTCTTGGTTTTAGGAGTTCTACATGTAGGTCATGCTGTTGGAATAACCTGGGTAACTAACCGCAGTGCATTTGTAGATGGTACACACCGCAGTCGCTGTGTGCTAGTAATGGAGGGAATGAATGTTTAGAGTGCCAATCAAGCAGGTTGCTTTGTCCTGGATGGTGTTGTCTAGTACAAGAGGGCACGACTTCAGTATTGAAGGGCGCCCATTCAGAACAGAGATGCGGAGAAATTTCTTTAGCCAGAGAGTGGTGAATCTGTGGAATTTGTTGCCATGGGCGGCTGTGGAGGCAAAGTCATTGGGTGTGTTTAAGGCAGAGATTGATAGGTTCCTGAGTAGCCAGGGCATCAAAGGTTACGGTGAGAAGGCGGGGAGTGGGGCTAAATGGGAGAATGGATCAGCTCATGATAGAATAGCGTAGCAGACTCGATGGGCTGAATGGCCAACTTCTGCTCCTTTGTCTTATGGAATGGAGTTGCACTCGTCCAGACAAGTTGAAAATATTTTGTCACATTGACAAGTCCTACAGATGGTAAAAAGGCATCGGACATCAGGAGGTGAGTCACTCACAGCAGGATACAAAGATGCTGACCTGTTCTTGTATCCATAGTCTTTGTGGTTGATCTAGTTGAGTTTTTGATCAGTAGTGTCCCCCATGATATTAATGGTGGGGGATTTGGCAATGGTGATGCCATTGAATGACAAGGGTAGGCAGTTATATTCTCTCTTGTTGGAACAGGCACTGTTGGAGCACAAATGCTCCTTCTTACTTTGCAGCCTGAATGTTGTCTAGGTCTTTCTACATGCAGGCACAGGCTGCCTCATTTGCTGAGGAGTTGTGAATGGAATCAAACATTGCACAATCATCAGTGACAATCCCTACTTATGATGGAAGGAAGGTCATTGATGAAGCAGCTGAAGATGGTGACATTGCCCTGAGCAACTCCTGCGGTTGAATCTTAGGGCCCCAATGATCATAACCAACTTCCATTGTGCAAGGTATGATTCCACCCATTGGAGTGTTCTCCCATCTGTGCACATTAAGTTTTACCAGGGTTCCTTGATTTCGCACTTGGTCAGATGCTGCCTTGATGTTGAGGATGGTCACTTGCACCTTCCCTCTGCAATTCAGCTCTTTGGTCCTTGTTTGGACCAAGGCTATGATGAGGTCTGGAATGGAGTGGTCCTGGCAAAACCTAAACTGTGCTTTAGTGAGCAGGCTATTTGAAGGTAAGCACCATTTGACTAGCACTGCTGCCAGCTCCGTCCACATAGACTGAAGTAATTAGCCAGTTTGGATCTATCCTGCCTTTTGTGAACAGTACATACCTGCACACTTTTCCACATTATTGGGTAGATGCCAGTGTTGTAACTGTTCTGGTTCAAGGCTTTGCTAGTTCAGGAGTGCAGAACTATAGCCAGACTATTGTCCAGTCCTGATGTAACCTGTTTCCTCAGCCATTTATCGAAATCAAGTTGAATGTATCAAATTGGCTGAAGACTAGCTTCTGTGATGATGGCGGATCTCAAGAGGGACCCTGAGTGGGTAGTCATGTGTTCAATGTTTCATCCAAAAGCCAATGGTGCAGAACTCCTTCAGTGCTGAAGAGGACTCTTCCTCCAAATAATGGGCTCCAGACTGAGACTCGAGTCCTCAGCCCTCCCACCAAGGCCAGAGTTCTACCCACTGAGCCAGGGTCCACACCTCTTTATGTTAATTCCCACTGCTACTTTGGTATGGTTAGTGCTACTGATCCCTAGACAGGACTTTTGCCTAGGGCTTTATATTAAAAACAAATAAGATATGCTTCACAGGGCACAATTAGCTCTTTAACTGGTGATGGCAGTGCGGATTAGGCAGGTGAAGGATTCCAACCAAACTGGCTATCCCTGAAGAGGTGCCAACTTTTTTCTTAATACAAGAATCAGTTGTTTTTTTTTAAACTCAGCCTCACCCATCTCATTACCAAATAACATGCTCGTTGGAATGCATGGTTAAAGAACCTCAGTTCAACTGCATGGTGTTACATAGCTTGTGGAGTCAACCATTTGCCACTCTGATCGCCACCATCTTGACTTGGTAATTCAGTAAGTAATCTTGTGCGCTTGCTTTAATGTGGTTTATTTAAGTAAAACTCCGATAATCGGGAATCTGATTGTTCAGCACTCGGAGTCACAGAGTTATGCAGCGCAGAAAACAGGGCTTTTGGCCCAACTCGTCCATGCTGACCAAGTTGCCTATCTGAGCCGGTCCCATTTGCCCATGTTTGGCCCATATAAGCCTCTCCCATCCACTTACCTGTCTAAATGTCTTTTAAATGTCGTAATTGTACCTGCCTCTATCACTTCCTATGGCAGCTCATTCCATAAACCCACCGCCCTCTGTGTGAGAAAACATGCCCCTCAGGGCCCTTTTAAATCTTCTCCCTCTTACTTTAAACTTATGCCTTCTAGTTTTGGACTCCCACACCCCGGGGAAAATGCCGTGGCCATTCAACTTATCTATTCCCTTCATGATTTTATAAACGTCTATAAGGTCACCCCTCAACCTGCTAAGCTCCAGGGAAGAAAGCCCCAGCTTATCCAGTCTCTCCTTGTATCTCACGTTCTCCACATCCAGTAACGTCCTTGTGAATCTTTTTTTGTAGCCTTTCCAGTTTAATGACATCCTTCCTATAGCAGGGCGACCAGAACTGTATGCATTACTCCAAATGTGGCCTTGTACAGCTGTAGCATGGCATCCCACCTGCTGCATTCAGTGACTTAATCATTGAAGGCAAGGGTGCCAAATGCCTTCTTTACCACCCTGACTACGTGTCACCACTTTCAAGGAACCATGGACCTGCACCCCTCGTTCTCTCTGTTCTACAACACGCCCCAGGGCCCCACCATTTACTGTGCAACTCCTGCCCTGGTTTGCCCTACCAAAATGCGACAATCTGAATTACATCTGCCATTCCTCGGCCCACTGGCCCATTTGATCAAGGTCGAGTTGTAATTTTAGATAACCTTCTTCACTGTCCACTATACAATTTTATACATACTATATATATTTATATATATTACACTATATAATTTTAGTGCCATCCACAAATTTATTAACCATGCCACCTATGTTTTCATCCAAATCGTTAATGTAGGTGACGAACAACAGTGGACCCAGCGCTGATCCCTGCTGCGCACCGCTGGACACAGTCTTCTAGTCTGAAAAACAACCTCCTAACACTGCCCTCTCTCTCCTACCGTCAAGCCAATTTTAAATCCATTTGGCTATCTCATGCTGGATACTATGTGATCTTGCCTCTGGACCATGCAGTACCTCGTCAAAGGCCTGGCTAAAGTCCATGTAGACAAAATCAATGGTTCATTGGATTACGTTTCCTGCACTCCCTTCAAACACACTGGGTTCTGTTTTCCCACCTTCCTTTTAAATTCACAGGAGCCCTGTTCCTCATGCTCCCATTAGCCTCATCAGATTAATTGGAAAAAATATTATACTACTGTGCAACATCTTTTCTGAAAAAAAGTGAATTGAAATGTGTTGGCGTAATAAAAGGAGTAATGTGAAAGTCTGCTAGACTGACACCACCAAAGTCTTGAGGTTGCCAGATTATTGAGTAGATCTGGTGTGAGAGGGAGTGAGGCAGGCAACTGACAGTGATTCATTTCACAGTAGAATAGTCTGCCAACGTTAGCTGTCCAGGACTGTAAATCTTCAGTAGCTTTTTGAACAAGGTGTTGCAGGGTCTCTTATAATTGTGTCCCGTCTGTTTTAGTACTTGGGCAGAGATGAAATGAAAGGGTATTTTGAGGACTAAGGGTTGGGTGTGAGAGTTGTACAAGGAATCTGACCAGACCGTTTTAAGCACAAGGTGCACAAGTTTCTGGTGCTTACCAATCCACAGCTGCAAAGTCAAAGAAGAATTGATCAGCAACCCTGGTCTTTGAAAGGATTTTCCTTTAATTTTACACATCCAATTCAGGCCTTATGGGAGCCCAGTTGCCATTGCTCCACCAAAGGTTGCTGTGCCTTCAGCTGCCAAGCCTTTGGAAATCTCTCCCAGATCTCTCCACCTTTTCTCCTTTAATAACATCACTTAAATCCTAACTGACTGGGCTTTAGATCATATATTCTAATCTATTTACATGGTTCAATGTCAGTTTATAAGACTGCTTGTCGTTGTTAGAGGTGCTAAATAAATGCAGCATCGTTGTTGGCCTGTGGTGTACAAGATGATAAGAGGCATAGATCGAGTGGACAATCAGAGACTTTTTCCCAGTGTGACAATGGCTAACACGAGGGGACATAATTTTAAGGTGATTGGATGAGGGGGATGTCAGGGGTAAGTTTTTTACACAGTGGTGGGTGCATGGAATGCACTGCCGGCAGAGGTTGTGGGGGCAGATACATTAGGGACATTTAAAAGACTCTTAGATAGACACATTAATGATAGAAAAATACGGGGCTATGTGGGAGGGAAGGGCTAGGTAGATCTTAGAGCAGGATAAAATGTCGGCACAACGTTGTGGGCCGAAGGGTCTGTACTGTGCTGTAGTGTTCTATGTGTAAGCAGAACTGCTTTACTCTGGATAGACTGTCAGTTGGCCACCTCCCCAACTACAACGATTGATCCGAGACTCCTGGAGTGACGTTCTCTCCATTTTACACAGGTGATTTTCATATTCAGATGGTTGAACACTTTCCCTTATTTCAGGACAGAGATTTCGAATCTGAAACCAAAGTAGAAAAACTGAACAAGCTGCAAATCTGAAATAATAACAGAAAATGCATTAAGTCCTCATATCCATGAGGGGTTGGGAAACAGACTTCGCACAGGTAACAAAAAAACAGGAGTACCACTATGTCTGTTTCCTTTGTTCCCAATATAGCCCCCCCAAATAAGCATAAATATGTTCTATAATGTTCTAAAAGCATTAATACACATTAAAAACATATCAAAATGTTTAAATACCTAAAAGGAAATGATATTAGCTACCAAACTATTTTGATTGAAAAGCAGTGATTCGTTTTGAAATTGCAAAGTGTACAAGATGATAAGAGGCGTAGATCGAGTGGACAGTCAGAGACTTTTTCCCAGGGTGACAATGGCTAACACGAGGGCGCATAATTTTAAGGTGATTGGAGGAAGGTATAACGGGGATGTCAGAGGTAAGTTTTTTTTTACACAAAGAGTGGTGGATGTGTGGAAAGCACTGCCGGCAGAAGTTGTGGGGGCAGATACATTAGGGGCATTTAAGAGACTCTTAGATAGACACATGAATGATAGAGAAATGGGGGCTATGTGGGAGGGAAGGGTTAGATAGATCTTAGAGCAGGATAAAATGTCAGCGCAACATTGTGGACCAAAGGGCCTGTACTGTGCTGTAATGTTCTATGTTCTATGTAAACAAAGACCACTATCTATTAGAACAAAGCACAGTGGGAGCCACTTGATACAAGTGGTCTGGAAACTGATTGCTGTATTTACATAGACAGTGATTGGTTCCTCAGTGCATACATGCATATTGATATATTTCAAGAAAATTTGAAATGGAGCCTGGGGCAGACTTGGATTACATGGAGAGTGAATCAGTGGACTGAGTGTACAGGAAATATCAGCAGCTCGGGCACTATCTGTAGTGGGGAGAAACAGAGTTAATGTTTCAGTTCAATGACATTCCTTCAGAACAGGGCAACTTAAGAAATCTGGCGGAGGGGGAGAGCTGGAGAGAATAAAGAGGATGTCTGTGATAGGGTGAAGACTGAGAGAGACTGAAAGGTACAGATGGGGTTGAAGGAGAGTGGTGGAAGGCTTGTTAGCTGTAGCTCTTTGGAGGAGGTGTAAATAGAAGAACAGAAGAGAGAGAGACAGAGAGAGCAAAAAATTAATGCTAGAACTGCGAGATACAGGACTCTAAAGCAGCTGGAAATTTGAACAAGGTACAGGCCCTCCCCTGGGTTCCATTCCTGAGGACTGTTCGTACCCTGAGCAGTTTGCAAGTGGGAGATGAGCCTGCTCAGCAATATATTTAAAAACACAGGCCAACCATGGGCAATGTGTGGTTAAACCAGGGTGTTTAAGTCAACCGTTCAGATTTCTCTGTAAGATGCAATAATATTGCCTCGAGCCAAGTTCCCACATGGTAGGAGATGCCTGTAGCCCCCACCCCCCCAAGCAGCCGGGAAGTCCATCTGGCCGGTCCCCCAAACGCTCACCTGTATGTACGGGCTGTACATAAGTCAGGTGTTGGTAACCGAGGGACGGTCTGTAAAGGAGAACGTTGGAAATAGCCAGCAGATGCAGAGAGAACAAAAATGAGCTAGCATCATAAGTCTTATGACTACAACAAAGCTGGTCAGTTGTGATATGAATGGAAAATGCTCTAATCTGAGTTTAGTTGGAAGAGGAATGGAAGGAGAGTGTAAGACGTTAGATGGAGTGGTTTTAGAGAATTCAAGTGACAATATTAAAAAATGCTGGAACTACTCTGGTCTGCGATTGGCTTCTTGCACAGTTCCACTGAAGCCCAATATTATCCTGAAGACCAGCATTTGATCTTCCACCAGGCATTTTATAGCCCTCAGCAGTTTCAGATAACCAGCCTCTCCAGTTTGTGTCAGAACTGATGTAATGCCATTACCCTGAAATGTTAACTCAGATTTTCTTTCTCTGTAGATGCTGCCTGAAGTACTGAGTATTTCCAGCATTCTCTGTTACTTCAGATTTCCAACTATACTCACAGTTTGTTCCTCTCTCCACAGTCCTCCCTCAACTTGCACCTCCTCCAGGCAGATCAGTTACGATTGACAAGCCTACAGCATCATCATTTGTGTTATTCAGACTCTCTTGCTAACCCCATCACAGAGATTCCCTTTTGTTCTCTCCACGTCCCGCCTTCTCCACGTCTTAAAACATGTTTGTTTTCTGACTTCCCCAGTTCTACTGAAAAGCTGTTGATGTGCGACGTTTTGTTTTTCTCTCTCCACAGATGCTGTCTGACCTGCTGAGTATTTACAACATTTTCCGTTTCTGTTCCAACCAAAACCCCTTAGTGTTTGGCCACTCTCGGTGTCTAATCTGCAGTCAATTGGTAATTGGATTCAGTGAAAAGCTTTTGTTTGCAAGCCATCCAGACAGAGCGTTCCATACATAAGTACATGGAGGTAGTACAAAAGGAACACAATCACAGAATGCAGGATTTAGTGGTACAGTTACAGAGAAAGTACAGCACAGGTAGACAATTAGGCGCAAGGGCCATGACGTGAGAGATTAAGAGTTAATCTTTAGCCAATTCAAGTTACTTTATTGTCATTCACCCATATGCTATAAAAACACATGGAGGAACAAAATGTCATTTCCCCCAGACTCACACAACAGAGGACATAAATAAAACAGAAGACGTACAATAAACGCAGACAAAAATATTGTGCAAGTGCAAGTAGTGCACAAAACGGTATATACAGAATACAAAATTAGTGCAGGGTTAGTGCAAAACTGAGTTAGACGAAGAAAATACAGTACTCAGTGTGTTGCGCTAAATGTATAAACATGTTCAGCAGCAGCCAAAGTTCTTATACTCCGGTGTGCAAACCAGGGCTTTTGACGTGGCATTTGTCTGAAACTGTCTGCAAAGTATTCAGGAGCCTGACAGCCTGGGGAAAAAAACTGTTGTACAGTCTAGTATTTCTGGCCCGGATGCTCCGGTACCGCTTGCCAGACGGCAGTGGGACAAATAGGTCGTGGGAGGGATGAGAGGGGTCATCTATGATTCTGCAGACCTTACATGTGCATCATGTGTTGTAGATGTCCAGGATGGAGGGAAGAGGTACTCCAATGATCTTTCCAGTTGTACTCGCAATTCTCTGCAGAGTCTTACGGTCAGAGGTGTTACAGTTACCGTACCAGGCAGAGATGCAGCTGGTCAGGACACTCTCAATGGTACCCCTGTAGAATGTGGTGAGGGTGGGGGAGGGCAGGTTTGTTCTTTTCAGCCGCCGTAAAAAGTGGAGATGCTACTGTGCCTTCTTGACGAGGGAGGAGGTGTTGGTTGACCAGGACAGGTCGTCTGTTATATGTATTTATTGTATGAGGTCTGTTCGGGAGTGTTGTAATAGCAGTATAGAAGCTGTCCTTGAGCCTGGTGGTACATGTTCTCAAGATTTTGTATCTTCTGCCCAATGGAAGGTGGGGGTGGGGGGGGAAAAGAGAGATTGACCGGGTTGGGAGGGGTCTTTGATTATGTTGACACGAGACTGCAGGTACAACACACAAAGGAGCTGAGGAAACTCAGTGGGTCAGGCAGCATCTGTGGAAGTACATGGACAGTCAACGTTCATCAGGATTGGTCAGGATCCCTCCATAGATGCTGCCTGACCCGCTGAGTCCCTCCAGCTCCTTTATGTGTTGCTCTTTGATTGTGTTGGCGGCTTTCCCAAGGCAGTAGGAAGTGTAGACAGGAGTCAATGGAGTGGGGGGTGGGGGGGGGGCTGGTTTTTGTGATAGACTGGGCTGCATTCACAACTCTCTGCAATTTCTTGCGGTCTCGGACAGAGCAGTTGCTGTACTGAGCTGTGATGCATCCAGATAGGACAGTGAATGATGTGGTCCAATTTCACCTTCCAGGTAGAATCATAATGTCACCAATTCTTTTGTTCTATGTCTCTCTTTCTCTCATTTGCTCTCTCTACAATTTGCAAATGAAAGCTCAAACTTTTTATAGTCACGCATACTGACCTTAATGATTCATTACATTGCATGGAGAAGCGCAGGGGCAACGTTACTAGACCATAACCTAGAAGCCTGGGTTAATATCCAGGAGATATGGGTTCAAATCTTACTGTGGCAGCTGAAAATTGAAAATTCAAGTGATTAAACCTGGAATAAAGAGCAAGTGTCAGTGACGGTGACTGTGAGATTGCTGAATTATTGTAAAAGCCCGTCTGGTTCACTAATCACCTTCGGGGAAGGAAATCTACTTTTCTAAACTGGTCCACCCTACATGTGTGACTTGTGGTTGAACCTTAACTACCTCTGCAAAAGCCCTGTTCAGGCACAATTAGGGATGGGCATTTATGTTGGCCAAGTTAATGACACCCAGAACCTATGATCAAATAAATAATCCAATTTAATTACTTCTAGTTACAGTACAAATTACTTACAGCAGAAGAAATGAAACACTTAATTAAACTAGATTAAACTAAATCCTACTATATTTATGAGGATAAGTCGTGGAAGGGTTTGGGAATCAGATAACATCTAAGAATAAGGATTGGTAGGAATCCCAAGTTTTGTTGATAGATGGGGGAAAAGTGTTACAATATTTTAAATGTTGTGTTTTTCTCTCCCCCTCTGTCTCCCCGTCCCTCTGTGTCTCCCCCTTCTCTGCCCGTCTCCCCTCTCTGTCCCCCTCTCCTCCCGTCTCCCCTCTCTGTCCCCCTCTCTGCCCATTTCCCCCTCTCTGTCTCCCTCTCTGCCCATTTCCCCCTTTACCCCTGTCTCTCTCTGCAGGAAATAGAACCTGCAGAGTATAAAGAGGAACAGCAGTTTGTGTTCCAGGAATCTCCCCCCAGGGTACTTCACCAACCGGGTCAGGAACCATTGACCAGACCAACCTCCGCACCACGGAATGTGGAATTGCCACGGGAACCAATCCAGAGCTACAAGTCTACAGTGTCCCGAGAGGTCCAAGTGGAATGTCCGAAGATCCTCATGCAGAAAAGGTGTGAGGAGCAACTAATGGAAAGTACGTACATTCATGTGTGCTAATAACTTGTGTTTCATTTTAAATAGCTGTCCTGGGGGTGAAGTAGTAGGAATGTCTGTGGATTCCTTGGGGTGATCAACTTCTTTCCCTTTTCAGCACTGCTGTTAAATTCCAGGCTGACAGAAGATTTGGGAAATGCATGGCGACAGATTGAACTTCTGCGCGATCGTCTGAGACAGAGTGAGGTAAACAGCACAATGCTCTTTCACTCTCCAGTGAAAGGGGGGGGAAAGTCGGGGGTAGCACTGTGGCCAAAATATAGAATCATAAAATTACAAAGCACAGGCAGACGCAATTGGTCCCAACAAATCCAACTGTGAAACAGCAACGCACGAGCTGCTGGAGGAACTCAGCAGGTCAGGCAGCATCTGTGGAGAGAAGTGGATGACCTCCATCTCCCCTCGATCTTTCAGTCCAGATGAAGGGACTGCAACCCAAAACATTGACTGTCCTTTTCCCCCCCGCCCACAGAGGCTCCTCGACCCGGTGAGTTCCTCCAGCATCTCGTGTGTTGCTTCAGATTCCAGCGTGTGCAGTCTCTCGTGTTTCCGGCTGTGTTAGCTCTATCCCTACTTTCTAGCTCTTGGTCCGTAGTTTAGCATCCACTTACTGTAGATGTCCAAATGCTTCTTAAGTGTCATTCTCTACCATCCTTACAGAATGGACATTAATCTTTGGGTGAAAGGTTTCTCCTCATCTCTCCATTTCCTCTCTCCCATTTACTTTAAGTCTATATCTCTTGTTTCTATTTCTTTCTAGATCCTTCCTGTGCATACTATCTAGGGCAGGCACGGTAGTGTAGAGCAGGCATGGTAATGTAGCAGTTAGCGTAACACTATTACAGTGCCAGCGACCCGGGTTCAATTCCAGCCGCTGTCTGTAAGAAGTTTGTACGTTCTCCCCATGTCTGCGTGGGTTTCCTCCGGGTGCTCTGGTTTCCTCCCACATTCCAAAGACGTACGGGTTAGGAAGTTGTGGGCATGCTATGTTGGTGATGGAAACGTGGCGACACTTGCGGGCTGCCCTCAGAACACTCTACGCAAAAGATGTATTTCACTGTGTGTTTCGATGTACATGTGACTAATAAAGATATCTAAACCTCATAATTTTATACCCAGTTAAATCTTCGCTGACATAGTGTAAGGATGTTCAGCTCAGTAGGTCCTAGTATAGCAATTTGATAATGATTAGATAATCTGTTTTAGATTGAGAGGTAAATATTGGCCAGGACACTGGGAGTAACTTCCTTATTCTTGAAAATGGTGCCTTCTTTTTGTGTGCCAGATGGAGCGCCTCAGGGATTAGTGCCTGAGCCCCAGTTTTATAAACATATGTCATTGATTTGGATTGGGGAACAGAATACAATATTTCTAAATTTGCTGCTGATACTGAACTGGGTGGGATTGTGTGTTCCGTGGAGGACACAGAGGCTTCAACATGATTTGGACAAGTTGAATGAGTGAGCACATTGCGGTTGTAGTATAACGTGGATAAAACTGAATTAATCCACTGGTAGGAAAAACAGTCAGAGTGTTATTTAAATGATCCGAGATTGGGAAACATTGATATACAAAGAGACCTGGGTGTCCTTGTACACCTGTCTCTGAAAGGTGTAAATATCACCAGCAATTTGTCCTGGTCCATCCACGTAGACGCCATGGCCAAGAAAGCACTCCAGCGACTCTATTTCCTCAGAAATTTGGCATGTCCCTGATGACTGTCACCAATTTTTATAGATGCACCAAAGAGAGTATTCTATCCAGATGCATCACAGCTTGGTATGGCAACTGCTCTACCAAAGACTGCAAGAAATTTCAGAGAGTTGTAAACACAGCCCAGTCCATCACGAAACCAGCCTCCCCTCCACTGACTCTGTCTGCACTTCCCGCTGCCTCGGGAAAGTAGCCAACATAATTAAGGGCAGAAGATGCAAAAGCTTGAGAGCACTTACCACCAGACTCGAGGACAGCTCCTATCCCACTGTTATCAGACCCTTGAACAGACATCTCATGTGCTAAAAGATGAACAGTTGAACTCTTGATCTCCCAATCTACATCGCCATGGCCCTTGCACCTTATTGTCTGCCTGCACTGCACTTTCCCTGTAACTGCAGCACTATATTCTGCATTCTGTTTTCTTTTTACTGCCGCAATGTAATTATGTGTGGCATGATATGTCTGGATGGCACTCAGAACAATAGCTTTTCACTGTACAATAATAAACCAATCAAATCAAAGCCAACATGCAGGTGCAGAAAGCAATTAAGAAGGCAAATGTAGATAGAATAGAGACGGCAGATGCTGTAATCTGGAGCAACGCGCAAGATGTTGGAGGAACTCAGTGGGTCAGGCAGCATCTATGGAGGGAAATGGACGGTCAATGTTTTGGGTTGAGACCCTTCATCTCAACTGGAAAGAAAGAGGGCAGGTGGCCAGTATAAAAAGGTGGGGGGAGGGGAGGTGGAGCAAGAGCTGGCGTGTGAGAGGTGAATCCAGATAAGGAGGGGTGATGGGAAGATGGGGGAGCGGGAGAGTGGGAACGACGCAAGAAGCTGGGATGTAATAGGTGGAAGTGACAAAAGGGCTGAAGATGATGGAATCTGAAAGGAGAGGACAGTGGACCACGGAACAAAGGGAAGGAGGTGAGGAGGGGAACCAGTGGGAGGAAGGTGTGGGTGGTGGACAGATGGAGAGGGTGGGGGAGGGGAAAGAGATGGGGTGATGGGGCCGGTGGGATAAAGGAAAACGAAAGGGTGGGGGAACAGAGGAGAGTGGTTCCCAGAATTAGAATTCAATGTGCATGGTCAGGTTGGAGACTACCAAAGCGGAATATGAAGTGCAAATGGTATGTTAAGCCTTACTGTGTTTTGAGTACAGGAGAAAGGATTTATACAGGGCTTTGATGAGACTACACCTGGAGTATCACGCGCAGTTTTGGTCAAAAAAGAAAAGATCCCTGCCATACCTAAGAAGACATCTTGCTATAGAGGGAGCCAATAAAGGTTGACCAGATTGGTTCATGGGATGGTGGTACTGTCATATACAGAGAGATTGGATTGACCAGGCATTCAGAAGAATGAAAGGTATTGCATAGAAACATATAATATTCCAACATGGTTCAACAGGCTGGATGTAGGGAGGTTCTCCCTCGCTTGGGGGCAAGGGAACTCCTGAACCAAGGGTCACAGGGTAAGACATTTTGGGCTGAGATGAGGAGACATTTCTTCACTCAGTGGGTGACGAACATGTGACATTCTCTACCCAGGACATCTGTGAAGGCCAGGTCACTGAATATGTTTCAGAAGGAGGCGGATATATTTCTCGACACAGAAGGCATCAACAGATATGGGGAATCAGCGAGAATACGGTATGGAGATAGAGGAGATGGTGGAGCAGGCTTGAAAGGCTAAACAGCCTCCTCCTGCTCCTATTTTTCAATGTTTCGATGGGATATTTTATTGCAACTTAAGGGCACATTTGGGACTTTTACCTCCTCCTGCGCAGCCATACTTAGCTATATTTTCCAGCATTTTCAGGGTACATAAATGGGTTTTGTTCAGTAAGGGTATCAAGAGAAATGGAATCAATTCAGGGATTTAAAGATGGTGAGGATTAGCCGTGATCTGAGTGAGAGCTGCTCCTGTTCTGGACGTCAGAGGCACGGATAATGGAGAAGGGTATCTGAGGTTATTTAGGACTCTTTAGGGAATGTACTTGATGTATTAAGGAATAAGATTGACTGTCATAGGATGTTAAAAACACTGAGTTTGGTATTGTTTTCATCTTTACACCAATGTTCACATTGTAAATTAAAAATCCCAAACTGGCCATTTCTGGCTTTGAACATATTTATGCCAATTACTTTTGTAATTGATTTGTAAACACTGTTTGTAACCTAATCCTTACACCTGCCCTTGACAGAACTGACAGAGGGTGTTGGTCTGCAGTGTCCTAGATTGGGGAAGAGAAAATTGCATCGGGTTCTGTGTTGGTCTGTGTGCATGCCTGTCTGTGTGCGCTTGTCCGTGTGTGTGTTTGTATGCATGCAAGTGTGTGTGCACGCGTGTGTGTGTATGTGCATGTGTGCAGCGTGTGTGTATATGTGCATGCGTGCACTTAGTGTGCTAACACCCAGATGTAAATGCAGATAGTTTGATCAGGAGGCAGGAAACCAGACGACATTTATAAAAGCGGTTGGGAGAATGCAGTGTGGTTCTGAGATACTTCATTCTGAAAGGTGCTATATAAATGTAACCTCTCCTTCTCTTTCCCTTCGAGCTCTCTTATCTCACTTCACTGCCTGGAACCAAGTGTTCACAAGGGCATTCAGATAAGAAATGTACCACATCTGTTACCTTGCTGCTGTCTTTGAATTTTCAGAAACAACAGCCAGAGGAGATTCTGTCGGTAGAACATACCCCCCACGAGAGGGGCACCATCCAGAGGCAGGAATCTATGTCGTGTGACACAGAACCAATGCCCACTGCTTGCCGATGTGGCAGTCAGGCCCTCTGTCAGGATACAGGGGTGGAGAGTTACGTGGAAAGCCGGGGCATCAGAGAGAAGACAAATGGAACAGAGCTGGGCAGGGGGAGGAAACTCTCAATGAACTGCACAGTCCCAGCTACAGAAGACCTGCTACAGCCCAGGTCCCACAACGATGCACCGAGGACAAGAAGGTGGGTGTAAGGAGAAATGGCCGTTAGTTCCTTCCATCTACGTAGGTGGTCCTCGGGGTCAAGGATGACCTGCTTGCACTCTGATTCTGAGGTAGCCAATGGATCTCCATTCACTGCTACAGATGGAATGGGAGGTCCTTGATGGGAATTGTGGATGGGTAGTTTGGGAGGTGTTGCACTTCTGCTGTTTCCACTGGGCTCCTGCGTGCTCCTACTGAAGGGACCCGACCTTCTCAGTGCCCCTTCTCTGTACTGAATGGTCACGGGTCAGGGATTGCCGAGAGTCGGTGGGGATGTCACACTTTCACATAGAGGCCTTGAAAATATCATTTCCTCTGTCCCTTGTCATGATGGAGCTCAGAATAGAGTTCTTATTTCTGGAGAGTGGTGTTGGGCCTGCAAAACGATGAGACCTGTCCAACAGCCAGCTGAGTGTAATTAGAGCCTTGGTCCTGGAGAGTTGGCCTGGCATTGGTTCCCTTTCCCTGCCAGTAGATTTAGAGGATGTTGCAAAAACAATGTTGGTGATATCTCTTCAGTGCCTTGAGGTGCCTACTCTAGGTAGTCCATGCCTCAAGCTTATAAGGTAGCAGGGATCACTGCTGTCCAGTCAAAGTCAAAGTTGAGTTTATTGTCATCTGCACAAGTACACGTGTGCACAGGTGCAATGAAAAACTTACTTGCCACAGCATCACAGGCACATCGTATCAGATACACATCATTCACAAGAAAAACATAAATTAAGTGTAAATTACAGAAAATTATACAAGAAAGAACACAATTAGAAACAAAAAAAAGTCCACTGTAGTGCCAAGTGGTCATAGTGTGGCTAAACTGAGGTAGTGATTAGGGTTGTGCAGGTTGGTTCAAGAACCGAATGGTTGAAGGGAAGCAGCTGTTCTTGAACCTGGTGGTGTGGGACTTCAGGCTTTTGTACCTCCTGCCCGATGGTAGCTGCAAAAAGATGGTATGGCCCAGATGCTGGGGATATTTGATGATAGATGTTGCCTTCTTGAGTGTGTCTTCTTGCCTCACGTAGATATTTTCAATGGTGGGGAGTAATGTACCAGTGATGTAATGGGCTGAGTCCACTTCTCTCTGTAGACCGTGAGTATTGTGCCTGGTGTGAGCACTCTTCATCTCTCTCAGACAGTGAAAAGATGTGGTAGCACAGGGAAGGTGATGGTGAATTTCATTAGTGACACTTGCCTTCACTGAGGGGTGGCTCCAGAGATACGGGAAGTGATCCACCTTGTCCGTGGTCATGTTGTCGACATGATTATCGGTGGGTGCTGTTCTGCAGTGCTTGAGTTGGTTGAACGGCTTTGGTTTAGCGGATGTTTAGTATAAAGCCTATTCCCTTGCATGCTTCAGTGATCGAGTTGATGATTACATGGAGCTCTGTCTGAACATGTGCTTCTACACGTCTGTATACTGGAGCTCGATGACTGGAGAGATCTTTGTTCTGGAGTGGAGACAGAGCACAGAAACAGGCCCTTTGACCATCCACCACCCATTTACACTGATCCTACTCCAAGCCACTTCATTCTCCCCACATTTTCATCAACCCCCCCAGATTCTACCACTGACCTACACACCAGGGGGCAATTTACAGCAGCCAATTACCCCACCAACTTGCATGTCTTTGGGGTGTGGGAGGATACTGGAGCACCCGGAGGAAACCCACACAGTCACAGGGAGAACGTGCAAACTCCACACAGAGAGCACCTGAGGTCAGGATTGAACCCAGGTCTCTGGTGCTATGTCACAGTGGCTCTACTAGCTAAGCCACTGTGCCACCCTGGCTGAAGGGCCAAATGACCTACTCCAGCTCCTGTTCATTGTTCTGTGAGCCTCTGGATCTCCTGTGATCCACATCCCACAATGATGTCACAAGATCGCAAGGCAAAGGAGCAGAAGTAGGCCATTCGGCCCATCGAGTCTGCTTCATGAGCTAAACTAAACTATTCCCATCTAGCCCCAATTTCCGGCCTTTTCCCTATATCTCTTGATACCTTGACTAATTAGATACCTATCAATCTCCTTCTTAAACACCCCCAATGATTGGGCCTCCACAGCTGTATGTGGCAAAGAATTCCATAAATCCATGACCCTCTGGCTAAAGAAATTTCTCCTCATTTCTGTTCTAAACGGGTACCCTCTAATTCTAAGACTGTGCGCTTTAGTCCTGGACTCACCCACCAAGGGAAACAGCTTAGCCACATCTACTCTGTCCAGTCCTTGCAACATTCGAAATGTTTCTATGAGGTCCCCTCTCATTCTTCTGTACTCCAGTGAGTACAGTCCAAGAGCCGACAGTCGCTCATCGTATGTCAGCCCTTTCATTCCGGGAATCATCCTTGTAAATTTTCTCTGAACCCTCTCCAACATAAGTACATTCTTCCTAAGATAAGGGGTCCAAGATTGCACACAGTAAAACTGTACTAAAGACAAAAAGGCAGATGAAAGGAGAAATGATCATTAGTTCATTGCCTACGTGTGCTTGGCACACAGATGTCCAACATTTCTATTTGTGAGACCTGAAACACAAAAACAGAGAGTACAAGCTCAGTACTGTCTTTTCATTACAGCATTTCAATAATACTTCGTGGCAACTCACTGCAACTGCTATCTACTCCTCTTCTAAATAAATAATTTAAGGTGAGATGGGGGAAAGTTTAAAGGAGAAAGTTCACAGTATGGGACTCCCATACTGTAAAAGGACTGGATGGGACAGAGTTTGTCAAATATGTTAAGAAAAGTTTCCTTAATCAATATGTAGTGGTCCCAAATGGAGAGAGCACGACACTGGATCTCCTCTCAGGGAACAAGACAGGGCAGGTGACAGAAGTGAGTGTAGGGGAACGCTTTGGATCCAGTGATCATATTTCCATTAAAGATAATTATGGAGAAGGTTAGGACTGGTCCTTGGGTTAAGATTCTAACCTGTAGCTTAAGATCAGGGATACTGTAGGAAGGCAGGTGGATCGGAGAAGGGAGTGACCAGCATCTCACCATCAGGTGTGGGTTTGTAGGTGGATGTGGGGAGGTGTTGGGGGATTGGGGGGGGGTGTGTGGGGTGGAAGAACAGGATCAGTTGGACCAACAGTAGTATTCTGCAAGTATGTGTGTGTGTATAAAGACAAATTGAGAAGTATATGTGTATAAGGACAGATTGACAAGTGTGTGTGTATAAAGGCATATTGAGAATAGGGTGTGTGTCATTGTGATAACGTATTTAGTTATACAGGTATCACTGCTCTATGCTCCATTGTGTAAGGACTGGCACCCTGGTGGGGTACTGGAAGGGTGATGGTGTCAGTGGTTTACTGTGCCAGCTGATCACAAGGTGAGTAAGCAGGAAGAATGGATCCCCTGTTGGTCTCTGTCACTGCAGATTCTATTACTCCCTTGGCTAGTGGCTGCGTGCCAGGTTGACTTAATCTGTTGGTACCCTGGAAACCTGGGATCGTGACATGCCTTTCGTAACTCATGACAATCCTGTGAACTCTCAGTGCTTTAACACATAACCACATTCCCTTTTCTATTTGAAAACCATAACAGGACACAAAAATAGTTCTTTTTGAAGCCGCTGCTGGTTTCTCCGGGAGGAACACTAGGCCTCGTATTAATAAACAGATACAATCAATCACCGTGTCCAGATTGAGGCATTAGGTCCTGATCACTGGAGCTGAACATCTGTCAGATGCTAATGGCTTGTCAAGATAACAAGGCTCTTAAAGTCAGTCTGCACAAGCACACAACAGAGGAGGCAACAGTTAGCAGTTATTGGTTGAACAGTTTGGTTAAAGGATTAGCATCGTATATTTAATATTTACATCCCATTAGAAACTCTAATCCAGTTAAGTAAAATGAGGAACTGTGCACATCGTTCAGAACTGATGTCTTGCAGCTGTGGATTTATAAATGTTTTATTTATAAATATTGTATATTTTACATCTGGTCAGTGCTTTAGGTTCCGTGTCATAGAGTCAGAGAGAGACAGAGCACGGAAAGAGGCCCTTTGGCCCATTGAATCTGTGCTGACCGTAAACCACCTACTTTTACACTAATTCTATGCTAACTCATTTCATTGTCCCAACATTTCCATCAACCCCTCCCTAGATTCTACCTTGCCCCTACACCCTGGAGGATGTGCAGTATAGATTCTCCAGAATGAAATTTGTATTCCAGGAGTAAAACTGCCAGGGACGATTACATAAACTGGAATACAGCAGTGATAACTTAGCCAGTATTCAACAGAGTAATGGCTGATAGGATCAAAAGGGAATTGATTTCCATCATTGGAGGAGGCCCAGTCTGGAGGCAGAGTCTAAAAATTAGACCCAATCCTTCTTGGAGTTAAAATTTTAAAACTTCTGCATGAAAAGGCTGGTTGAAGTTATATTTTGTAATGTTGGTTGAGAGAGAAATATTAACCAGGAACCTGGAATAGTTCCTATTTATTTTTTTTCTCTCTCTGGATAATACTTGAGAACCTTTCACGTCCACTGACGGGGCTGTGGTTCAAAGACTCATCCCAAATAGGTCACCTCCAACAATGTAGCACTCCCTCAGTGTGCCACTGCAGTGTCAGCCTGGAGTTTGTGCTCCTGCCTCTGGAGTGCGTTTCGAGTGCACAGCCTTCCAGTTCAGAGCTACTAACTGAGACAGGAATAATGCACGACGGATGGCAACTGACGGGAGATGTTGGCAGCAACAACTAAATGATTGGGAAGGGTGAAATAAATGACAAATGGCAGAATGAGTAACAATGAAAGGAGGTATCATATATAGAACATAGAACAGCACAGCACAGGAACAGGTCTTTCAGCCCACCATGTTGTGCTGAACTAATTAAATTAGTAATTAAATGCCTAATCAAACTAATCCTTTCTGTCTACACAATGTCCATCTCCCTCCATTCCTGGCACATCCATCTAAGAGCCTCTTAAATGCCTCTGTTGTAGTTACCTCCACCATCACCCCGGCAACCCATTTCAGGCACCCACCACTCTCTGTGTAAAACTTGCCCCGCACATCTCCTTTGCACTTTCCCCCTCTCACCTTAAGTGCACGCCCTCTGGTATTAGACATTTCGACCATGGAAAAAAGATACCACAGGACATAATTTTAAGGTGATTGGAGGAAGGTATAAGGGGGACGTCAGGGGTAAGTTTTTTACAGTGAGTGGTGGGTGCGTGGAAAGCACTGCCATCAGAGGTTGTGGGGGCAGATACATTAGGGAGATTTAAGAGACTCTTAGATAGACACATGAATGATAGAAAAATAGGGGGCTATGTGGGAGGGAAGGGTTAGATAGATCTTAGAGCAGGATAAAATGTCGGCACAACATTGTGGGCCAAAGGGCCTGTACTGTAGTGTTCTATGTTCTATTGTCCATCTATGCCTCTCATAATCTTATAAACTTCTGTCAGATCTCCCCTCAGCCTCTGCCGCTCCAGAGAAAACAACCCAAGTTTGTCCAACCTCTCCTTATAGTACCTGCCCTCTAATCCTGGTAAACCTCTTCTGCACCCTCTCCAAAGCCTCCACATGGATATAGATGGGTGGATGGATACATAGATGGATATCTTGCAATATAATGTATTAGAATTGATGTAAATAAAACTAAAGGTGAGGAAAGATGTGGCGTGGTAGCATTGGGGTGGTGAACACTGTCTGCAGGTTTGCTGAACTCGGATCAGTGGCAGTCCAACAGTCCCTGCTCTGACCTCCTCCAGTGTATGGTTTATTTCATTGTTGCTGAGTGTGGTTTTCTTCTCTTCTGCCTTAGTCCTGATTTTCTGGTCGATGCCACTTTAAGTTCCTCTGTCTTCCCTTTCCCTATGGTCGGCTGCCAGTGCTCCAGCTGTGTCTCCTTCTTTAGCAACTACAAGCTGATAAGCCGTCGAAATGGCCATGACAAAGAGATCAAACCGCTGCTGCACTTCCAGAGGTGAGCTTTGTCTGTAGTCCGCTTCCTTATCTTGGGTTTATTATGAGTGAAACATAACTTGAATCAACATTATTTATTTATTGATTGGGATTTGGGCTTCACTGCAAAGGCCAACATTGTCCATTTCCAGTTACCCTTTAGAAGGTGGGAGTGAGCCACCTTCTTGAACTGCTGTAGTTCTTTTGGTGAAGGTGCTCCCACAGTGCTGTTAGAGAGCAAGTTCTAGGGTTTAGACCCAGTGATGGTGAAGAAGTGGCGATATACTTCCAAGGCCGGGTGGTGTGCGACTTGGAGGGGAACCTGTAGTTGGTTGTGTTCCCATGTACCTGCTGCCCTTGTCCTTCTGGGTGATAGTGTTCATGGGATTGGGGGCTGCTGTCGAAATAGCCTGGGTGAGAACTTGATGTAAGGTATCTTTATTAGTTACATGTACATCGAAACACAGAGACTACAGATGCTGGAATCTGGAGCAACACACAAGAAGCTGGAGGAACTTAGCGGGTCAGGCAGCATCTGTGGAGGGAAATGTACCTTGTGATTCCTACATAATGCCTTGCAAAGCTTGGCTACAGCAGGGTGAATCGATTTATGAAAGAGAAATCATGTTTGACTATTGGAGATATTTGAGGACCTAGGGTAGATGCAGAAAGATCAGTGGATATGGAGCAGTTGTATTCTCAGAAGGCTTTTGATAAGAGTCCACATAGGGGGTTGCTAAATAAGATTAGGTCACATGGAATTCAGGGTAATATACTGGCATAGATTGAGAGTTGATTAACATGTAGGAGTAGAAGTAAATAGATTAGAGTCTCAAGAGACATATGGCCCACCTCCCCCAAGATGTCTACTTGGTCCAAAAATATCTGAGATCCTTCTCAGGTTAGTAGGCTGTGACTAATGGGGTATCACAGGGATTGGTGCAGAGGCCCTAACTATTCACAATCTATATCAACCATTTAGCTGAGGGGTCCAAACTCTTGATAATACCAAACTGAGGATATAAGTGGGCTTCAAAGGAATATGGACAAGTGGAGTGTGACGATAACGACATGGTGGGTGGTGCACAGAGTGGCCAAATGTGAAGTCATCCACTTCAGCTGAAAAATTGCAGATGCTGAGTATTCTTTCAAATGGTGAGAGATGAGGAAATGTTGTTCAAAGGGTAAATCATGGAAAGCAAAAATGCAGATGCAGCAGCCTAGTAGAAGTTGAGTGGCATGTTGGCTTTTATTGCAAGAGGACTTGAGTGTGGGCACTGGGGTGTCTTGCATAGGACATTGGTTGGAGTGTACTTGGAGTATTGTGTATGATTTTGTCCCCTTTTGTTATAGGGGGAGTGCAGCAAAGAATTGTTCCTGGGAGGGTGTGTCTGTCACATGAGGAGAGGTTGACTAGGCTAGGTTTGGAAGAATAAGTGACCACTTTGAGACATGCAAATTATTTGAATGGCTGAACAGGGTAGGTGCAAGGAGAATGCTTCCCCACGCTCCCTAAGGAGTCCAGAATTAGGGGTCGGTCACTTAAGACCAAAAAGGGGAAAGATTTGCATACTCGGAGCATGACCATCTAGTATGCTCCTATACCAGCCGCCTTTGACGACAATTTAAGTACTTGTCTGGATATTACTTAACTGTTGTGGGAGTACCTGGCTCCACCATCTCAGGCAACATGTTCCAAATTCCAACCATCCTTTGGCTTAGAAAAATCTTCCTCAGATTTGCTTGTTTATATTGAACACTTCCGGGTTGTATTGAACTCAAATAGGTTTAAGGTGAGAGGGGAGAAATTTAAAGGGGACCTGAGGGGCAAGTTTTTCACACAGAGGGTGGTGAATATCTAGAATGAGCTGCCAGAGGAGGTGCTAGAGGTAGATACGACTACAATGTTTAAGAGACATTTGGAAAAAAGTAGATGGATTTGGGCCTAATGTAGGCAAATGGGATTAGTGTAGATGGGCATCATGGTCAGCATGGATGAGGTGGGCAGAAGGGCCTGTTTCTGTGCTGTTCTGCTCTATGATTCTATTCCTGTTTCACTCCTGTAAAATAGGCACAGAGTCAGTGAATACCCAGGCCATGTGTCACAGACATCATAGTGACGACCTGTGCAAATCACGGGGTGACAAATCAATGAATCTTTCACAAGGATTGCTGGAAAGGGCATGTGCAGAATAAGTAACATTTTCAGTGCTGCTCAGGCAGTTTAAAGAGGTAAAAATAGTAATTCCACCTGGTGAATAAGTATCTTCTAATGCGATTCATGGGGTGGCAAGGCGGTACAGCAGTTATTGCTGTTTCATAGGTCCAGTGTCCTAGGTTTGATCCTGACGCCCGGTGCTATCTGTGCAGGGTTTGCATGTTCTCTGCTGTTTCTTCCCACATCACTACCATGTGCTGGTAGGTGAATTGGCTACTGTTAATTGCCTCTCAGTGTAGGTTTAATGGCAAAAAGAATTAAGAGTAATTTGATGGGCATGTGTGTGTTTGTCCTGAAGTATTCAGAGATTGGATAAATTCTTGAATTTAGCTAAGAAGCTTGAGGTGGGAGGTAAAGTGCTCCTGGCTTTCTCTCGCCATGACATGTTTATTCTTAAGAAAGGTCCTAATGAATGGTATCGTGCACCATGGTTTAACCTCTTCTTCTGGTCCTCCCACAGGCAGAAACTTCCCATCAACGTAAACGATTACGTGATTGTAAACGGCAACAAGTCAGGCACTGCTCGCTACGTTGGCCATTTAGACAGTTCAGGAATGGCCAATGCCGTCTTTGTTGGCATTGAGCTGGACGAGCCTCGTAAGTACCGTTGCGTAGAATTCACCCTCTTTAGGTACCCGAAATTGGTGCTGTGTTTAGTCCTAATGCTGAATTGGGGGACCCACACAGGAAAATATGCTGAATTGGCAAAATCTGCCTTTATTTTCAAAAAAAGTGGCGAGTATGTTTCCCTACTACTCTCTATTGCTCTAATTTATGAAGTGCACATTCTCCAACAGCAGATGTTTGGACCTGCTTCCCATGATCTTTAGCTGCTGCTGCATCATTGCCACCAAGGATCATGGAAAGCAGGTCCAAGCCTTAAAGTACACTCCTCATGGCAGCCATAGCAACTATACAAAAGGCAGCCAGAAGAACATGGAACATAGCACACTGCACGGTAGCATAGCGGTTAGAGTGATGTTATTACAGCACCAGCGACCTGGGTTCAATTCCAGCTGCTGTCTGTAAGGAGTTTGTACGTTCTCTCCCCGTGTCTGCGTGGGTTTCCTCCGGGTGCTCCGGTTTCCTCCCACATTCCAAAGACGTACGGGTTAGGAAGTTGTGGGCATGCTATGTTGGTGCCGGAAGAGTGGCGACACTTGCGGGCTGCCCCCAGCACATTCTTAGCAACGCAAAAGGATGTATTTCACTGTGTGTTTCGATGTACATGTGACTAATAAATAAATATCTTATACCTTGTCTTATCTTACAGCACAGTACAGGCCCTTCGGCCCACAATGTTGTGCTGACGTTTTATCCTGCTTTAAGATCTATCTAACCCTTCCCTCCCACATAGCCCCCTATTTCTCTCTCATATAAGGGAAGGGGAAAATGTGTGTCCTCACTCTTACACTCAACTTCACAAAAACCCCATGATCCTGCCCTAACATTTACTCCTATGTCAAAGTGACCCCATGCCTCTGTGAGCTACATTCTCACAATGCAGACTGAGATCAGAGAACTATCTCTTCAGGGAAGAGGTGCTGCAGACGCTGAAACACGGAAAACTGATCAGCTGTGTGGACGGACCAGTGATCATTCAGGCACGCCCAGTGAGGAAGCAAAGTGTAGATGTCCCTGCGGGGACATTAATTCACATATAGCTGGCAACTTGGTTCCATTTTCTTGACAGTGTTTTGCACAGGTTGTAGGAACATAGACAGAACGACACAGGAACAGGCCCTTCGGCCCATAACATCTGCACTGAACATGATGCCAAATTAAACTAAATCTCTTCTGCCTGCACATGATCCACATCCCTCCATTCCCTGCATATTCATTGTCTATCTAAAAGCCTCTTAAACGCCTCTATGTATCTGTTTGCACCACTGCCCCCGGCAGCCCGTTCCAGGCAACCACCACTCTCTGTGTAAAATAACTTGCCCCGCACATCTCCTTTAAACTTTCCCCCTCTCACCTTAAATGCATGTTCTCCAGTATTAAACATCTCTACTCTGGGGTTAAAGGTTCTGACTGTCTACTCTAGCTCTGCCTCTCATAATTTTATCAACCTCATCAGGTCTCCCCTCAGTTTCCGACGCTCCAGAGAAAACAACCCAAGTTTGTCCAACCTCTCCTTATGGCATATGCCCTCTAATCCTAATAAACCTCTTCTGCACCTTCTCCAAAGCCTCCACATCCTTTCCGTAATGGGATGACCAGAATTGCACACAATACTCCAAGTGCCGTCTAACTGAAGTTTTATACAGCTGCAACGTGACTTCCTGACTCTTATACTCAAGTGCCCCACCAATGAATGCAAGCATGACGTGCGCCTTCCTTACCACCCTATCTACTTGTGTGGCCACTTTCAGGGAGACATACGTAATTCATAATGGCTTGACAGGGTGGATGCAGCGATGATGCTTCCCCTGGCTGAGGTATCCGGAACCAGGGGTCACAGTGTCAAGATAAGGGCTGGCCATTAAGGACAGAGATGAGGTGAAATTTATCCAGTGGGTGGTGGATTTTTGTAATTCTCTACCTGCGGAAGCCCAGTGGCTGAGTATATACAAGATGGATGTCAATATGTTTTCGGACATAGAACATTGCACAGTACAGCACAGGAACAGGCCCTTCGGCCCACAATGTTGTGCCAAACTAATTAAACTAGTAGTCAAATGCCCAACTAAACTAATCCCTTCTGCCTACACAATGTCCGTATCCCTCCATTCCCTGCACAGTCATGTGCCTGTGTAAAAGCCTCTTGAACACCTCTGTCGTATCTGCCTCCACCATCACCCCTGGCAGTGCATTCCAGGCACCCACCACTCTCTGAGGGGAGGAAAAAAATACTTGCCCCGGACATCTCCTCTGAACTTACCCCCTCTCACCTTAAATGCATGCCCTTTGGTATTAGACATTTCAAACTTGGGAAAAAGATACTGACTATCTACTCTATCTATGCCTCTCATAATCTTATAAACTTCTATCAGATCTCCCCTCAGCCTCCACTGCTCCAGAGAAAACACCCTAAGTTTGTCCAACCTCTCCTTATAGCACATTCCCTCTAATCCAGGCAGTATCCTGGTGAACCTCTTCTGCACCCTCTCCAAAGCGTCCACATCCTTCCTATAATAGGGGCGACCAGAACTGAATCCAATACTGCAGATGCAACCTAACTAGCTGCAGCATAACTTCCTGACTCTTGAACTCAGTGCCTCAACTAATAACGGCAAGCATGCCATATGCCTTCTTTACTGCCGAATCAACCTGTGCAGCCACTTTCAGGAAGCTATGAACTTGGACCCCAAGATCGCTCTGCTCATCAACACTGTTAAGGGTCTTGCCACTAATAGTGTACAGTCCCTTTACATTTAATATCCCAAAGTGCAACACCTCACATTTGGCCGGGTTAAACTCCATCTGCCATTTCTCTGCCCATATCTGCAACTGATCTATGTCCCGCTGTATCCTTTGGTAGTGTTCTACACTATCCACAGAACAACCAATCTTCATATCGTCTGCAAACTTACTAACCCACCCATCTACGCTTTCATCCAGTTCATAGATCACAAACATCAGAGGTCCCAGTATGGATCCCTATGGAACACCACTAGCCATGGACCTCCAGCCAGAATAAGTCCCATCGAGCAGTACCCTGTCTTCTATGGGTAAGCCAGTTCCAAATCCAAACAGCCAATTCACCGTAGATCCCATGCACCTTAATCTTCAGGGTGACCCTCCAATGAGGGACCTTGTCAAATGCCTTACTAAAATCCATGCAGACAACATCCATAGCTCCACCTTCATCAATCACCCTCATCATCCCCTCGATAAACTCGATCAAGTTAGGGACACTAAGGGAATCATTAAAGGGTATGGATAGTACAGAGTATATGGCACAGAGATAGAATGTAGCTATATTCTGACGGAATGGCAGACAGGACACGAGGGGCTGAATGGCCTACACCTGCTCCCATTTCTTATGTCCTTGTATAGGTTGCACGTATGCATTAGTTTGAATAATTGAGTGTCGCACATGTTCATATTATGGTTGGACAATGATAACAGTGCTAAGGTGAATCTCACCTGGAGGTGCGAGATCCAATTTTCCGCCTGGTAGTATTTTAATTGGAAAAAGATACAAGGGCATTAAAACTTGTACAAAACAGTTTGTGCACATTTTACATGTAAAACCTGTGCAATGTAGAGTTATTGTCACAGAAAGAAGACAGGACAGAAACAGGTCCTTCAGCCCACTGAGTCCAAGTACCCCATTGAGCACCCATTTTTACTAAATTTACACTGATCCCATTTTATTCTCCCCACCTTCCCAATGATGTGGGAGGAAACCGGAGCACTTGGAGGAAACCCATACAGTCACAGGGAAAATGTGCAAACTCCACACAGACATCACCGGAGGTCAGGGTCGAACCCAGGTTGCTGGTGCGGTGAGAATGTGACACCCCAGGGACACTTGGGCAAGAGCCTGTGGGTGACATTCATCCCAATTGTTCCAATCTTTACCACATCTTCAATGAGCTGCAGCTCCTTCCCCTTTAACACTCTGGTCCCACAATGAGATCAATCCTTCCTTCACCCTGTTGTGGGTGCTGCACCAGCTGACTGCTTCCTTGCACTGTGAGGTGGCTCTGTGGAAGCACTCTTGTCCATACATTAGAAGGTTGTGGTCTCAAGTCCACAGCCTTTGAGCTCCAGTTTACACCCCACCACAAGTGTCTATGCTTCACCTTATACCTCCTTTCGACGTCACACTCATTGGGAGCTCACCACATCAGAGTAATTTTTTGTCAGTCCATCTCCTCCACCCATGGCTCATTCATCCACCTTTCCAAGAAGTGCATCGCAGAACCTAGCAACTCACTGTGCCAATAACTTGCTCCTCATCTCTGCTCTGGTTCCATTCAGACCCTGTTCATGTTAATGCTTCCAATTTCAACCAGACAGTTGTTTGATAGGCAGTTACCAGGGAAGAGAAAATCAGGAGCATCAATAGCACTATTTATGGAAGAGGGCTTTTAGTTGTTGAGGGAAGGTGGGACCGTTCTCCTTGAAGTGGAGATTAAGACAAAAAGTAGTCATAGAATTGCTATGGTGCAGAACAGGTCACCAGAGCTAGTGGAATAATCCCCTCAGAGCTGCTGCTCCTGCTCATTCTGACTTGGATCTCTCATCCAGGGCATTAAATTTGTGCCTCCTTGAAACAGGTACAGCTTCCCTCTGTTTACTTGGTCCAACCCCATTGTGACCTTGTGAACCTGTAATAAATCTACTCACAACCTTTAGTTCAAGGTGACGTTCATCAAAATCAAAGGGATCTGTTCCCACTGGCAGCAGGGTCAGAGATGAAGGGATATAGCGACGTAGGATAATTGGCAAAAAGGGGGCAGAGATTGAGTGGTTTTTGTTTTAGATTGTGATCTAGGTCCCACTGGATGAAATAGACTTGGGAGTGACTTTCGAAAGGAACAGGAGAAACACTTAAAAGGGAAACATTCTTAGACCAATAGAGGAAGTGCTGGTGAGTGAGCTATCAAAGGGATGGCACAGACATGATGGGCTGAATTGACTCCTTTGAGGTTAAGGAGGTTTGGCTTGTCACAGAACACTCCAAAAAATTTCTGCAGATGTACTGTTGTAAGTATCCTGACTTGTTGCATCATGGTCTGGGACGGCAATTCGAATGCACAGGGACATAAGAAGCTGCAGAGAGTAGTGGACTCAGCCCAATGCATCACAGACATATCCCTCCCCACCATCGGGAGTATCTACAGGAGGCACTGCCTCAAGAAGGAAACATCCATCATCAAAGATCCCACTATCCGGGCTATGCCATCTTCTCGCAGCTACCATCGGGCAGGAGGTACAGAAGCCTGAAGTCCCACACCACCAGGTTCAGGAACAGCTACTTCCCTTCGACTATTTGGCTCTCGAACCAACCTGCACAACCCTAATCACTACAGTATAGCAACATCATAACCACTCTGATCACTTTGCACTAAAATGGACTTTTTTACTGGGTTCTAATTGTGCTCTTTCTTACAAAAAATGTGTATAACTTATGCTTAAGTTATGTTTCTCTTGTGAATGCTGCTTATCTGATGCTATGTGCTTGTGATGCTGCTGCAAGTAAGTTTCTCATTGCACCTGTGCACACATGGACTTGTGCAGATGACAATAAACTCGACATGCTGTGTAAGATGAGATAAGATAAGATGAGATATCTTTATTAGTCACATGTACCTCAAAACACACAGTGAAATGCATCTTCTGCGTAGAGTGTTCTGGGGGCAGCCCGCAAGTGTCGCCACACTTCTGGCGCCAACGTAGCATGCCCACAACTTCCTAACCCTTACGTCTTTGGAATGTGGGAGGAAACCGGAGCACCCGGAGGAAACCCGCGCAGACACGGGGGGAACGTGGCAGCTTCAGCTTTGGTTCCTTGAATCATGTGGCTGATAACTGCCAGAGAGCAACAGAAGGGTTCAGCAGTGAACCTGCGGCTCCATGACAAGGCTGTAATGAACACTGGCCTTGAACCATATGCCTGCAGGTTCAGACCTGGTCGTGTGTTGGTGGAATGGACTAGAGTTCATCTCCCCCAACAGTTATCATTAGAACAAGAAATGTGTGCAGAATGCTTGGTTATATTGCCCGATCTAAAGGTTTTCAATTATCTGTTTGGATTTCAGATGGAAAACATGACGGCATATTTGAAGGAAAGAGATACTTTCAGTGTTACGAGAACTTTGCCATATTTGTCCCCATGCATGAGATATTTTATGTTATAAATAGAAAGGTAGGATGGGAATAAATGCATTAAAATTGTGGCTCTGGTGCTTATGCATATACAGAATTATTGATAGTAATGCAGCTCTTGGCAGACGTCAAAATAAATGGAGACAAAGTTGTAGAAAGGATATCCAAAGCCATATCCACGATATTGGACTTGGGAAGAAGCAGGGTGTGGGTGAGGCAGGGGAAGCAACCGCACAGAGACCAAAGGCTCTCAATTGTAGCATCTATCAGTTTCAAGATATTCTAAGACCTTTGTACCTGACTGGGTGATGTTACCATTGGAGGAAACATTGCAGATATCCATAGCAAACACCAACCAATAGATTGTAAATCAGGTTGGTTGACGGTTAAATATTGGGCTGATATTGGAGCCACCAACATCTGAGAGGGCAGAAGGAACTTTGATTTAACGTTGCATCTGAAAGACTTGACCTTCGGGAGCACTCTTCCTGTTAGAACCCGGATGGTGATTGTTGGCAAATTACTGTTTAAACTTCCACTGGGAAAATGCAAGGGGTGATATCAAATAAAAAATGACACAGCTTATTTTACCTCTCTTCAGCGTAGAGATACCGGGGCCTTTTGTATGTCTTGTACTGTTGCCCAGAGTGGGAGAGTAGATTGAGTACAGATCAGGGACAATTATCAGAGTGGCCAGTCACAATACAGATGCTTGGTATGTTTGCATTGTTACTTTGCTTAGACTGAGACATGATTAAGATCATTCAAATTTTCATGCAGCCAAAGAAATCCATTTCACCTCCAGCACTGAAGTCAGCACAACATCGATATTCTCTTGGATCCCTGAATTCTCTGAGCAACAATGCTGGGGCTCGGGGGGAGCACAGCCATCTGGCCAGGAAGAAAAAGCAGCACTTGCCCAAGGATCTTAACCCAACCAAGAGAATCCTGAGGAGATCTGGCGCCTCTTCCTCCTCCCGGACACTGGACGCAGCTGCAACCCCTTCTCAGGAAGAATGGAGTGATGGGAATGAGAGGACAGAGAAGGCATCGGTCTCACCCTTGCAGCCCAAAGTGAACACCCGGGCTTTCACCATCACCGCCAGTCTACCTCCTGACTTCAGCCACTACAGACCAGTCCACGCCGCAAGCAGGGCCAGCCCCAGGAAGGTTGTGAGGTGAGTCCATTGTGGATCTTCTAGTCCTCTCCAAGGATATGTTATGGCTTTGCCAGCCACTTTGAGTGGCCAGTTAGTCCATTTCATCGTAGGGAAGCTGAAGGTGACTGAAACAGGGATGTTGCCCAGAACACTGGTGCCTTCCTTTTTATATGGAAAGAAGTGTATCTCTCACGGCAGAGTCACTGTGGTGATGAAGGATAGAACATAGAACAGCACAGCACAGAACAGGCCCTTCGGCCCCCAATGTTGTGCCGACATAGCTATTCCCTCCTACCTACAGAATGCCCCTATCCCTCTATTTTCCTCTTTCCTGTGCCCATCCAAGCCCCTCTTAAAAGCCCCAAGTGAATTTGCCTCCACCACCCTATCAGGGAATGCGTTCCAGGCATCCACCACTCTCTCAGTAAAAAATGTACCCCTCACGTCTGTTCTGAACCTACCCCCTCTCACTTTAAATGCATGCCCTCTGGTATTGGATCGCTCAATAATGGGAAGAAGATATTGCTTGTCCACCTTATCTATGCCCCTCATAATTTTCTACACCTCCAACAGATCACCCCTCAGCCTCTGCTGCTCCAGAGAAAAGAGCCCACGTTTGTCCAGCCTCTCCTGATAGCACATGCCCTCTAATCCAGGCAGCATCCCAGTAAACCTCCTCTGCACCCTCTCTAAAGCCTCGACATCCTTCCTATAGTGAGGTGACCAGAATTGCATGCAATACTCTAAATGTGGCCTAACCAGATACATTGCACCTATTTTGCACAAGGCACAGTCTCTTAGACAGCAATTATCTGTTTTGACTGTTAATTGAAATAGTCCAGTAGGAATTTTTTTACATCCAGTTGAGAGGATTAAATGGGCCAGGTGGGGGGGGGTGGGGGCTCAGTTTAAATGCTAACTAGAGGACAGGACCTTATAGCCCACCTGGGGAGTCTGAAGATGTGCACTCAACAACTCCGAAACAGCTTCTTGCCCTCTGCCGTCAGATTTCTAAACGGTCCATGAATGCTACCTTGTCATTCCTTTTTGTTTGTACTTTATTTTTGTGATTTATAGTAATTTTATGCCTTTTCAAAACAAAAATTTTATGTCTTTGCAAAACTGCCCCCGCAAAACAACAAATTTCACATCATATAAGTCGGTGATAGTAGATCTGATTCTGGTGGTCCCCTCTGTCCTGTTTCTCTCTCCTCCTGATTTACCCAGTTCCCCCTACACCCCACCCACCCCACAAGCCCCTTCACCCTGTTTCGTTGCCCATCTCTACCTTCCCCATCTGCCCATCACGCACACACTCCTCCCACTGAGTCCCCTCCCCTCAATGTTCCCATCTGCCCACCTCCTTTATCTGGTTCCCTGCTCCTCCTTCCTCCCCTATCAGACTCCACCACCCGCAGCCCTCTGTTGCTTCCACCCATCATGTCCCGGCCTCTGTCGCCACTTCTACCCTTCCCTCCTCCACCTGCCCATCACCCCTCCTCACCTGGATCCACCTATCGCCTGCCCCACCCCTTCCCCTCACCTCTTTATACTGGCCATCTCCCCTCTACTCTTTCGGTCCTGATGAAGGGACTTGACCCGAAATGTCAACTGCTCATTTCCCTCCACAGATGCTGCCTGACCCGCTGAGTTCCTCCAGCATTTTGTATCATCTGCAATCTCTTGTGTCATCCTCAGTTTAATGCCTCGTTCAAAAGAAGGCACCTCAGACAGTGATGTAGTGTCTCCAAAGTGCACCGGAGTGGCAGCCTAGACTGTGCTCACGTGCGGCTATGAGAATCGAACCAATTGATTCAGAAGTGAGTGCTCATAACTGAGCCATGACATTTACTCCAGTGGCCTGGATTATGTTGAGACTGGGCACTCATATACAATTGCATGGTCAGGTATAGGACATGAACTTGCAACTTCCTGCTCCAAACAGTATTAGTCATAGAGAGTCATACAGCACAGAGACAGGCCCTCCAGCCCAACTGGTCTGTGCTGACCAAGACACCCATCTAAGCTAGTCCCATTTGCCCGCATTTGGCCCATATCCCTCTAACCATTTCCTATCCGTGTACCTATCCAAGTGTTTTTTAAATGGTGTTAACATACCTACCTCAACATTAATGTACCAGGCAGCTCGCCCCATATACTGACCACCCTCTGGGTGGAAAAAGTTGCCCCTCAGGATCCTATTAAATCTCTTCCCCTCTCACCTTAAACCTATGCCCTCTAGGGCAGGCACGGTAGTGTAACGGTTAGCATAACGCTATTACAGCGCCAGTGACCCGGTTTAAATTCCCACCGCTGTCTGTAAGGAGTTTGTACATTCTCCCCGTGTCTGCGTGGGTTTCCTCCTGGTGCTCCGGTTTCCTCCCACATTCCAAAGACGTACAGGTTAGGAAGTTGTGGGCATATTATGTTGGTGCTGGAAGCGTGGCGACACTTGCAGGCTGCCCCCAGTGAAATGCAAAAGATGCATTTCACTGTACATGTGACTAATAAAGAAATCTTATCCTTTGATACCCCAAACTTGGGAAAAAGACTGTGCACATTCACGCAGGAGTATTCTATGCCCCTCATGATTTTATACACCTCTATAAGACCACCCCTCATTTTCCTACGTTCCAATGAATAAAGTCCCAACCTGCTTGACCTCTCTCCATAACTCAGTCCCTCGAGTCCCGGCAGCATCCTCGTAAATCTCAACTGCACTTTTTCTAGCTTAATGGCATCTTTCCTATGGCAGTGTGACCAAAACTGAACACAATATTCCAAATGCAACCTCATCCAAGTTTCCGGGGAGATTGCTAATATAAAACCAATATTACAGCAGACACTTTGAGTATGGAGGATAGGAGAAATAACCAACATTTTAGTTCCTGGCTAACATGGCAATATTGGAACTGCAGTTTCACAGCTCCGGTGACCCGAGTACGATCCTGACCTGCGGTGCTGTCAGTGTGGAGTTTGGATGTTCCCCCGTGACCATGTGGGTTTCCTCCAGGTGCTCTGGTTTCCCCCACAAAGATGTGTGGGTTGGTAGGTTAATTGGCTGCTGTAAATTTCCCCCAGTGTTAGATGAGTGATGGAATTTTGGGAAGAGTTCAGAATGGGATTAGTGTAGATGGGTACTCGATGGTCAGTGCAGACTCTGATGGACAGAGGGGCTTGTTTCCATGTTGTATGATGTATGACTCTAACATTAGTCAAGGTCTACTTGTCCGTTTTGAGTGTGCAGGGGTGCTGCATGTCTAAAATCAGAAATGAATGATCAAGTCAGTGAAGAACATCATTGTGTGAACAAAGGGGAGATGACACATTGTGTGTTTAGTGATGAAAGGAGTTAGCTGGGGGGGGGTGGGGGGGGTTACTGAAAAGCACTGTTGGTTATATCATTTGTTGTGTTCTTTCCACAGGCGTTGATGATGGATAACTAGCACCAGAGAAGAGTGGTCAGACTGAGGGGGATCTTTCCATTGAACAGAAGATTCTTGGAATCCTGGTTTCCCAGTGGCATACTGATGACCTTGTTTTGTGAGCGACACTGAAAATAGACTTGCACCATTGTAGACCTTGGGCTTGCTGCTGGGGCCCAGCAAGTAGCATTAGTGAACCTGCACTGACAATACCAAGACTGATTGAATCCAGAACTGGGTAGCGCTGATAGCCACACTGTCTCTGTTTACTGTAGCATCTAATACTGCTGGTACAAAACTGTATGGAATAAAACCTGCACTGAAATCAGACTGAGCTACTGTGCATTTGATATTGGTGACGTACTGACTTGTGCTCATGTCGCACTAACCGTCTTCAGTGGTACAAAGTGGTGCTTCACCTCACAAGTCAATGTTGGTTGAATGAAACCACCTGGTTGTTTCAGGCCTATTGCTTATCAGTGATATAATCTCTGGCTCCCGGGACAGGGAGCATGCTGACACAGTGGTTGGACATCCAAGACTGTCGCCCAGTGAGGATGTGTTGAGAACCTGATCTTTTGTTGTTTCATCCACAATAACTTCTTCCTTTCATTCTTGTTGAGAACTGAATGCTGAGATTGAAGGGAATCTTCACGTAGTATGTTGTGAGGCTCGAATTTAACCTTGAGGGCTGTAGTTGTCCCATTGCCGAGTATATTCAAAACTGATATTCAACAATCATGAGAGATTAGTTCAAGGATGATGGGTCGGACAGGATGAGCCACAATCGTTCTGAATTTTTGGGGGCCCGTAAACCTTGCAATGTTAGTTGTGATCTTTGCTTTCATGGGAACTTGTGTACAAAGTTTCAGCATGATAGTCTTTTTCCCAGGGTGGAAATGTCAAATACCAGAGGTCATAAGAGGAGGAAGGTTTAAAGGAGAGTTGTGAGATTGAAGAAAGCGTGCACACAGCTCAGATCTGGAACTGGCTTGAGAAATGTGGCAAAAATGCTCAAAACTGCAAACCAGCCTCAGCCTCAAATTCAATGTCTGATTAAAAACAGCATTCATTTTCCAGTGTGAATGACATAATTCACAGCTCAGATATGTGGAACAGTACAGCACAGGAACAGGCCCTTTGGCCCACCATGTCTGTGCTGACCATGATGCCAATCTAAACTAATCCCACCCGCCTGCACAAGATCCATATCCCTCCATTTACTGCTTGTTCATGTGTCTGTCTACATGCCTCTTAAATATTGATGTTGTATCTGCTTCCACCACTCCACCCAGCAGTGCATTCTAGACACCTACCACTGTGTGTAGAAAAATAATTACCTCCTGAATCTCCTTTAAACCTTCCCCCCTCTTATGACCTCTGATATTTGACATTTCCTCCAGAGAAGACAATCAGGTCACTTGGAGCAACACACAAAAAGTGCTAGAGGAACTCAGTAGGTCAGGCAGCATCTATGGAGGGAAATAAACTGTTGACGTTTCGGGCCGTGACCCTTCATCAGGACTGGAAAGGAAGAGGGCAGAAGCCGGAATAAAAAGATTGGGGAGGGGGGGGGGGGGGGAGTACATGCAGGCAGGTGATAGGTGAGTCCAGGTGAAAGGGGGAAGGTAGGAGGGTGGGGCTGGGGGGAGATGTAAGAAGCTGAGAGGTGATGGGTAGAAGAGGCAAAAGGGCTGAAGAAGAAGGAATCTGGTAGGAGAGGGCAGTGGACCGTGGAATAAAGGGAAGGAGGTGGGGAATAGATGGGCAGATCATGAGGGTGGGGGAGGGGGAAAGAGAAGGGGGAGGGGGTCATAGGAATGAGGGAAGACAGAGAAGGGGGGGAGGAAAGAGGGGAGGGGGTACTGGAAGTTAAAGAAATCGATGTTGAGGCCTTCAGGTTGGAGACTACCAAGGCGAAATATGAGGTGTTGTTCCTCCAGCCTGTGTCTGGCCTCTACATGGCAGTAGAGGAGGCCATGGATAGACATGTCAGTATGGGAGTGGGATGTAGAACTGGAGAGGCTGGCCACTGGGAGATCGTTGCTTTTGTGGTGGACAGAGCGAAGGAGTGAAAAGCAACAATCTCCCAGTGGCCAGCCACTTCAATCCTACATCCCACTCCTTCTATTCCGCCTTGGGAGTCTCCAAGCTGACAGCCTCGACATCGACTTCTCTAACTTTTGGTAACCCCTCCATCTTTTTTTTCTTCCCCCCCCCACCATATTTGTTTTCCCTCATTCCCGTGGCTCCCTCACCCCTTCTCTTTCGCCTAACCTGCCCATCTATTCCCCACCTTCCTTTTATTCCAATGGCCCACTGCCCTCTTCTACCAGATTCCTCCTCCTCCAGCCCTTTGCCTCTTCTGTCACCTCTCATCTTCTTCCTTCTCCCCCCTCCCCACCCCTACCCTCCTACCTTCACCCTCTCACCTGGACTCACCTATCACCTGTGTGTGCTCCTATACCACCACCACCCCCCCCCATCTTCTTATTCTGGCTTCTGCCCTCTTCCTTTCCCGTCCTGATGAAGGGTCTCGGCCCGAAACGTTGACTGTTTATTTCCCTCCATGGATGCTGCCTGACCCGCTGAGTTCCTCCAGCGTTATGTGTGTGTTGCTCCAGATTCCAGCATCTGCAGAATCTCTTGTATCCAGGTGACTTGGATCAACTGCCAGTGAAAATGCTCCACGCGAGCTCCTCAAACCAACAGAACTGCTGGGTATTTGCAAAGCTGGAAGAAGGCCAATTATGATTTGATAATTTATACTCTGCTCATTTGGTAATTAGCATTTTGACACACTCTGCTTGTTGGGATAGAAATGGGATCACCGCCAACAAAGAAGAACGAATAGGTTTGTGGCCAGAACCAGGGTCCAGAGTGTGGGCCAGGTCTGTGACTGGAACCAGGGATGGGATCACTGGAACCAGAGTGCTTTTATATTTCAGTTTGATTTGACAAGCTGAAATGTACAAGTGGAGACTTACAAAGAAGTTACTGCAGTAAAGGCTGGGCAAACTTGGTCTCTTCTCTCTGGAGCGGCAGAGGCTGAGGGGTGATCTGTTGGAAGTGTATAAAATTATGAGGGGCATAGATAAGGTGGACAAGCAATGTCTTTTTCCCATTATTGAGCGATCCAATACCAGAGGGCATGCATTTAAGGTGAGAGGGGGTAGGTTCAGAACAGACGTGAGGGGTACGTTTTTTTACTGAGAGTGGTGGATGCCTGGAATGCGTTGCCTGATAGGGTGGTGGAGGCAAATTCATTGGGGGCTTTTAAGAGGGGCTTGGATGGGCACATGAATGACAGGAAAATAGAGGGATAGGGGCATTCTGTAGGTAGAAGGGAATAGCTATGTCGGCACAACATTGTGGGCCAAAGGGGCTGTTCTGTGCTGTACTGTTCTATGTTCTAAAACTCAGATAATCTGGCACATTTGGAGCTTTGGTGCCAGACAGGCAGGTTTTTGGATGTCACTTATATCAATACCCCGAAAGAATCTTAATTCACTTTTTTTTCAACAAAAGATATTACATGGTATGACAACAAGTAAGTTTAAAACCCCCCAGTGGAAAGGGGGTAGGGGAACTGGGGCCCTGGTGAGTAGAAAGGGAGCAGGGGAACTACTAGTCACATCCTAGAAGAATTTCAGTGGATTCATCAAACATGACTTTTCCCTTCACAAATCCATATTAATCCTGCTCTCTTCTATTATTATTCTCAGTGTTCTGTTCCTACATCCTTCATTATGGATTCCAGCATTTTCCCCATCACTCATAGGTCAGTAGTTCACTGTGTTCTCTCCCTCCGACCTCCCCATCTCTCATCGAACAGGTTGGGGTTGAACATCCCACTCTGACCCATCTGTAGCTTCTCGCATTGTGCTAACAAGAACCAGAAGAATTTTGAGCAGCAGCACCTCATCTTCCATTGAGCACGTTACAGGCTTCTGAACTTGATATCAAATTCAACAATCTCAGGTAACTTTCTCTCTCTGAATTAGAAAGGTCAAATTCCACTGGAGGTTATATCCCTAACTATAACCTCCATTTGTTCTCTCTCTCACTCCCTTTCTTTAATTCCCTTCATCAACCAACCACCAGATGTCTTCATAGTAGCTGATCCCCATGGCAGTTCTGGCCTCCTCTATCAGAGGTGAGCCCCCTCACCCTTCCCATCCCTCTCACACTCTGTCCGCAATTTGGAACAAACTTGTTTTCCCTCTTTCCCAGTTCTGACAAAGGGTCTTCAACCTGAAGCATCAACTCTATTTCTCATTAAACAGATGCTGCCTGAAATGTTGATGCTTCCAGCATTTTCTGCTTTATTTTCAAATTTCCAGCCCGGTAGTGTAGCGGTTAGCACAGCACTATTACAGCTCCAGCAACCCGGGTTCAATTCCAGCCACTGTCTGTAAGGAGCTTGTACCCACGCTGACACACGGGGAGAACGTACAAACTCCTCACAGACAGCAGCTGGAATTGAACCCGGGTCACTGGCGCTGTAATAGTGTTAGTATTGGTATTGGTTTATTATTGTCACTTGTACCGAGGTACAGTAAAGAACTTGTCTTACAAACCGATCCTACTGGTCAATTCATTACAAAGTGCAGTTACATCAAGTGCAGTTATGCTATCTGCTACGCTGCTGTGCCTACCCTTGGCATCCTAGATTTATCACGTTGTTATTTTTTTGGGGGGGGGGGGGGCGCGGGTGGTTTACAGAGATGTAATGGAGTTCAGAGTTGTCAAAAAAAATGTAGATAATAAGGAAAACACATGATACGCTGACACCACTGCACCAGAGAGTCAAGATAGAGTAATACCTTGCAAAATTTGTTTTGTAATTGGAAATTTAATATATAGCAGGAATCATTGACCAAAAAAATGTTAATGTGAACATTTGATATGCAGAACAGCTTCTGAAATATATTTTGTAGTAATCCATACATTTTAAAATATTAAATATTTTAGGGAGACCCCCCTTTGCTCAATTACTCCAACGTTGCCTTTCTGTTAGTTTCTGCCCCGGATTTCAATACTTCACTGACTATTCCTGAAATTGTGCATCCCTACTGATGCATTTTACCGATTGGATTAGATTAGGTTTATTCACAGTCTGTAATGGTTTTACGTCTACTTCTGATACAGTTCATCTGTGGGAAAAATGTGTTCACCTCTCACTTTTAATCCACACAGTTCAATGCTGCTGCTTCTCTCACAGTTAATTTTATTCTTAAAGAGCTTAGACTTTCAGGAGCCAAAATATTGAAGGTGCCTTTCTTTCCTAATGCAACTAATCCGTTCTATACATCTTGCTTTGTTGAAAAGAATGAGGAATTATCTGCCTGTGCAAGTTATTTTTCGTTTAACTTAACACAACTATAGTCAAGTATTCAATTTAATATCCTTGCCTATGTGAATGTAGGTGGTTAGTCCTATTGGGTGGCAGCCAGAGGAAAATGAGGTCCATCATTAATTTTCAATGAGTCAATCTCTGTAGTTGGGGTCGGCTTCCAAGAAAAATCTTCCTTGGCAAGCTGATGGATGGTGAGTCATGGATGAGTTTCACTGATCCAACCATCTAGTACACACAACCTTAAAATGTTTCTCTTACAACCTACACATCATCTAATTCAGCAATATTCAATGTTTAAATAGATGATGCGTTTTGAACCATTTTCTATTCTGCAGCGGCTGATAAAACCAGGTGCATCACAGCTCCTAAACATCCTGGCATGAGTTAAGAAAAATCAAAATACAGACCCCTCCAACGCTAATAACAAGGGCCAGCGATGATTACCTATTAGCAATGATTTGGGGATGGGGGGGGGTGTTGGTGTTTAAATCGAGGTGGGAAAACCCTGGACATACCTACAAACCACTGAAGGCATTTATTCTTCCCCAATTCTCTCCTAGATTTGTACCTCACCCAGGAGATTATGTGACTATCCTTAGGGCATGTCTGCTAGTGGAAAAGGACGTGTAATTCTGTGCTCCACAAGGCAGATTTCACAGGATGGCTTTTTTTCCCCTCACTGCCAGTGAAAAGCATGGTTTTTAAAAAAGACACTTCAGCAATCACAGCCTTAAGTTCTATTAATTCTATTTCTGAAATATTTTTCTTGAACTTCAGGGATGGTTAAATCATCAGTATGAAAAATTACCAACCAATCTTGCCAGGACACTGGAACAAATCCTTGGTCACAAGATGTTGAGATCCTAGTTTATTGTCTCTTTAGAAGTCTTGATAATGCAGCTGGGCTGGAGAGCCTGCCCAGAACTTCATCCTCAACTGGAACAGGCACAGATTCACATGACTTCACTGCTACTTTACAATGACTGTGTTTTGTAATCAAGTACAACACTTTTTTCTCCCTGAAAAACAAAGGCAATATTCACAGGGGGTATGGTTTAAGCTGCAGCTGTCCATGGTCTTGCTGCATGTGAGATACACTGGCTGGATTTGTAGTACTTTAGGATTTGGTCCAATCTCTTTACATTTTACTTCAAAAAGGCTTGCGTATTCACACCAAAGATGAAAATGTAATAAATTAAGAGTTCAGAATGAGTTTGGGCTTAACATGAAAACAGTTTAGCTAACCAAGACAGGGGAAGACAGGGGAGTCATGAGAGGATACAGGAACTGTGGTGTACAAAGGCTATAATAAATCTCGTCAAAAGGAAAAGAAAAGCTTACAAAAGGTACAAAGAGCTAGGTAATGTTGGAGATCTGGAAGAGTATAAGGCTAACAGGAAGGACCTTAAGAAGGAAATTAGGAGAGCCAGAAGGGGACATGAGAAGGCCTTGGCGGGCAGGATTAAGGAAAACCCCAAGGCATTCTACAAGTATGTGAAGAGCAAGAGGATAAGATGTGAAAGAATAGGGCCTATCAAGTGCAACAGCGGGAAAGTGCGTATGGATCTGGAAGAAATAGCAGAGGTACTTAATGAATACTTTACATCAGTATTCACTACGGAAAAAGATCTGGGGGATTGTAGTGAGGACTTGCAGCAGGCTGAAAAGCTTGAGCATGAAAGAGGAAAGAGGAGGTGCTGGAAATTTTGGAAAGCGTCAAGTTGGATAAGTTGCCGGGACTGGATGAGATGTACCCCAGGCTGCTGTGGGAGGAGATTGCGGAGCCTCTGGCGATGATCCTTGCATCATCGATGGAAACGGGAGAGATCCCAGAAGATTGGTTGCAGATGTTGTTCCCTTATTCAAGAAGGGGAGTAGGGGTAGCCCAGGGAATTATAGACCAGCGAGTCTTACCTCAGTGGTTGGTAAACTGATGGAGAAGATCCTGAGAGGCAGGATTTATGAACAGTTGGAGAGGTATAATATGATTAGGAATAGTCAGCACGGCTTTGTCAAGGGCAGGTCCTACCTTATAAGCCTGATTGAATTTTTTGAGGATGTGACTAAACACATTGATGAAGGGAGAGCAGTAGATGTAGTGTATATGGATTTCAGCAAGACATTTGATAAGGTACCCCATGCAAGGCTTATTGAGAAAGTAAGGAGGCATGGGATCCAAGGGGACATCGCAATGTGGATCCAGAACTGGCTGGCCCACAGAAGGCAAAGAGTGGCTGTTGAAGGGTAGTATTCTGCATGGAGGTCAGTGACCAGTGGTGTACCTCAAAGATCTGTCCTAGGACCCTTACTCTTTGTGATTTTTATAAACGACCTGGATGAGGAAGTGGAGGGATGGGTTAGTAAGTTTGCGGATGACACAAAGGTTGGATGTGTTGTGGGTAGTATAGAGGGCTGTCAGAGGTTACAGCGGGACATAGATAGGATACAAAGTTGGGCTGAGAAGTGGCAGATGCAGTTCAACCCAGATAAGTGTGAAGTGGTTCATTTTGGTAGGTCAAATATGTTGGCGGAATATACTATTAATGGTAGGACTCTTGGCAGCGTGGAGGATCAGAGGGATCTTGGGGTCCGAGTCCATGGGACCGCTCAAGCGGCTGCACAGGTTGACTCTGTGGTTAAGAAGGCATATGGTGTATTGTCCTTCATCAATCGGGGAATTGAATTTAGGAGCTGAGAGGTATTGCAGCTATATAGGTCCCTGGTCAGACCCCACTTGGAGTATTGTGCTCAGTTCTGGTCGCCTCACTACAGGAAAGATGTGGAAGCCATAGAGAGGGTGCAGAGGAGATTTACAAGGACGCTGCCTGGAATGCAGAGCACGCCTTATGAAAGCAGGTTGAGGGAACTTGGCCTTTTCTCCTTGGAGAGACGGAGGATGAGGGGAGACTTGATAGAGGTTTATAAGATGATGAGAGGCATTGATTGGTTAGATAGTCAGAGGCTTTTCCCCAGGGCTGAAATGGTTGCCACAAGAGGACACAGGTTTAAGGTGCTGGGGAGTAGGTACAGAGGAGGTGTCAGGGGTAAGTTTTTTTTACTCAGAGTGGTGAGTGTGTGGAATGAGCTGCCGGCCACGGTGGTGGCAGCGGACACGATAGGGTTTTTAAAGAAACTTTTGGATAGGTACATGGAGCTGAGAAAAATAGAGGGCTATGGGTAAGCCTAGTAATTTCTGAGAATGGGACATGCTTGGCACAGCTTTGTAGGCTGAAGGGCCTGAATTGTGCTGTAGGTTTTCTATGTTTCTACGTAACCAATGTTTAGTTTGAATGAGTGTCTCTTGACATGTTTTATCAGGCACCCTTGAAACTAAGGTAGGATGTTGATGGTCTTGGACTTGGTGGGCTGAAGAGCTTGTTTCTGTCCTGTACCTCTCCATGACTCCATGATGAGTTGCACTAACTGATATTGGCAGTAAACAACACATCAGTTGTACAAGTCTCAGTCAATGCCTTCAAAATAGAGGACGATTATTTGCATCCTAGAATAGACGGTAAACAAGTTGGCACCTGGAGCTTGAAGCAATTCCCTCATCCATAATGAATTAGCAAGTAAGTGTGTGTGTGTGTGTGTGTGTGTGTGTGTGTGTGTGTGTGTGTGTGTGTGTGTGTGTGTGTGTGTGTGTGTGTGTGTGTGTGTACATGCAACAGTTTATGAAGACTTAGTTATCCTTAAGAGTCTGCAGAGTCAGAAAGAACAAAGATTAGGCTTATCTAGAAGGGATATCTGACTTTAATTTCTGTCTGCTTCTCAAGTGTGTGTATCTCTGGATTTTAATAGAATTTTACTACTGCAACCATATCTGGTGTTAGTTTTGAACCGTTCAAGTCATCCTATTAGTACACAAAGTGATGAATTAGGAAATTTCAAAAAAATACTTCCCCTTGATATGGTTCTGGTTCTTTAAATAATCCAAAAATGTGGCTAGACAGGTCAGGCTGCTCTTGTGAACCTATCTCGCCACACCTAAAGGAAACCAGATCTCTGATTTTTATTGCTTTTCTTTCTGTAATCTAATAATTTCCTTTGCAAATTTACATTGTTGCAAAGAGAGCATCTTTCAATTACACCTCACTTTCTGTGTGCCCTCCCAAAAAAAAATGCACATTCAAACAATCGTAAATTTCTTGCATTCAAAAGGCGTAAGGCATTAACGTACATTTTTGTTTACATCTGTCACTCCTTTGGCGGTGTCTCATTTTCCTAAATTTCCAATTAAATGTGCTTTGTATCAGCTTGCTTTGACAAGGGCAGTTACTTGGCAGTGATACAATGCAAGATTGGCAGGAAGGCGAGGGTGCCTCACATAGGAAAACACAGCAGCAAGTTGAACAGTGTATGTACAACACAGTGTAACACTGCAGTACACATGAAATAAAGCAGCAGTAGAAAATGGACTTGATTTTCATTGAATCCATCTGTACCAGAGATGCAAAAAACCAAATTAGACGTGCGTTACTGATTAACAGCTACAGATCATCATTGTGTGACACAGTGGGTATAGCCCCTGCCTCACAGCTCCAGAGACCTGGGTTCAATCCTGATCTCCAACCCTGTCTGTGTGGAGTTTGCACATTCTCCCTGCGATCGCACGAGTTTCCCCGGGGGTGTTCCGGTTTCCTCCCACACCCCAAAGACGTGCGGGTTGGTGGGTTAATTGACCACTGTAAATTGCCCCTAGTGTGTGGGTGAGTGGTAGACTCTGGAGGTGTTGATAGGAATGTGGGGAGAACAAAATACAATTAGTGTAGGATCAGTGTAAATGGCTGGTTGATGGTCAGCATGGACAGAGGGCCGAAGGGCCTGTTTCTGTGCTGTACCTCCCCGTGACTTCATACGTTGCATTTATTGATAATGGCAGTAAATAACACATTAGTTGTTTAAATCTCAGTCAAAACCTCCAAAATGTGTCAACACAAAACAAACCTGCAAGTATACAACTCCCTACAGGACATCCCAGTACTTCACAGCCAATAAAGCATTGTTGTAAATGCACAAAACATGACAGCTAACTTGTACACTACAAACTAAGAGCTACGCGATAAAGATTAAATGATCTGTTTTTTTTAAATCATGCTGTCTGAGGGAGAATCATTAGTCAGGACACCAGGAATACCAACATATGAAATTAGAAGGAGTCGGCCGTTCCAGCTTGCTCTGCTATGCGATGCAATCACGGCTCATCTGATTATTACGCCAACTCTGCATTTCTATCTACCCACAGTAACCTTTTACCCCATTGTTCATCAAGAATCTCTCTCTCTCCCTGAAAAAATATACAAGAAATATGGAGGCTCCAATATGCAGGATCGAAAGAGACGACAGAGGGTTGTAGACTCAGCCAGCTCCATCACGGCACAACCCTCCCCACCATCGAGGACATCTTCAAGAGGTGGTGCCTCAAGAAGATGGCATCCATCACTAAGGACCCTCACCATCCGGGACATACCCTCTTCTCGTTACTACCATCGGGGAGAAGGTACGGGAGCCTGAAGAACCACACTCAACGATTCAGGAACAGCTTCTTCCCCTCCACCATCAGATTTCTGAACGGTCCATGAACCCATGAACACTACCCTCACTATTCTTCTTTTGCACTATTTATTTTTGTAACTTACAGTAATTTTTATCTTCATGTCTTGCACTGTACTGCTGCTGCAAAACAACAATTTCATGACATATGTCAGTGATAATAAACCTGATTCTGAACAGTCTTCCTCAAGGGGTGGCAGATGCAGAGCTCCACAGACACATGACCCTAAGAAAAAAAATTTGCCTCATTTGTCTTAAGTCGCTAATGTCATTTCTAAAAAGTGACCCCTTGTTCTAGATTCTCCCACAAGAGGAAACATCCTTTATCACATCCTTCCTGTCAAGACCCCTCAGGATCTTGTGCATTTCAATCAGGTCTCCTCGCACCTCTCCAAACTCCAGCAGATACAAGCCTGGCCTGTCCAACCTTTCCTCATAAGGCAACCCACCCATTCCAGGTATTAGTATAGTAAACTTCTGAACATCCACACATCGACATCTTTCCTTAGATGAGGTTACAAATACTGGACACAATCCTTCAGGTGTGGTGGGCGCAGTGTTCTAGAGACTCATGACTCTCAGAAAAAAAATTTAGAAATGCCCTAGATAGATGAAGCATACTGTCTTTATTTCTGTATTCGATTCCCCTAGCAATAAACAATAATTGTTAGCTTTCCTAATTGCTTTACCTGCATGCTTGCCCTTCGCAAATTCAACACCTGGACACCCAGGTTCTTCTGCACTTCAAAGCACTGCAATCTACCATTTAATTATATTTCTTAAATCCTGGACAAAATGGATGGTATCAAATTTTCCCATTTTCCATATCTTTGCCCACTCAATTAATTTAACTACATCTTTTTAGAGTCAGAATCATAGAGCAATACAGGCCCTTAAACCTAACTCATCCATGCTGACCAAGATGCCTGTTTAAGCTGGTTCCATTTGCCTGCATTGGCTCATATCCCTCTAAATTTTTCCTATCCGTGCAAATGTCCAAGTGTCTTTTAAATGTTGTTATTGTACCTGCCTCTATCGCTTCTACTGGCAACTCGTTCCATATACATACCACCCTGTGTGTGAAAGAGTTGTTCCTCAGGTTCCTTTTAAATTCTTAAATTACCTTAAACCCACGCCCTCTAGGTTTTCATTCCCTTTTCCTTGGAAAAAGACTATGCATTCACCCTGTCTATGCCTTTTATATACCTCTATAAAGACTCTTATGCTTTAGTGAATAAAGTCCTAGCCTACCCAACCTCTCTCTATAACTCAGGCCCTTAAGTCTTGGCAATATTCTTGTAAATAACATTCTCATTTTGTAGCAGCTTTATGCACAACTTACTTTCCTACCTACCAGTAAACTTAGCAACAATACCTTTAAATACCTTCATCTAAGTGATTATATAAAGAGGGAAAGTTGAGGCCCCAGAACAGATCCTTGTTGTACACCATTTGTTACATCTTGCCAACCAGGAAAAGACCCATTTACGCCTTTGTTTCCTGTTAGCCAGCTCATCTTCTATCCAAGCCAATACATTACCTCTTATACAGGAATTTATCTTAAAATGACAGTCCTGTAATTCCATGGCTATAGTTATGAAACTGGCTTATTTTTGAAATTTAATTAAATTCAAGTTTATCAGCTGCCATAAAAGGGATTGAATCTCATGACCCAGAATCAATGGCCTAGGACTTGGACTACTAGTCCAGTAACTGAACCACTACACTACCATATAGTAATGGCTCAGTTACTGCACTAGTAGTCCATTTTCTAAGCTATCCTTCTTCAACATCACCCCACAGACTTGTCCCAGGAGGGCACCAGGACAAGTCTATGGGAAACCCAAGTTTCTCCTTCATCACACATCATTCCAATTGGAAATGCTTCATTTGTTCCTTCATTGTGACTAGGTTCAAAACCCTAACAGACCCTACCTAACAGCACTGTATACATTTCTTCATGAGATGGACTGCAACAGTTCAACGTTGCAGCTCACCCATCACCATGACTTTCACAAGGGTGTATAACTATGGCTAAGTAATTGCTAGTGTTGCTGGCTGTACCGTATACAACAAAGGTTTGGTCCACACATCACACTGAACAGTGGCACCCTGTACAAGTCTTCAAAGAAACTCCACATGACTAAACAGTTTCATTAATGGGGCTAGTCATTCACCAGTTCTAACTTCCTGGAAGTTACAACGAATGGGAGGTTACTCAATTTTTCTCCCTCCAGTGTAAAAGTTAAATGGGTGGTCAATATTTAGATGAAACAGGAACATTGAATTCTTCCACGTTACGTAATCCCGTCAACACCCATTTTCCATCTTGGAACCTTTCAGCCTAACAGCACGAACATTAAATTCTTCTTCTCTTCCCTCTCCTAGCCTCTTTTTCCCCTACCTTTTTTCCCTCTCCCTCCTTACCTTTGACCCATCCCCCGGTGGATCTGCTCTCCCCTCCTCCCCCGCACCTGCCCATCACTGTCTCTTATCACTACCCATCACCTCCTTGTGGCCACCCCGCTTCCCCTCTTTTGTCCACCTCTCACTGCTCTGCTTTTCCCTCCTATATATTGGGCTTCCCCTTTTCCTATCTTCAGTCCTGAAGAAGGGTCCTGACCCGAAACGTTGACCATCTGCTTTTTTTCATCTAGATATTCCAGCATCTGCATTCTTTTGTCTCTCCATTCAATATTTAGAACAATTTGAAATTCACAGGTGGCAAGTGTGCCTACTTATTGAACAAAAGGGGCATCAGGGATGCATCAAAGTGTGCAGCGAGGTGCTGTGAGCTTCACTGTAAACTCCTGCCCCTGAACCTGCATATTATGGAGGGACCAAAGCAATCTGCATAGTCACCTGTGGTGTTATCAACTGGCTATCAAAGTTAAACAAATTACTTTAATTAACATGTACATTTTCTGTGGTTGGTTGCTCTAGCCAAGTAAAAGAATAACAACTTGAAATTAAAAGGATTATAGTAGGTAAACAGATAAACGGCATGTTTAATACTGACACATCAGGCAGAAGGCAAGAGGAAAAGACTGATGCAAGTAGGGGTGTGTTACAGTTTCTCTTCCAATAACAATATAGTTAGTTATAAAGCATGAGTCCTAAATGTTTGTCTGGAAACAAGTTTTTTTGGAATTATGAAAACAAAATGTGTGGAAAACGAGTCCCACCTTCTATTCTAATTTCAGGTACCTGGAAAAATATTACAGCCAATGATTCATGTGTGAAGTATTCTCACTGTTATAACACAGGGAACACTACTGCCATTTTTTTGCAATTTACGGCCCATACAATCACTAATGCTTTATTCAAAGGTACTGCTTATGGTTGAAGAGATAAATATTCAAGCCCTGCTCAAAGTTCAAGATAATATCATGGGATCAATATCGCTCACCCGAGAAGGTAGAAGGGGCCTCAGTTTAGCTTCTCGTCCGAAAGTCAGCATTTCTGACAGTGTAGCAGACCCCTGGAACTGCAATGGAGCGTCAGCATAGGTTTAACCCTGAAGTGGGATTTGTATCCACACCCTTCTAATTTCGAGGAGAGAGCACGGCAGTGACCTAGGGCTGGCAGTTCGCCAAAATGATGCAGATGCACAATGTCTTTACACAAGAAAGACTTCCTCAGAGTCCTTGAACTATTTCACATCAGCTCTGAAGTGGCTGGATTGTAGACTCCTGTCCAGCTGCCTTTGCGAATCAGCAGCAACTTGGATGGATAATTCTGAATAGGCAACAAGTGGCCAACCACAGCAGGTCTGCCATCTACATCAGGGTTGCTGCTAGGAGTACAAGTTCAACAGATCAATAGTTAAAAGTGCAAGCCCCCAAACTGAATCTGAAGATAGTTTTCCCACAACATTATATAAACATGGGAGAAACAAAACAGTCGAGGATAATGAATGCTGATTCTATCCTTAAATGGTCCTTTGCATGGTGATTTCACTTCCTTTCAATTCAGAGCTAGATTCTCCTTTCTCAGGCACTCTGGTACAAGAAACATTAACAGCCTTGTTTTGCCACTTCTACAAGTACACAAAACTTTTAATTTCAATACAGAAATGAGCTGGTGTACACAGATTAATGGGTAGAGAGAAACAACAACAAAATCCAATGGACAAAATGGATCAATGCATAAAAAGGCAATGACTTGCCTCCGCATAATGAACTTAATTGTCCTTTACTTCTACATTCATTTAGATTTATCAGCTGTACCCAACAACTAAAGTTTACAATTGAAAATATGAACTGGAGTTTGGGTTCAAGACATCAACAGCTTCAAGGGTATCCTGTCAGTTCTGTGTAGCTACAGTATTGTTAGATTGAAAGTACTGCATTGGTTTAAATATTACTTTATTTAAGCCTTAATGTTTCAACTCTGGATTTCTAGTATCCAAAAAAAAATTTGCGATCAGCTACAAAGTCTCAAAAGCTTTCCTTCTTAAAAAAAAGTTTTAAAAAATTGTCATTTAATAGTCAGCTGAATAAAAAAGTACAGTATTTACATCAAACTCCTCCCAAGATAGGATCTGGATGTAGGTGGTCATTCAGACAACTGGATTTTTTTCTTTAGGAGAACCAAATCATACTACCATTCCTTTATCGTATACCACTTTCTCTTAGCCTGGATGGAGTCACTTTCAGGTAAAACCATACCCGCTGCTGATCATTCTAACAAAGAACTTGACCCCGTAACCCTGAAATTGTCCCTACTTGCCCTGCTACCTGGATTTTGTTCGCTTTCCAGTTAAAAGTATCATCTCTGCTGGATTAGCTCTGATAGATGTAGCACCGCTAATTAAACTGAATAAAACGTACAAACATAAATACTGAGAACAGTCAATCTGGGGTACAATTTACATTTAGCTTACAGCTGGGGATACAGCTTGGTGCCAAGACAAGCAATGAACCTGCTCTTTGCACATTCCCTTTTGATTCCATTCAGCCACCCTACTTCACAAAGGAGCCATCGAGACTGCTGACATTTAGATGCCATCGAAAAAATGCCTGGAATGTATGGAAACACAATTCACAGTGACAGATAACATCACATGTCGTAAGGAGACTACGGCAGCTAGTGTGGTGCCCATGCAGACATATCTGAGAAGGCAACAATGTGTTAGGAACAAATAAAGTGACACCTACTGGATGAGGTGGTTATGTCCATTATCTGGAGCATTTATGTATTTTACCTTGCACAGTGTATTAACCCACACTATAAATCTATCATAACCTGTGGCCTGCCCATTAAGACAGTGCACTGGGATTGTTTAATTTACATTCTGCATTCTTTCTAAATTATATAACATTGGAAATGCCCGCATCATTTGGCGCCTTTCCCCACACAGGATTAAATTAATCAACGAGCTGGGTCTGAAATGCAGCGGTGCAAGGGGCGCTGTTACTACTCTTTTTACCCAGTACAGGGAATGAAATTAGGCGCGGAGGGAAAGTTCAGAATGAAACTATTGGCTTCTACGAGTCAAGCCCTTTGCTTCCTTGAAAGGACATCACGTTGACTTCTGCCGATAATGAAGTGTCAGGTCCCCTCCGCTTTTCCAAATGAAGTGCTTCACTGTCCGCAGATCCATGTTTGGATCAAGCACCTGCAACAAGGTTTAGAGAAGGTGGTGCTGTCAATTAAAACATTCGATAACGCTCCGACACATTAAGAACTGTGGTGGCAAGGCCTATTTGGATGCATCATGGTACGGCAACTGGTATTGGTATTGGTTTATTATTGTCACTTGTACTAATGTACAGTGAAAAACTTGTCTTGCATACTGATCATACAGGTCAATTCATTACACAGTGCAGTTACATTGAGTTAGTACAGAGTGCATTGACATAGTACAGGTAAAAACAATAACAGTACAGAGTAAAGTGTCACAGCTACAGAGAAAGTGCAGTGCAATAAGGTGCAAGGTCACAACAAGGTAGATTGTGAGGTCAGAGTCCATCTCACTGTATAAGGGAACCGTTCAATAGTCTTATCACAGTGGGGTAGAAGCTGTCCTTAAGTCTGGTGGTACGTGCCTTCAGGCTCCTGTATCTTCTAACTGATGGAAGACGAGAAGAGAGAATGACCCGGGTGGGTGGGGTCTTTGATTATACTGGCTGCGTCACCAAGACAGCAAGAGGTAAAGACAGAGTTCAAGGAGGGGAGGCTGGTGTCTGTGATGGGCTGGGCTGTGTCCACAATTCTGCAGTTTCTTGCGGTCCTGGGCAGAGCAGTTGCTGTACCAAGCCGTGATACATCCAGATAGGATGCTTTCTATGGTGCATCGTGGTGCATCGGTAAAAATTGGTGAAAGTCAAAGGGGACAAACCAAATTTCTTTAGTCTCCCGAGGAAGTAGAGGCGCTGATGAGCTTTCTTGGCCGTGGCATCTACGTGATTTGACCAGGACAGGCTGTTGGTGATGTTCACTCCCAGGAACTTGAAGCTCTCAACTCTCTCGACCTCAGCACCATTGATATAAACTGCTCTGCCCAAGGCCGCAAGAAACTGCAGAGAGTTGTGGACGCAGCTCAGCACATCACGGAAACCAGCCTCTCCCTCCATGGACTGTCTGCATTTCGCTGCCTCGGTAAAGCAGCCAACATAAAGACCCCACCCACCGCGGACATTCTCTCTTCTCCCCCCCTCCCACCGGGCAGAAGGTACAAAAGCCTGAAAGCACATACCACCACGCTCAAGGACAGCTTCTATCCCACTGTTATAAGACTATTGAACAGTCCCCTAGTACGATAAGATGGACTCTTGACCTCACAATCTACATCATTATGGCCTTACATCTTATTGTCTGCCTGCACTGCACTTTCTCTGTAACTGTAACACTTTATTCTGCATTCTGTTATTATTTTTCCTTATACTATCTCAATGTACTGTTGTAATGAAATAATCTGTATGGATGGCATGCAGAAAAATGTTTTTCACTGTACCTCAGTACATGTGACAATAATAAACTGATTTACCAATTCAGCTAGTAGAGCTACTGACTCCCAGCTCCAGCAACCTGAGTCCAATTCTAACCTCTGGGGCTATCTATGTGGAGGTTGCATGTTCTCCATGCAACTGTGGGTTTCCCCTGGGTATTCCAGTTCCACCCACATTCCAAGACTTGCAGATTGGTAGGTTAAATTGGCCAATGCAAAATTAGCCCTGATGTAGGTGGGTGGTAGAATTTGTGATGGGAACATGGGGAGAATAGGTTACAGGGAAAATTAATGGGGGTGGGGGGTAAAATTATTCTGTGATGGGCAAATGTCATTAGGGCCTTTGGAAAATCACCAATTAAATCATAAATACCAAAGCAGGTGCCCAGTGACTGATGGTAGGCTCCTAACTTCTAATGAGAAACAGCAACAACATTTCTACTGAGCAAATTTGAAAAAGAAATGTCTCAAAGCCCTTCACACAATGACCGTATTGTGCTAAGAGTGATCAAATGAAACTATTTTGTAATTTTAGGTGATAGAAAAGGGCAAGCAAATCTCAATCTTGAAATTTTTAAATTGCATCAGAGTCACAGAAGTGGGCAGATAGATTTCTAATCCACCTTTGACCATCTGATCCAGACAATGACTGTGGGATTATTATTGGCCTTGTTATCAGGATAAGAAACCCTTCTTTGCTTCCTTGAATGTGTTTGGTTTCCTTCACATGCTCACTTCCTTCAATCCAAGGGGATAAAGGGGCCTTGATTCGATAACTCGCCCAGGAGTTCTTACTTCCATTCTCTCAGTATTATAGTACAGTGCTAGCCATTGTTATGTGGTCTAGTATGTGGAGCAGGTCTTAAACCAATGATCTAGAGGAACCCATGGCCTCAGTAGGCAAGGGTGTACCAATGAACCATGGTTAACAGCTTCTATTATCATGAGCTGAGACTAACCAACTACAGACTAGGCATCAGCTAACCTGATCTTGGCAGAGAAGTTCGATCTTCTCCTCGGCTAGCACAGCAATATCTTCTTCCTTGTCCTGTTCTCCAGGTTTCTCATTGTTTGAAGAGCTTGTTGTTTGCGACTCATTATCCAGGTTGATGATCTTCTCGTAAACATGCTCCATCACCTTTCGAACCTGTAGCATATCACTGGCCGATAAACGATCCCTAAAGCATGGTTGAAAGTGAACAGTTTATAAGAGTTGTTTTCATTGCTATTAATAGGCAGGGTGCAACACAGTAATAAATCAAGAGACATTACAAAAGAAAATGAAATCTAAAATAAAAGCCAGTCTAAATTTATAGTGGTACCTAAAAGGTGAACTGTTTAACAACTGGGGTCTCTGACCCAACAACAGATTATCTCCTCATCATAATATTTAAAACTTTTTGGACACTTTTCATTTTAGATGTCACTACACCTACAGCTACTCCTGCATTTCATTTTTATTTCTTAAATAATCACATTCATGCTCAAAGCTTTAATGCACCTAAAAGCTGTATTTTGCTTTAAGTATCGAAAGAGATTTATAACAATGGCCTGAATCTTGTGCCCAGCTGCTCATCATCCAGTTGCTTCCCTGACTAAAAGTTTTGGCCTCCAAGATTTTGTATCTATGCGTAGGAATCTCAAGCTTTGTGTTAAAAGTTAAATGTTCCACATAGAATTGCAAACTTCTTTGCAGAAATGTTGGCCCAATGTTCATTAACAGAAGTAAGAGGGTAAATTCATTTTTCTTATTCACTCCTGTTTGCAGGTCACAGCAGTGTCAAAGAAAACAGATTTGGGGCAGATATAGATGGGCAATAAACAAAGCCTTCCCTAATGTCACTTGGATCTCGAGGATTCACACTGTCTAACAAAAGTACAAAGTCAAGTTGACCAAAAGGTTTTCAATTCAATTTCAGAATCAGGTTTATTATCACTGACATATGTTGTGAAATTTGTTGTTTTGTGGCAGCAGTATGGTGCAAGACACAGACATAAAAATTACTATAAGTTACAAAAATAAATAGTGCAAAAGAGGAATAACGAGGTAGTAATTCAATCCTAAAGCTTCTAATAATCCTGATCTGATCAGTTTTCAAATCTCAAAATGCACCACTGTTTTACAAATTCAAATGTAAAGACACAAACGTGATAGTATTTCTAAACTGCTGCTGGTCTTTCTAGGTGGAACTTGGCAAAGCAGAGCCCATATGTATGAGCTCACCACAAAGAACCCAAATACTAAGAACATTTTGTTCCCAGGATCAGTATTAAATTCACGCAAGAAATGTTATAGTGAAGGCAACCATGGGAGCTGCTGTGGATCACTGAAATCAGAATTAGCAGTTTAAGTTTACCTGGAACAGTTGCAGAGAAATAATCAGGAGTTAAAATATGTGCATTTTACTTGGATTTCACTGAAGAAAATAGGCTAATAATCCCCTCAGAAATGTTTTAGCACACCACTTGTGGTTAAGAAGTCAGTACTTCAAAAGAGAAAGCTTAACTACCTTATCAAGGCAATTAATGGTGAGCAATAAATGTGACTTTGCCTGTGATGTTAACATCCAAGATTAACCATAAGAAAAACCTCATTATATATTTCTAATCAACCTATAATAGTCACATTAAACATTGAAAGGATAATATAGGATCAAGTTCACCAGGTATTTATACAATACCAGATTTCCAATTGGTACTGTATTACATTACAAAATGCACCTCTTTGATATCTTAAACACAATGCTCACTGCAAGAACCCAACAGTCTAAGACTCTCATATGCTGAATACCTCTGATCTATTTGACGTCCAAAGAACAAAAGAACTAAAGAGGGAGTTGCTCTCAACTCCAAAGCAGGGTCAAATTAGCTGCTGAAGGGAAATAAATGTCATTCAGAAGAGCTCTTTAATGAAATCTACTTACTTCTTAAGTGTTTTTGCTCCCGAAGAAGAATGAGGTTGGAGGTAGAATGGGATTTTGTTGAATTTCGGCATGTTCTTCTGAAAAAGGAGAACCAGAAAAAATAAGAAGGTACAAAAATGCCCACAGCCACCACAGCAACAAAGAAATCTGGTGGCAGTAACCAATATAGGGTGATGTTTAATCCGAGTTATTTATTGGAACATGCGACTAGCATTGCTTTATTGCTAAAAACTTCAATTAAAAATTACCACTGCCAGATTTTCCATCAGTTTGGCTGAATCATTTGATATTATTAATGTAATAAATATTTATTTGATATTATTAATGAGTACTAAGTGTGGCATTATACAAACTTTAAGAAAGTAATTAAGTACAGTGGGGGGTGGGGGGGTGGAGAAGTAAGTATCAAGATACAAGACAAGAGCAGAACTGTCAGCAGTTCTGGTCGTCTAATCACATGGAAGCCGCAGTTCCCTTTGAGACAAACTTTAAGGAAGCAGAGTGCTTGCTGTTCAGCCTCAGAGAAATAAAGAACTAGGAAAAAGTTAAAGAATAAAATCTTGTTTAACATCTTTGCAAATGATAACCTGATTTGGGATGATGGCAACTTATGCAATTATTAGTTATTTACCACGGCGTCCTCATTTAAAAACAAGAATTTAGTCACAGTAACACTGAAGATTCTGGTGCTCCATTGAATCCTGTCCTTTCCCACCACATTCTCCCACCAGCTGCACTATCCCGGCTCACTCGATTCTATATACTGCAACTAAAGTTGAGTTTTTGGAACTCAGTATTAGCAGCACCTGCAGCTGTGCAAACCTGCCTCCTCAGCCTTACAAAACACTGGTTTGGCTGCACTTGGTTACAAACACTGGTTAGGCCATACTCGGAGCATCGGTGTGCAGTTCTGGCCACCATACTACTGAACAGAGAACAGTACAGTATTGGACAGGCCATTCGGCCCATGATGTTGTGCTGATCTTGATGCCAATTTATACTAAATGTCCTCCTCTTGTGTATCATCCATTTCCCTCCATTCCCTTCATATTCATGTGTCTATCTAAAAGCGTCAAACTCTACCAAACTGTCTGCTTCCACTACTACCCCGGTAACCCATTCCAGGCACCTACCACTCTCTGCGAAAAAAGCTTGCCCCTCACGTCGCCTTCAAATCCCCCCTCCCCCAAACAAACCTTAAAAGTATGTCCTCTGGCGTTTGACATTTCTACCCTGGGGAACAGATTCTGACTGTCTACTCTATCTATGCCTCTCACAATTTTAAATACTTCATTCAAGTCTCCCCTCAGCCTCCAACGCTCTAGGGAGAATAAACCAAGTTTGTCCAACCTGGAAGAATGGAGAGAGTGCAACGGAGATTCACCAGGATGTTACCTGGACTGGAGGGGAGTGATGACCTGATAGAAATACATAAAACTAATGAGATGCATAGATAGGGTAGGTAGTCAAAATCTTTTTCCCATGGTGGGGATATCAAGAACAAGGCAGCACAAGTCCAAACTAAGAGGAAAGAGTTTTAGAGGGGTTCTGATGGCAAACCAACACACTCACACATACACAGATTGGTTGGCCAAAGGAGGTGGTGGAATCAGATACAATTACTATATTAAGAGGCATTTAGACAGAGACTTCAATAAGCAAGGCATAGAAGGACACAGTCCTAATGTGGGCAAATGGGATTAGTGCAGATGGGCAAAAAGGTCGTGGTGGGTTGAAGGGCCTGTTTCAGTGCTGGATAACTCTATGACCATGACTAAAGGGATTGATTAAAGAAAACCCAAGTTAGTTATTATCTGATGAACATCAGGCAAGGAGAGGATCTGATCTGGCTGCAATGCTCTTCACAGTCAATAGTCTAGACTAAAAATTCAGTGGAGGCATCAAGGAATGAGGTCTCTGTAGAACCAGATATCTTTTACAAAAAGCACAAATTCTGACATCTTTTCACGATTGTGAAAATGTGTGAGATTTAACAAGGCATTCAAGCCTATGGAGTGATTTTTCTTTTGTTCTTGACCTTAAGACCTTGCACTCAAAAGCTAGATTAAAAAAAAGTTTGAAGTTATATTCACTCAGAGTTTGGATTCCAATTTCTGATCATGTGTGGTACTGCTACTGAACTCTTGAATTTGGAATAAAAATCATGCTTAGCTCCTCAAGGTTAAATTAGTGAGGTACAAGTAATCAGAACATTGCAGTGAAACCGCCTTGAAGATAAAGTAAATATTATTTAGTGCTCCAAGGCACCAAGAACACTTCTGTGCAGGCGGGTGAACTGAATCAGATGAGCACTTACGTCTACGGTGATGTCGATGACCCACTGAGGCACAGTTTCATTCAGAAGCATGGACTCTGTTTCACCCCCTGCATCTCGACACAAAAGCCTGCAAAGAACAATTTCGTAAAATGCTATTGTCTTTGCTGGCTGATTTAAGAATAGGGATGGTGAGAAAACTGAAAGGCAGATGGAATGTGTGTCATCAATATTCAAAAATTTACTCAACAAAATACACACCATTGAATGACTAAAGTACAAATAAGATTGCATCAATACCAGATTTAATGTTTAATCCTTTCTAGGCCCAACTGGCATCTACAATGTGATACAGAATGAAGCACAGTGGTTATGATGATGGACTAGTAAACACGATTCCAAGTTTTCTAATTCAGGAGAAACTTTTTTTATTATCCAAGGAATGGTGAGAATGTGGAACTTGCTACCACAAAGTGGTTGGAGTGAGCAATAGATGCACTTGAGACTGAAAGGGTAAATGAGGGCAAATTTGTTTATTATTGTCACATGTACTGAGGTACAGTGAAAAACTGTTTTGCATGCCATCCTTAAATATCATTTCATTACAACAGTGCATTGAGGTAGTACTAGGGCAAAACAATAACAGAATGCAGAATAAGGTGTTACAGTTACAAAGAAAGTGCAGTGCAGGTAGACAATTAGGTGCAAGGCCATAATGAGGTAGATTGTGAGGTCCATTTTAGAGAACCATTCAATAGTCTTATAACAATGAGACAGAAGCTGTCCTTGAGTCTGGTGGTACGTGCTTTTAGGCTTTTGATTCTTCTACCCGATTGGGGGGCGGGGCGGAAAGAAGAGAGAATGGGGTCTTTGTGGGGTCTTTGATTATGTTATCTGCTTTACCAAGGCAGTGAGAAGTGTAGTCAGAGTCCACAGAGCGTAAGAAGGGAATAGAGGTCCGCCCTGATAAATTTAGAGGGGAGAAAGTGTGGCTGCAGCACAAATGCTGGCATGACCTGGTTGAGCTGAATGTCCTGTGTCTGTGCTGCACGTGTTACATAGGTCAAAGCTGGGCTAAAAAAATCCTGTTGATTACCATCAGTCACCTTCCCTGAGCTGACAGGTCAATACTTCTTTAAGAAAAACAACATTTGAAAGCAGCAGTGAGGATGACAAGGGCACAGGATGTACACTGTAGGAATTTAGTCCATCACCTTCTGGTTTAGCCACTTTACTGCTGACCGAGACCCAAGGCTCAAAAGCTGCTAAATTAAGCCTGTGGCAGAGAAACAAAACCAAGAAAAATCTTTGTCCTCAATTGACCTGCTGCAGATGCATCCATAGAAGAACTAGTGGGAACAACTACAAAATGGTTCTTGGGGAGACAAGGTACAGGTTTCCTACCAGGGACATCCACCATCCTGCTATGTAACACAACCTCCAATGATTAAGTGCACCAGAAAGAGCCAAAGCTTGCTGTCATAGGTCAGGCCATACAATGTAAAAGTTGGGGCATTACGTTGCAACTTTACAAAACACTGGTTAAACAACACTTGGAGTACTATGTGCAGTTCTGGTTGCCACACCATAGGAAGGATGTGATAGCACTGGAGTGTGTGCAGAGATTCACCAGGATGTTGTCTGGATTGAAGGACTTTAGTTATGATAGGCTGGGCTTTTATTTCCTGCAGTTAAAAAGAGGCTGAGGGAATGATCTGATAGAGGTATATAAAATTATAAGAGGCATAGATAAGGTAGATAGACTCTTTTTCTCATGGTAGAGGTATCAAAAACAAGAGAGCACAGGCTTAAGGTGAGAGAAATGAGTTTAAGAGGATTTTTTTGAGGGGAAAAGTTTTATTTTACATAGTGTAGATACTTAGAGCTCACTGTTAGAGGAGGTGGTGGAGTCAGATACAATCTCTGTGTTAAGAGACATTTAGACAGACACTAGAATAGGCAAGGCATAGAAGGATATGGTCCTAAAGCAGGCAAATGGGATTAGAGTGGACAGGAAAAATGGTTGGCACAGGTACAGTGGGCTGTGCAAGTCCAACTATGGAAAATTTGATATTGAGCCCTGAAGGTTGCAACGTGCCTGGACAGAAGATGGGGTGTTGTTCCTAGAGTTTGCATTACCATAGAACCATACAGCACAAAACAGGCCCTTCGGCCCACCATGTTGTGCCATCCATCAGACCACCCTCACACTACCTAACCCCTTCCTCCCGCATATCCCTCTATCTCACATTCCTCCATATGCCTATCCAACAAGCTCTTGAACCTGTTCAATGTATCTGCCTCCACCACCACCCCAGGCAGTGCATTCCATGCACCAATTCACTCTCTGGGTGAAAAACCTCCCCCTGACATCTCCCCTGAACCTCCCACCCATAACCTTAAAGCCATGACCTCTCGTCTTGAGCATTGGTGCCCTGGGAAGGAGGCACTGACTGTCTACTCTATCTATTCCTCTCAATATTTTATATACCTCTATCATGTCTCCTCTCATCCTCCTCCTTTCCAGTGAATAAAGCCCTAGCACCTTAAGCCTCTCCTCATATTCAATACTCTCCAATCCAGGCAGCATCCTGGTAAATCTCCTCTGCACCCTCTCCAATGCCTCCACATCCTTCCTATAATGAGGTGACCAGAACTGAACACAGTACTCTAAGTGTGGCCTAACTAGAGTTTTGTAAAGCTGCATCATCACCTCGCGGCTCTTAAGCTTGATCCCGCGACTTATGAAAGCCAACATCCCATTGGCCTTCTTAACTGCTCTTTCCACCTGTGAGGCAACTTTCAATGAACTGTGAATATGAACCCCCAGATCCCTCTGCTCCTCCACACTGTCAAGTACCTTGCCATTCACCCAGTACTCTGCCCTGGAGTTTGTCCTTCCAAAGTGTACCACCTCACACTTCTCCGGATTGAACTCCATCTGCCACTTGTCAGCCCAGCTCTGCATCCTATCAATATCCCTCTGTAAACTCCGACAGCCCTCCACACTATCCACAACACCGCCTATCTTAGTGTCGTCTGCAAACTTACTAACACAGCCCTCCACCCCCTCATCTAAGTCATCTATAAATATCACAAAAAGTAGAGGTCCCAGAACCGATCCCTGCGGGACACCACTAGTCACTGCCTTCCAATCCGAGGGCACTCCTTCCACCACAACCCTCTGCTTTCTACATGCAAGCCAATTCCTAATCCACACAGCCAAGCTTCCTTGGATCCCTTGGCCTCTGACCTTCTGAAGAAGCCTACCATGAGGAACCTTATCAAACGCCTTACTAAAATCCATGTAAACCACATCCACCACACTGCCCTCATCAATCTTCCTGGTCACCTCCTCAAAGAACTCTATCAGGCTTGTGAGGCAAGATCTTCCCTTCACAAAGCCATGCTGGCTGTCCCTAATCAGTCCATGATTCTCAAGGTGTTCATAAATCCTATCCCTTAGAATCCTTTCTAACAGCTTACCCACCACAGACGTGAGACTCACCGGTCTATAATTCCCTGGCCTATCCCTATTACCTTTTTTGAACAAGGGGACAACATTCGCAACCCTCCAATCCTCCGGCACCACCCCCGTAGACAATGAGGACTCAAAGATCCTTACCAGCGGTTCAGCAATCTCCTCCCTAGCCTCTCGAAGCAGCCTGGGGAAAATCCCGTCAGGCCCCGGAGATTTATCTGTCTTAATATTATTTAACAACTTCAACACATCCTCCCTCTTGATATCAACAACCTCGAGAACATTACCCCTACCAGCACTCCCTTCCGCATCATCAAGACCCCTCTCCCTGGTGAATACCGAAGAGAAGTACTCATTGAGAACTTCTCCCACTTCCGCCGCCTCCAGGCAAATTCTCCCACCTTTGTCCTTAATCGGACCTACCTTCACCCTAGCCATCCTCCTACCCTTCACATACTTGAAAAAGGCCTTGGGATTTTCCTTAACCCTACTAGCCAAAGCCTTTTCATGTCCCCTTCTAGCTCTCCTCAGCCCTTTCTTAAGTTCCTTCCTTGCTACCCTATATTCCTCACGGGCCCTGTCTGAACCTTGCTGCTTATACCTCACGTATGCTACCTTCTTCTCCCTAACAAGTCGTTCCAACTCTCTCGTCACCCACGGTTCCTTCACCCTGCCATTCCTTCTCTGCCTCACCGGGACATATTTATCCCTAACATCCTGCATAAGATCCCTGAACATCGACCACATCTCCATGGTACATTTTCCTTCAAAAAGGACATCCCAATTTACACTCCCAAGTTCTCTCCTTATAGCCTCATAGTTCGCCCTTCCCCAATTGAAAAACCTCTTGTCCTCTCTGCACCTGTCCCTGTCCATGACAATTTTAAAGGTTATGGAGCAATGGTCACTGTCCCCCAAATGCTCACCCACCAATAGATCCTTCACCTGTCCCGGTTCATTTCCTAAAACTAGATCTAACATGGCATTCCCTCTAGTCGGCCTTTCAACATACTGCGTCAGGAATCCCTCCTGGACACACTTAACAAATTCCGTTCCATCTAAACCTTTGGCACTAAGCAGGTTCCAGTCTATATTTGGGAAGTTGAAGTCTCCCATTATAACAACCCTGTTATTTCTGCTTCTCTCCAAACACTGCCTGCCAATCTGCTCCCCTATATCTCTATTGCTACCGGGGGGCCTATAGAATACCCCTAGTAGAGTAACTGCTCCTTTCTTGTTCCTTAATTCCACCCATACGGACTCTAGAGATGATCCTTCTACAACATCCATCTTTTCCACAGCCGTAACAGTGTCCCTGACCAGTATTGCCACCCCTCCCCCTCTTCTCCCCCCTTCCCTATCCCTCTTAAAACACCGAAAACCAGGAATATTCAATATCCACTCCTCTCCTGACGTCAGCCACGTCTCAGTAATAGCCACGATATCATAGTCCCCCATACTTATCCAAGCCCTCAGTTCATCCCCCTTATTCCTGACACTTCTTGCATTTAAGTAAACACACTTGCAATGGGCCTCATAGTGCAGGAGGCCACAGACTGAAAGAACAGAGAGGGAGTGGGTTGGTGAATTAAAGTGGCAGGCAACTAGAAGCTCCAGATCACTCCTGCAGACAGAGTGCAGGTGTAGCGCAAGAGAACACCCAATCTGTGTTTGGTTTCTTCAATGTAGAGGCCATATTGTGAACACTGAATGCAGTAGACTAGACTGGCAGTGCAAGTGACCCACACTTCACCTGGAAAAGCTATTTGGGTTCCCGGATGGAGGGAAGAAGCGAAAGGATCTGGTGTTGCACCTCTTGCAGTTGCAGAGGAAAGTGTCACATGATGGGGTATTGTAGCGAGGCGCAGGAGAGAGGATCAGAGAGTCCCAAAGGGTGTGATGCCTTTGGAAAGCTAAAATAGGAGGGGAATGTGCATCTGGTGGTGGAATCTTGTTCGTGCTATCTTGTTGGTGCTGGCAGAAATAATGATGAAGGATGATTCACCGAATGCAAGGCTGGTGGGTGGAAGGTAAGGAGCAGAGGAATTTTGTCCTTGCTCTGACCAGGAGGAGAGGGAGTGAGAGCAGAAGTGTGGGAAGTAGATGACATGCAGTCAACGGCTCTGTCCACTATGGTAGAGGGGAAGACATGCTAAGGAAGAAGGGAGACATTCAATTACTGCCCAGTAGGTTACTCTAACGTGATGGAAATGGTCATCGCTGGTGCTACCTTGTGATATTTATGCACCTAAATGATGTTTAATTTGGGTTCTGCCAGAGCCACTCAGCTCTAAAGCCTTGGTACAAAAATAGACAATAAAAGGGTCAATTCCAGATGAGATAAGATGACGTGCATTCAGTCACACACGTCTTACATTTTGTAGATGGTAAGGTGGCTTGGTTAATATTTAAAAGATGCACATGGAAACCTCTAGCTACCTTGTGCCCAGAAGGACCAGAATGCTGGGGTACTGTACAATACCTGAAGAGCGTGCGACCCCCTGCTTCACCAAATATGACTGGAGTGTGCGGTGGCACCTGGAAATATCCATTGCCTTTCTGAATTCTGTTCTCTTGCTCACCGTTAACTAAAAAGGAAAAAAAATATAGATTTTTTAACTTGCCAAGAAATTCAGTCTTTAAAATCAGTCTTTAAAATTTACCAAGTTTCAATGCTATTTGAATATAACAAAATTATGCTCATCAGAAGATGATTTCATAGCTTGAGTGAACTCCAGGGCTGCTTCTGATAATTAGATGGTCAGAATGCTGATGTGGTCAGACAAGTGGGCAAATTCTGTTGACATTTCCATTATTACAGCTCTATAAAGATCTTAAAGCTTTTAAAGCACAGGAGAGCTAGCTAAATACATGCAACAGAAACAATTAACACAAACTCAATTAATTTTAAGTCTTGTGTATGATAGAATTATTTAGGGATATGGAGCCAAGATTATTGGAATAACATCAACCATATTCTCAGTGAATGAAGGAACTGGGTTAAGGGGCTGAATGATCATGAGAATAAGATATTTATTAGTCACATGTATATCGAAACACATAGTGAAATGCCTCTTTTTGTGTTACTGAGAATGTACTGGGGGCTGCCCGCAAGTGTCGCCACTCTTCCAACACCAACATAGCATGCCCACAGCTCCGAACCTGTAATGTCTTTGGGACGTGGGAGGAAACCGGAGCACCCGGAGGAAACCCATGCAGACACGGGGAGAATGTACAAACTCCATACAGACAGTGGCGGGAATTGAACCCGGGTCACTGGCATTGTAATAGCATTACGCTAACCACTACACTATACGAGTAATAGGAACAAGCATAGGCCACATTGAGACTGCTAGAGTCTTCAGTAAGATTATAGCTATTCTAATTTTTTTGCTCAATTCTTATAGCCATTGATTTCCCTGTAGGGTGGACCTCTTAAATTAGAAAATATGAAATTATTCAACATTTGCAGCTTTCTAGAGTAGATTTACAACCCTCAGAAGAAATACCTCTGCATGTGTTTTAAATGGAGGACCCTTTATCTTGAATTTATATCTGCTGCTGCTGGATTCCTCCACAAGGGGCAATGTCCTCATATCATCTACCCTGTTTGGCCCCCACTGATATGTTTCAACTAGAACACTTAATCATTTTTGTCAAGTATTTCGAATACTACAGCTTTATAAAACGTTGGTGAGATTGCACCTGAAATATTGTGTGCAGTCTGGTCGCCATACTATAGGAAGGATGTGATTAAACAAGAGAGGGTGCAGAAAAGATGCACAAAGATGTGCTGGGACTGGAAGGTTTGAGTTACAAGGAGAGACTGGGACTGTTTTTCCCGGAATGAAGGAGGCTGAGGGGTGACGTTATAGAAGTTTATTAAATCATGAGGGGTATAGATAAAGTGGATGGTCACAGTCTTTTTCCCAAGATAGCAGAATCTACAACTAGAGGGCAGAGGTTTAAGGCGACAGGGGAAAGATTTAAAGGGGACCTGAGGGGCAACTTTTCTCCCCCCACACAGAGAACAGTGGGTACATGGAACGAGCTGCCAGAGGAAGTGGCAGAGGTGCGTACAATTACAATGTTTAAAAGACATTTGGACAGGTACGTGAATAGGAAAAGTTTAGTGGGATATGGGAGAAATATGCAGGCAAACGGGACTAGCTCAGGAAGGCACCTTGGTTGCATGGATGAGTTGGGCTGAAGGGCCTGTTTCCATGCTGTATAACTCTATAAAACATCAGCTTTAAAACTGAGCTAGTATCCACAAATTTTTGTGGAAACTTTTAACTTTCCTATATTTTAAAAGCTTTTAAGACCTTTGGAGGAGAACTGCAACAATGTGGATGACAGCAGAATTTTGCCAGTTACCCTTCTAACTCGTCGATATTGTCTGAAATTATACGTTGTATTTCACGCCCACACACAAGCCCATTTGTGCCCCATACTTCTTTCTTCTTTGAAAGACTGATGGCAAGATTCATTTATGCCATTGACATCAGGTGCTGGTAGCACCTTATGCTAACAATCAGGTCTGAACATATAACATTCAGCCAGACCGAACCAACTGAGAGTACTGGCGATCATTATACTCGACTAATATAGCAAACCACAAAACTTAAAAGGACAAAAAAAACTAACACAATTAATGGTTTTGTTCCTTCACCAAATCCCATGCAATGGTATATAAAATATTGAGAGGAATAGATAGAGTAGACAGCTAGCGCCTCCTTCCCAGGGCACCAATGCTCAAGATGAGGGGGCATGGCTTTAAGGTTATGGGTGGGAGGTTCAGGGGAGATTTTTCACCCAGAGTGGTTGGTGCATGGAATGCACTACCTGGGGTGGTGGTAGAGGCAGATACATTGGACAGGTTCAAGAGTTTGTTGGATAGGCACATGGAGGAATGTGAGATAGAGGGATATGCGGGAGGAAAGGGTTAGATAGCGTGAGGGTGGTTTGATGGACGGCACAACATGGTGGGCCGAAGGGCCTGTTTTGTGCTGTACGGTTCTATGGTTTAAGGCAGCTGTTGACAAATTATACGAGCAACCCAGGAAAGAAAATAATTGGTAAAAATCACCTAGACCTGCACAATTTTGGGACAAATCCATCCATGAGGACGGAAATAAAAACTCCCATGTATAAACTATAGACCATTGGTTTAAGAACAAAGGGAAAACTTGAAGCGGTTGCTTCTTCCAGTTGTCTTCATTCCATTCCTACATTTAAAAGATGCATCGTGAAAGTACCTCCCTCTCCAAGTTTAGATCATAGATTGGTTTCAGTCTTGCTCACATTCAAATTCTTCAAGGCTTCTTTTCACCTCCACTCTCAAATGCAACTTACCATTGTTTGACACTAAACCATTGCTCGACACTAAACCATTGCTCGACACTAAACCATTGCTCAATCCCAGTGAATAGGATCATCGTCCCTTTAACTAAACAATTAATAGAAGTTCTTTCTTCGGAGTGGTAATCTGCTTGCAACTGCAATGTTACCTTTTAACTTCAAGTTTTTAATTTTTGAATCAACTACAGTCAAAAGTTTGATAGAAGTCTCTCTAAGATTATCCTGGCACCACACTTTTCACATAGATTTTTAATTAAGAGTGGCACAACTTCTTACAGAACATAGAACATTACAGCACAGTACAGGCCCTTTGGCCCACAATGTTGTGCCGACATTTTATCCTGCTCTATCTAACCCTTCCCTCCCACATAGCTCCCCATTTCTCTATCATTCATGTGGCTATCTAAGAGTCTCTTAAATGTCCCTAATGTATCTGCCCCCACAACCTCTGCAGGCAGTGCGTTCCATGCACCCACCACTCTCTGTGTAAAAAAACTTACCCCTGACATCCCCCTTATACCTTCCTCCAATCACCTTAAAGTTATGCCCTCTCGTGTTAGCCATTGTTGCCCTGGGAAAAAGTCTCTGACTGTCCACTCGATCTATGCCTCTTATCATCTTCTTCCAAAATCAAACTGGATATACTCGCAACGAAATGGCATCAGACAGGCTTGCTGAACAAACAATGCACTATTACATCAGTGAGGGCAGAGCTCAAGTCTGCCTAGTATTTTGAGCTGCCAATGTAGCTATGCTGATATTAGGAGGCTGCTAGTAGTTATTTCCCCTTGACTGGAAGAAATTAGCATCCAATGCTTTGTCAATGTTATCAGTAAAGAGTCAGGCAATAGATGCTCACATCCTATTACTTTAGAGGCTTCAAAGTTGACAAAAAAAAAAGACCTCAAGAGCCTAAACCGGTATACTTGTCATCATGTTGGTATAGATAACATCAACTGTTCAAATTTTAGTCATTTGTACCCAACATGACCAATTTTGATACGAAATACTGACCTATATTCATTTCATTTTCCTCTTCATCCATAGGAATAATGTGTGTTCTTGGCCAATACTCCAACAAAGCCTGAAGCAACAGTCCTCCAAGATTCACTGTAATCAAAATGAAAATAGTCAATAAAAGATAGATTTTAGACAAAAAGTAAATTAGGTTTTTGAAACTATCATCTAAGCTTGTGTATTTAAATGGCATCTAGAACATCTACACTTCTAGATACTGTGAAGTTTCCCTCCTAATAAACATAGGAAAAGACTCATATCATCATGAATATGTCACTTTGACCCTTGAACTTATCCCACTACTCAATTCAATCCCGGGTGTTGAGATTCTCAACTCCACATACAGTCGTTGATCAACATCCAAACAGCACCCTTCAAGTTCAAGTCTTGAAATTTTCAATTGACCTAGCAGGTAGTTTTAGAAAGAGGACAAGCACGAGTGAAAAATCGGTTGCTGATTTCACTTCTAAATGACCTCTAATTTTATTATGCCTTTTTCTCCTTCCCTTGTTTAGAATTCCACAAAGTGTTTCCTGTGATTTATGTTTTGAGAATACTATCATTTTAAGTAATATGAGATCATGCTTAAACATCTAAACTCAAGGAAATGTAACCCACAAGCAAATTGTCCTATAATTTAAAGATTTAGGCCGTAGTCTAACTCTGGGAATTCTGCACTGGACCCTATCCAAAACCGACACCTATTTTCTTCATTGACATCAAAAATTGAATGCAAATAGAATCTGACTAAAACTCTGTTTAACTAAACTTCTGTTTTCAAAGCCCTTTGAAAAGACCAAAAGTCCATGAGAATGTTTGATTACTTTTTGTTCCTGTGTGGTAGATATCAGCATATATGGACACTGAAATCCTTTTGCTCCTGGCCTCACAACATTGATTTCAATTGGTCTTTCTTCTACACAAAGAATTCTATCTGCCATTGTTTTTCTCATTCACTTAGACCGTGCTCCCTGCAATTTTCTCAGTCTCTGTCCTTACATTGGCTCCAAGAGTTATTGAGCCACACAGAACTGAAACTGGCCCTTCAACCCACTGAGTCCACCCATCGACATTGATTTCCTTTAATTCTTTCCATGTTCCTACCACTCAGGGTGGTACAATGGTGCAGCTAGTAAAGCTGCTGCCTCACAGTACCAGAGACCCGGGCTCAATCCTGACCTTGGGTGCTGACTATGTGGTGTTGGCATGTTCTCCCTGCATGCTCCGGTTTCCTCCTTTGTGGGTTAATAGGTTAATTGGCCACAGTAAATTGCCACAAGTGTGTAGGTGGGTGGTAGAATCTGGGAGGAGTTGATGAGAACGAGGGGAGAGTGAAAAAATGGAATTAATGTAAGATTAGTGTAAATGGGTGGTTGATGGTCAGAATGGACATGGTGGGCTGAAGGACCTGTTCCGTTCCCATGTCGTACCTATGACTCCACGACCTGGACACTCAGGCAATTAACCTAAACTTGTAACAGTTTAAGATGCAGGAGGAAACCGGAGCACCTGGAGGAAACCCATGTGGTCACAGAGGGAATGTGCAAACTCTACACAACCAGCACCAGAGAATAGAATTGAAACTGCATCGCTGAAGCTGCGAGAGAGGAGCTCCACTAGCTGTGCCACTGTGCTGCCCTTTGAAAACCAATGATACCTGCACACATAGATGTACACCACTGTTCGTTCATCCAAGATAATTAACAGAGTTAAAAGTTGCTATCCCTCCATTCCAATCAATTCCCAGTGACCAAATTCACTGGATGCCAAATGCACCCAGTGATTCCTGGATGTCACACACAATTGGCATGATTAGTCTCTATTTACTAACATTAAGCAATAAGAACATGATCGTCGTATCTTAACAACAGGCAATATATCTGCCCGCTGCAATTCAATTACCTTTTTCTCTTGGAACCATTTTAAATCTTTGACATAATTTACAAAGAAGTGAAGATGAAATACATTGTCCAGCTCCCTCAAGAGTTGACACGTTGAAAACAAACTCCAGACATCCAGTGGTGCCACAGCACATTGAATTTAAAATAGAGAAACTGGCTTTTCAGCTTGGCCAGGCTGTGCCTGCATTCATAAGAAAGTTTTTGATGAACTAGAATCGAAACTGCTCCAGTTCATGAGGCCATTCAGCCTATCTACTCCGTTCCAGTTCTGTATGAAGTAATCTCATTCAGTCCCATTCTCTCTTTATAGTCTGGCAAATTATTTTTCCCTTATGGTATCCAATTTCCTTACGAAAGCCCTAATCACCTCTACTGCCAGCAACCTAACAGACAGAAGACTGCAGATTCTAACCACTCTGTATTAAAGAAAAAGTTGTCCCATTGTGTCATTTGCTTTGAATCTGTTCCCCAGTGTCCTAGAACCCATCTGTGAAAAGAAAAAAGTTATTCTACCTAGACTCACCATGACCTTGTACCGAGTTCTCACAGATCTCCTCTACACCTATCTTACTGCGAGGAGAACCCAACTTCTGCAGATACTTTACTGTCACATTCCCGGGAACCATTCTGCACTCTCCAAGACCTTCACACCTTTCCTTAATTGAACTCTACACTCCAGATGTGGCCTAACCAGTACTTTACAATTCTTTTCAGCTGTTAGGTGAGAAATCAGCAGAGCCTTGTATTATCTTCAAGCAACACCCCATGAAAATGAACAGACATATTTCAATGCTATTGGCACAGAATTATGTAGTTTCAATGCTTGAACAGCTCATTTGGCCCCATTCCAGATAAGATTTACCTTAATCCTATGTCCATACTCCTCTCATATCGTTCAATATGTTTTAATTCCCTTGTTAATAATTTGGCTTCAATAACTACTTACAGTAATACGATATAAATTGCAAACTCATTGTATGAAAAATTCTCCCAGCTTGGTGTCTGATGTGTAGTGTATTGAAATTTGATTTAAGAAAACAAAATGTTTAAAATTTTCCCAGGTTACAGTCACTCTGGGCTTTTGTTGGAAAATTTCAAAGAATAAATAACTTCAGTTGTTTGAAATTTGCCTGCCCTAACAATGAAAACATTGAGCCGGGTACTGAAATATAATGATTATGTCACAAAAGCAGAACAATTCTGGTACTGCAAATCTGAAATTTTAAACAAAATCAGAAAATGCTGTAAATAGGCCAGGCACCATCTAGATAAGATATTTTTATTAGTCACATGTACATCGAAACACATCTTTTGCGTAGAGTGTTCTGGGGGCAGCCTGCAAGTGTTGTCACTCTTCTGGTGCCAACATAGCATGCCCACACTCCTAACCTGTATGTCTTTGGGATGTGGGAGGAAACTGGAGCACCTGGAGGAAACCCACGCAGACACAGGGAGAACGTACAAACTCCTCACAGACAGCAGCCAGAATTGAACCCGGGTTGCTGGCGTTGTAATAGCGTTACGCTAACCACTACACTACCGTGCCAGAGAGAGAAACTGAGTTGGAGCCTCAGTTCTCATGTAATGGTGTCGACCTGGAGCATTAACTCTACTTCTCTTTCTGACAGAAAGTATTTTCAGCAATTTTTGTTTTTATTAAATGTTACTGCACTAACAATCCATTCAAGCAGGCTCAAATCCCATCAAAGCAGCTTTGGAATTTGAATTTTGTTTAAAAGCAACTTAAAAATTGGTAACTAGGTGACCATGAATCTGCCCCACTGTCAACAAAAAAAAAATTTCGCTCAAACATTCACATTAGAAAGCAAGGAATCGAGCTGCCCTTATCTACTCTGGCCTGTATCTGACATTCATTATCCGCATCATAACCATCCCCAGTTGCGACAAATTTCTATAAAGAAAAGCAGGTCAAGGAGCCAGCCCATCACCACCTCCTCGGTGTGACTGGGAATGGGCAATAATTGCCAGCCTTGTCTGCAACGCCTACAATCCAAGAAGGAATAATAGAAGAATTCCCACCAGTTCTGCCATATGTCTGGCAGGTTTACAAATTCTGCCTTGACTAGTTCATTAGTTCTCTGCAAGACACTGCTAACACATGAAAGCAAAAAGGAGAAAACTTTCTGTAAAACTTATCTGGAGATATAGCTCAAGAAAATAAAACAATATTCTCAGTAATTAACTTCTAGGTCAAACAATGAAATTCTTGCATTCTTCTGGAAGCATCAATTATTTTTCCAAACAGACTGGTATTGTCAGTGAACTTCTGAACTCAAACTCAACAGAATGCAAGTCTGATTTGTTTCTCTCCACATCAGCAACGGGCCATTTAGAATTAAATGTCAGTTAATGAGAAATGGCTTCAGATGGCACCGAAGGAAAAATGACACATTGGGGTTGCTCTCGTGTCTGAAAATATTGAAGCCAGAAGTTTGTTAGGCTACTTCTAGCAGGTATCTGGACACAGGGTGTAGTCAAACTCCAGCTCAGTCTGAAGTGACACACTGCTAACCTTGTTAGTGCTTTAAATGTGTCATACACCCTTTTTTTAAAAAATGTTGAGAGATTCCCACACTCATGCCAAGTTCATGCTCAGGGAGCTCAGCTGCAGCCACTAGTTTCTCTTTGGGCTGTCAGTTGCACAGGTTGATGCCAGTGAAGAGGGTAAGGGTTATGAACAATTGAGCCTGCTCAATTTACAACATCACAGTATTCATTAAATAAGATAGAATTGAATATACATCCCCAAATAGCTAAGTACAAAGTGCAGAAATGGAGTATCGAGGTACAGATATTCACTAGACCGATTCCAAGGATGAGGGATTTTACCTACAGGGCTAGGCCAGAGAAGCTGGGACCATCCCCTTGTACCTAACAAGGTGAGGAGGAAAGGTGTTCAAGATCATTACTGGTTTACATTCAACTCATCTATATTGTTATGAATGTTGTCTGCATTCAGATAGATCCTTCAATTTTGCCTTTTACCATTTTTCCCTATTCTAATTGGAGGTATAATCTTGTTTGCATGCACTATTTCTTCTTGACTCACAAGTTATCATTATCCATTTTATTACCACGCCTTGCCCTTTTTCTTTAACTTCCTTAATTTCCTCTCAACTAACCCTTCTTTTCTTCCCCATCTTCTCTCTACAACCCAATTTTGTTTAATGCTTTTTGATGGCCATAGTTTTTTCCATTTGCTAGGAGACTGGTACTAATTCCATTCAAGTGAAGCCTGTCTCAGTGGAACAGTTCCGTCTTCACCCAGTACTGGTGCAAGCAGCTCACGAATTGAAACCCTTTTCGCCTACAACTCTGATTTTACTAACTCCAGATCAATTTGCATGTGACTAACACAATCTAGAGATTATCTTGTGGTTCTGCTTTTTAAAACTTGATCTGTATCTGGTCATGCGTCTTTATCAGAATCTCCACCTCAGCCCTACTTATGTCATTGATTCCATGTGGAACATGAAAACTGTACCTTTCTCATCTCACTCACAAGTTTCTCTCCAGCCGTGAGATGATGTTTTAATTCTGCTGCTGGACAGACAACACAGCCTTCACAACACAGGCATATTTGGAGAGATCATTAACTGTTCCCTATCACTATTGCATCCCTGGTCTCTGCCCTGACTTGAATGGCCTTCTATACCCTGGTGCCATGGTCAGTTTATGCAACCTCCTGCAGTCTCTGCTCGTCTGCAGAGATGAGGAGAAATTTCTTTTGTCAGAGAGTGGTGAATCTGTGGAATTTGTTGCCCCGGGCGGTTGTGGAGGCAAAGTCATTGGGTGTACTTAAGGCAGAGATTGCTAGGTATCTGAGTAGCCAGGGCATCAGTTATGGTGAGACAGCGGGGGAGTGGGGCTAAATGGGAGAATGGATCAGCTCATGATAGAAGGGTGGAGCAGTATAGATGGGCCGAATGGTCAACTTCTGATCCTTTGTCTTATGGTCTACATAGGCTGCAAGTACTTTGTACCCATTGGACAAGTACAAACTTGAGACCCTTTCAACACTTTGACCTCACAATCTACCTCATCCTGGCCTTGCACCTTATTATCTGCCTGTACTTCTTTGTAACTGTATACTGCATTCTGTTATGGCTTCTCCCTTGTACTACTGCGATGTACGGATGTGGTGAAATCATCTGTATAGATGGCATGCAAGTTTTTCCACTGTACCTCGGTACATGTGACAATAATAAACCAATTACCTAGAGGATCCCTACATCTGGCTCACTGGCAGTCACACCCTGTATTCTTCCTGACTGACCAAGTCTGCAGAGGTTTATCTGTGACTGTTTCTTGGAAGAGTGCCCAGGTAAACTTCACCCTTCCAGCATAGATTAAAGTGCCCAAATCTGTCTCCAGTTCATCAACTCTGGCTGAAGTTACTCCAGCTGCAGTACCATGGATCTCAATTGTTTCAGACCACATTTGGAGTACTGAGAGCAGTTTTGGGCCACATATCCAAGAACGTGCTGGCAATGGAGACGGTCCAGAGGAGGTTTATGAGGATGATCCCAGGAATGAAAGGGTTAACATATGAGGAGTGTTTGATGTCTCTGGGCCTATACTTGTGAGTTTAGAAGGATGAGAGGGATCTCATTGAAACCTCCCGAATATTGAAAGGTCTGGATAGAGTGGATGTGAAGAGGATGCTTCCAGTAGTGGCAGAGTCTAGGACCAGAGAGTACCCTCAGAATAGAAGGATATCCCTTTAGAATGGCGAAAAAGAGGAACTTCTTTAGCCAGAGGGTGGTGAATCCATGGAATTCATTGCCACAGATGGCTGTGGAGGCCAAGTCATTGGGTATATTTAAGGCAGAGATTAATTGGTTCTTGATTAGTAAGGATGTCAAAGGTTATGGGGAGAAGGCAGGAGAATGGGGTTGAGAGGGAAAAATAAATCAGCCATGATCGAATGGTGCAGCAGACTCGAAGGGCGGAATAGCCCAATTCTGCTCTTATGTCTTATGGTTTCCATCGCCATCCTTGTCCCTTGCACACCAGAGTCTACATTCTGTAGATACTGACTCAGTGGGCACTACTCACTGTGTTTCAGCAAAACTCAGATTTATAGCCCCAAGTAGCTTGAGTAACTACAGTTAACCAGTTCTAACTGGATACCAAGTTAACTGCAACACAGGCAGGCTACTAATTTTCATTTCAAGTGATAAAGAAAGGTTAAAGGAAATTAACAGCAAAACTAAATTAAACAATTAAATTTCCCAGATGAAATCATCACAACTTTCCAATCCACTCTTTGTCTTCATAAGAAAATATTCCAATTCGTCTTTCTCAAACACAGAGTGACAGACCTCAGAGAAATCTATCTGGCATGGCTTTGTCCACCAACTTCTACACAACTTGATGTAGCTTCTGCCTTTGCACCATCTGTAATATTTGATCTCTTCCCTTTCATATGACATAAATAGCTTCACACTTGAATATTCAGTCCAATGGCCTCTTGGGTTTGCCAAGTGGAGAAATGAGTTGCCTCACTTAACAGATCTCAACGGGCAGGTGGATGTGATGTGTTCCATTGTTGGACTCATGGTTATAACTGCACTTTGGATCATCCAGCTTCCCCCTTTTGTGGAGTAGGTGGCCTCAAAGTCCCTGGCCTATGTAGATTCTGTTGAGGTTGTCCATCGTTTTGAAGCCAGGGACCTCTAACAAGGGATCAGCATTCAGTTATTAGCTCTCTGCATTGGGTGTCCCCTGCAAACCCTTCCATTTGAATAACAGGTTTGTGCTCATGAAGTGGATATCGGTCACTGATTTTAGGCAAGTGGCAAAAGAAAGAATCAAAGGGAAGTTGACTGTGAGTGAATGTTGCAGGACCATGAATGGGAATACCTCCAGTTCAATATATTCTAAATGCTGCTAATAATCTGAGTAAAACCTTGTCAAATAACTTCATGGAAGTCCAGGTTGATAACAGAACTATACACTCCTCTATTCTGCAGGTTGATAAACTCCTCAAAACAAACCCTTAGTGTAGATTAATGGCAAAAGGAATCAAAGGGCAATTGATGGTCACTTGTGAGGGACAATAAGGTGAAAGGATATGGGTAATACGACTAATTGATTTGCCCTCCTGAGATGGTGTGGACCTGATATGTCGCATAGCCTCCTTCTGTAATAAGTATAAAAGCTTTTCAGCTGGACTGAGACACAGCACATCATTCACAAGTTCATGCTCTCTCTGATTGGCTCCTATTCTACAACTTGCTTAGACCCAACAGGAACTTCCTGACAATTGAGATTAAACTATGTTCTTTGTAGCCCTGTTCCTTTCTCACTATTGGTGCATATTGGGTTAAGTAAAATGCACTCCGATGTCCAAGAATGACAAGCAAATAATTTCACAAATGAAAGATGAAGATGAACAGATCAAGAAAAATACTGCTGTCTAGATAATTGGGTAGGAATGGAGCAGTTATCACTTAATAACCAGAAGCAAATGAAGCAACTGGCACCACAGAAATTTGGAGTTCACATTAAGCAGGAGACTGGCAGAATTCCAGATTTTAAATAAGCTGCTGAACAGGTCATAAAGGACTACTTGCACATAAAAGAAAATTGCCAAAACATCTTTTGAACATTACAATTATACACTTTGCAAGAAAGAAAAATATAATATTTCAGTCTGCCTTTAACACTTTTCTTTAGTGCAATGACATTTAAACATTTTTTTCTTCCACATAAAAGAAATATTTTTCCTTTTGAAATCAGCTAATAAAAGAGCTGTCACAACAGTGGAATCAGCTCCTGTTTCTCTATTGCATCTCGCACATTAGCTCTTGCCATTTTGCAATGACTTGACTCCCTGTAAAGGTTGACATGATGACTTCAGCATATGCTTTCACAAAAAAAAACTCCTGTGAAAAAACTGCGAGAAAATGTTGGATGAAATGTAGCAGCAGGAATCCTTTAGTGGGCTGCCAGAGCAGGTTGATTTATTTGGAAATGTTTTAAAACAAATAAATCTAGTCTTTGAATGAGTTTAGCCCAGACACATTGCCAGAAGTCAACCGCTGACATATGGCAACTTGTCTACAAAACATACACTATAATTCTAAAGGTTTCTGTTGTCAACATTTCATTTCAATAAAATCACCAATTAAAGCAGAAGGAAACATCAACAACTTAAGAATACTCATTCTCTCCACTTCTTTCTCCACTGATTACTGTTGACATCCTCCTGTTCCACCCTGAACCTGGTTCCTCCCACCAGGTGTGGCACCTCTTGCCTTCGGACTGCCTCTCCTGTGGCGGCAAACATGCCCTCAGAACAGGCTGGTTGGGATTACGATTTGACAAGCGGGTAACAATAAGAAGGAAAGGAGATGTGGATAAAAACCCATAATTTTCCTGTGGTGCCATGGATGAGAAAAAGGCTCATTTATTCAACCTTTACAAGGGCAACTAGTGATAGACTTACACCAAGGCCAGTGTTCAATGTATCATGCAACATGTGGCTTTTCTTGCATTTCATCCAGTCATTTCGTTTAAGTTCAGTATTTTCTGATCTTATTTCAATACCTCACATTTGCTGACTTTCTCCCTATTACTAGCTAGCACGTATCTTAGGATTTCAACAATAAAACGAGGATAATGTAATCATAGGGAGATAGTGCAGATCAGGATACTGAATCTAACGCTAATGTAAATCAGCAACTGGGCTGAATCAATATTCAGGACTAATGACATGAACTGTTTGGACCAAATGGTCTTTTATTTAAAGAATTAAGAATCATAGGAACATCTTCCATTTTGCACAAAGCAGCACTGTTGGGATGAATACCGCAGTACTAAAGTTACACTTGTACTCTCGTAATGTTATATCATGCTACAGATTGGCTTACCACTCCAAGTAACCCAGAGCCAACACTTATCCTTTCTGTCAAAGAATGTAGATAAAGTGTTACCATAGAATATCCCAAGTTTAGCCCAGCCATTAGCTACTTACGCTTTGGGTCGGATCCATCTGGACTGCTAAATCCAGCATCCTTTGCTGACACCCAGGCAGCAAAGCAGTCACTCTCGTCTAAAGTAATTGTCAACATCTACCAGAAAGAAACAGAACACAAACACAAATTTAGACACCACTAATTAGGCAGATGGAAAAATCTACAGCTTTGCATCTTATCACAGCAGCATTGATAACAAAACTTTAATCTAGCTCGTTATCTCCTGTCTAGGCATTTTTCTTAATAATGTTCTCTGTTTATAGGATTTCTCAGTAATCCATTGCACCATACTTCTCAATAAACTTAAAAGCAATGACGCCATGATAATCTTGTAACGCGAACTTTATCACAACCCAAGGACTTGGAAAATGCTGGATAACAATATGCACACTGAACACAGCCCCAACAGAAACAGTGACCAAAAGTAAGCAATTGCAGTTCCCATGCAAATTTAAAACAAATCATCGAGTTGCTAGGAACACGTTGCAACTTGCTCTTTAGAAACCCAGTGACCCTCCTAATCTGCTCGAGTTTTATTCTCAAGGATTAGAAGATGGCAGATATTGCAAGTAGTCAGCTCGTTGCAATAAAAAGTATAGTTTCAATTTTCTTGGAACTTAACGGTGAATTGGGTGCAATATGCAAGCTATGGTTAACTCCAAGGTTGACTCGTAAATGCCTCCTCAGTTCAGGGGTAATAAGGTACGGGCAATAAATGTTGGCAACAACCTGATCCCATGAATGATGAAATTAAAGTAGTTAAAGGCTGATCTGTGGTTGGGTTGATGTGAATAAATTGATAGGTTGGGGTGAAAATACTTCTTTGTAGACACTGATTGGGACTGTGCCTGACTGAGGGAGTGGCAGAAGAGCTAAGAACAAAAGTTTAACACTGAATTAGTATAAAGTTTAAGAAATTCTTAAAGAACTAAATAAGTTATCAAAACTTTGGATGACAGAAAGACACTGGATTTTGACACCAGTGACAAGATATTACCAAGAGGTTAAAATCAATGCTAGGTGATAGGGATGGAGATAGGGCCTCTATAGACAAGATCAAAATCAAGAACAAAGACATGAAAGGAATCACCGAGAAAGATATCTCTTTCAAAAGATATTCAATAAAGCTATAAACAGCACTTGCATGAAAAATTGCAAATCTGAATCTGCTTCCAACGATGCTTTTTCATATTTCTGTGCTCTGTAACATAGTGGATAGAGTTAATTATATAATTACTCTCAAGTCAATAGTTTCTTAGATTTTCTAATCAAATATTTGCCTCACAATGTCACTGCTACAAAATCTACTGAAGTAAAATGTACAGCTGACTTTACAGTGAACAATTAGCCACCAGGGAAATCAGTTATCTACAAACTTACTTAGAGAGTTCTTGGACCACTACAATCCAGGAATGTGTAGGCTTCTAACCAGACAGATCTTTTTAGAAGGAAATCACATTTTAGAAGACAGGGCTTCAGACATACTCAGAAGTCCTTTCATTCAATATAATTGTATAGAAAAAGCTTGCAAGAGCAATTATGTTCTTCAGAAAGTAAAACTAATAAACTGTCCAGGAAAAGTAGAAAAAATATTAACAAAAAACAAAAAAGCTGATAAAAGGTGACAGAAGATTAAAGATTAAATTGAGGATTAGCAACAGGAGTTTATATCAGAATTATGAAGCTCAACAGTGGCACAAAGGGACAGGCAGGAAAAGCTTCAACTGAAAAAATAAAGCCAATGTTTTGCCCAAGTGAATTTAATGAGAAATGTTCTTGGTTTCAGTTACAAACTAAATGAGCTGCTACTGCTGCCCTTTTCAAGCAGACAACCTTAAAGACGCCATTCTTGCTTCCTTTGTTTAAAATAAAACACCTACAGGATTTACCTTAATATGAACAGCTTGAGGGATAAAATTACGGCCGTCAGGAACAGTAGACGACATCAGTCCAAGACATTTCATTCTTACAATTATTTGGTTCCTTAAGTCAAGAACATTTAAAGGAAAAAAATTCCTCTACTAATGAAACACTGAAACTACTATAATGTTCTTCCTTCTTCTGTGTATCCCCTCCCCCCATTTACAAAAACCTTTACAGCAGATCTGTAGTTCCACTATAGAGTTGACTGAGAAGACAGAATGGCCCAGAGCAGAAATATATTGCACATAACCTTCCTACCTCTCTGCAACTCAACCACGGCAAATTAATGAACTAGTTTCCAAGCAGATAGCATATTTCATCACTAAGATCACAAAGAGGGAAAATAAAACAAATGACACCTGGTATTTTTTTTAAATGTGGAGAGGTATAGTGGGGCAGTCAGCTATTTGATATAGGATATAGATACATTAGAAACAAATCTTGGGCAGACCCTCAGGATCAAGTAGAGTCACTTTGGTTTAGCGGGTTCTGAGATGGCTAATGGGGTTGATCTGGGAACTGTAGACTCCTACACAGACAGGGCAGGTGGTGGCTGATGGGACAAATGGCTAAATTGAGAGTTTGTCCAATCCTTTTGCTGCTCACACAGACCTTCTTTGTGCTCCTGATATATGATCTTGAGATTCTCAAAACCATCCCGAATACTGAAGTTTTGATCTTCAAATTCCCAGTTCCGCAATCGGCTAAAGTCTATGCTGGCACATTGAAGGTGGTGGTGAATTCCATCATGGATGTTTGCCTTTACCAAGAGGTGCTACCCAAGAAATGGATGGAGAGGCAGTCAATGCCCACCAGAAAAAACACTCCAAAAACACTCCAACCAGACTTTATGCTTGACGCGAGCACACTTGACAGCAGCCAATCCGGGAAAGCTTTGCCACCAATCTTGACCAACAATTCAAGAAAGCCGTATCCCAATTCAAAACTAACATGACCTCAGGAGCAGATAGTATTCCCACTTAAATCTTAACATTCAATACTGACCACTGTCAGTCACAAAGCCACATCCTCATTGCACACATCTTGGAAGAGGAGGATATTCTAGGAGGCTATCTTCAAGAAAGAAAATGAGCCTGACTGTGGTATGGAGGGGTCTCCCTGCTTTCTGCCATACGGAAGTCATCACCAGAGCCCTCCTCAACTGCCCACTCCCAGTGGCAAAATAGCTGCTCCCCAGCTCACTGTGTGGATTCTGTCCATCCAGAGGCACAGTGGATATAATCTTCAAAGTACAACAGTTCCAAGAAAAATTCAGGGAGCAGCCCCACCCAATATTAGAAATAATGCACTGAAGTATTAAAGGGTACAGAATCATCAGGTGTGACGGAGAGGGGGAATGTAAAAGAGGAGGAGGCATTACAATATTAATTAAGGAGTCTATTACTGCAGTGATGAAGGAAGATATCCTCGAAGGTTCTTCAAATGAGTAGAACAAAAAGGAGGCAATCACTTTTCTTGAGGTACTGTATACTACAGGACTCCTAATAGTCAGATAGAGGAGCAGATATGTACACAAATCACAGAGAAATGTAAGAGCAGTAGAGTTACAGTACTAGAGGATTTTAATTTCCCAATATTGACTTGGGGTAGAAGCTTTTTGAGCCAGTACATTGGCATTCCGACTAGAGAATGGGCGGTACTAGATCTAATATTAGGAAATGCAGCTGGGAAAGTGGCTGGAGTGTCAGTGGGACAGCATTTTGGAGAGAGTGACCATGACTCTATAAGACAAGACCCAGCAAAAGCAGAGTGGGAGCAGCTACTTGAACAGTGTATGATAGTACCCTTAACGTCACAGAATATCTCAGCATTGAAGACAATGCAGAATATCAAACAACTCTACTAAGAAAATGTACCCTCCATCTTAATATTAATTTTGACAACAGTATACTCAATACATTAATCTGAGCTACTTATTTTCTAAAATTATTTCTAAATTATTTCATAGCATTACACATAAAATGCAAAATTTGATTTGCATTTCTTCTCCAAAATTCTCTTCAACATTTTTCTATACTACCTTGAACACATTCATTCCTTCACAACCACTGGATCAGAATCCTGGGCACCTCTCCCAACACCATCGTGATTGCAGCAGTCCAATGAGAAAGTCCTTCACTTTCACAGGGGCAACTTGCGTGACCTTGCTGGTGGCAAATCACCATACAAAGAAAAGTGGGATTCAGTCACAGCGACAAAAAAAAATCAGAACTTACCCCTGTTTTTAAGTCCACTGAGAACCAGTTTGGCACATAAACCATTTTAAACCTTTTCTTGATTTCTTCTTCAAATTCTACTTTTCCAAGGTCTTCCACCTTGCAAGCCTGTCAGGGAGTGCATGAACCATTAAAGCTTGCAGTATCGATTCATAGATGCATAGAATTATACAACACAGAAACAGGCCCTGGTCACAGACCCCCCAGTCTCAAAAGCAACCCTCCACTACCACTCTCTGCCTCCCACCACCAAACTAATTTTGTATCCAATTGGCTAATTCACCCTGGATCCCATGTGTTCTAACCTTCTAGACCAGCCAAACATGCAGGAACATGTCAAAGGCCTTGCTAAAGTCCATGGAAACAATGGACCACCCTACCCTCGCCAATTTGAAAGATCTCTTGAATTAGGGTTAAACATACATGAAGACACAAGAGACTGCAGATGCTGGAATCTAGAGCATCAAACAATCTGATGGACGAACTCAACGGGTTGAGTTGGAGACACTCGAGACTGCAGTCCCAATGCAGGGTTTCAATTTGAAACAACAACAACAACAACTCCTTTCTTCCCACAGATGGTGCTCAACCTGCTGAGTTCCTGTTTATTGCTTAAAAATACATGAACCTGGGTTCCCGAGACCAGAGTACCTCTGTTAAATTTGCAAAAGCAGTCTTATCACTTGGTTTCAACCAGCTCAACGTTTGGATTGCAGAAAGTGTGAGGGAGTCAAAAGCTTTCCTCAAAAGTTGAGTGATTTCACAAAAAGGTTCTATTTACATTCAGTACAGCTCTCTCAGTACCCTCCTTTAATATATTAAATAACAATTCTTTGTTGTTCACAAGCTCTCTGTAGTAGATATATTTTTTAACAAGGTTTAGTAAATCAAACAGTTTTGACCCAAATCAAATTCATTCGGCTAGATCACACTGGTTTTGTGGCTGAACTAAATTTTTGCAGTCACGTAGTTCCTAATGCACAGAAGGTATCACTGCCCTGGCATACACACAGGGCACAGTGGGCTGTGCACAGCAACTAGACTGGCAGTGATAAGTTAAGTCCCACCGCAGACCACCCTGGCCTCCTGACAGATCATGCTGTTAGAAAGCTATTTCATTCTTTCAAAATGCAAGAGACATTTGAAAAAAAAAGTAAAATTTAAAAATGATAAATTTAAAAACAAATTAAAGAGCTATTAATTAAAACTATAATACCAAAATTGTAAACAAACCTCAACTTTTAAATAAAGGTCAGCAGCTCAATTCAAATGAATGGGGCCACCCTTAGTGTGGGTAAGAACGAGGGGCAAGATATGAATTGTATCTGGCTCCTTGGCTCAGCATCTTACAAAATTCAGAGGGGAGTCCAGAGCAGGGCGAGAGATCAGATGCATGTATACTCCTGACCTCTATGGCAGGCTGCAGAGGTAGAAGATCGCTACATGCTACCATGGGCTCTTACGTTAACCAGTAGTTCTTTGCAAACCTGCCAGCAGACAGTCATTAAAAAGTTATTCAAGGCAAACACACAGAATAAAAATTACACAAATTATACAAGACAGTGAAGACAGAAAAAAAGACTGCAAAAACAAGACCTTAGTGCAAAAAAAAAATAAAGACACAACCAGAGACAAATCCACGGTACTGCAAGAGGCGGTCTGTAGTGTCCAACCTTAATGCCCACTTCCAAGTGGAACCGTTCTCATGTTGTTGTAATAAAGATTAGGTAAACCCCGACAAATCAGGTTATATAGGTCAATCCATAATAAGCAGCACCCATTACATTTGATAGTGAAGGGCAGGAGGGAAGGTTTAATTGTAACCAGTTCCTGCGGTTAGGACAATAGATCTCAAGCAGCAGACGTGTATGTGCATTTACCTTCAGTACATCCCAGAATGCCACAATGTTGTTGGTATCTTTGGTTACGATGTGTCTCTTATCATTCAGTATATGGCACTGGATGATGCTGGCACCCCCTAGAGACAGGGAGAGAAAATTGTAAATATAATGCCAGTTAAAAAAAATGCATGTGGTAGAGACCACCGAGTACCACTGGTACAGGAACAGGCCAATTAATCCAATAGGTCCACACCGGTATTTACATGTCAAAGGAACCCTTCCATGAGTATCTGTACAAAGTCTTTGAGAGAGCATTTCACCGAGTCAGAGTGATATAGCACAAAACCAGGCCCTTCGGCCCACCATGTTTCTGCTGACGTTTTTGCCCATCTGCACTGATCTTATTTGCCTGCGTTAAGATTGTATCGTTCTACGCCTTGTCTACTTAACTGGCTGTCTAATTGCCTCTTAAACATAGTAGCTGTATCTGATCCCACCACCTCCTCTGGCAGTGCATTCCAGATAGCAACCACTGTGTAAAACACTTGCCCCTCAGATCACCTTTAAAATTCCTTCCTCTCACCTATGCCCTCTTGTTTTTGATACAACAATGAGTAAATGTTTTTGACCATCTATCCTATCGATGCTTTTCATAATCTTACATACTTCTATCAGATCACTTCTCAGCCTCTTTTGTTCCAGGGAAAACAAGCCCAACATATCCAATCTCCCCATAACTGAACTCCTCCAATCCAGGCAACATCCTGGTGAATCTCATCTGCATTCTCACTAGCACAATCCCAACAGAATTCATCATTGGTCACTTATGTTAAGCATTTGTAAGAGCATTAGTCAGCAGCTGCTCTGATCTTTCCACACATCTGAGACACAAGAGACTGCAGATGCTGTAATCTGGAGAAACAAGCAAACTGCTGGAGGAACTCAGCAGCTCAGGAAGCATCAGTGAAGGCAAAGAGATGGTTGACTTTTCAGGTTGAGACCCTGCAGCATCTGCAGCCTCCTGCGTCTCCATTTATCAGCATCCAACCTCTTGCCTCCCCTCCCCGGCTCCATCTGCCCCTTTCTCCCTCTCTCCTTCCGTCTCTACCAATCACCTACCAGGGCCATCGTCTCCCAACTTTACCCTAACACCTCTTAGATCCATCTACCTATCATCTCCTCCTCATCTGGTTCCACCCATCACTTGCCAGCCCCTTCTTCTACATTTGGTTCTGTTGACTTCAATGAATCTGACTGCGTAACTGCTACGTATCCTCCCATGCTGGTAACTGCATCCATTTCCCCTTGTCATTTATACTTGCTGATTTGCATGTGCAAGGACAAATTTCAGGAAAATTGATTTACAGGATGTGGACATTTTTCAGGAACAGTGTTTAGACTGTTTCCACATCCTTTTTATCACTGGTTTAATTTTCCAAGGCAGCAAACCCTGACCAAGCATTGGACTAGAAATCTAATCTTCAAATACAAGTTAATTGAAAACCTAAATATTACAGAAAATAGTCACATCCACCAGTATCCCAGTAACCACCCTTTCTTTCAAACAGGTGCTTTTTTTTGGCATTGTACATGGTGTATTAGCACAGACTGCAGGCAACAAGGAGAGATACTCAGTTTAAATCTGGTTAGTTACAGTACTAAAAATTCAATTTTAGAATAGATGAGACTGAATCAGTTGATGCAATGTATTTGGACTTTCAGAAGTTCAAAGATGCCACACAGTAAGATATTAAAGTTCAATTTCATGGGGTTGGAGGTAATATATTGGCATGCACTGAGGATTGGTTAATGAGCAGAAAACAGAGCAGGTATAACATCAGTTTTAAGCTGGGAGGTTGTGAGCAGTGGGGTATCACAGGGATCAGTTCTGGGACCCCAGCTGTTCACAATCTATGTCAATAATATGGTTGAGGGGATTAATTGTAATGTATCCAAGTTCATTGATGAATCTAAACTGGGTGGCATGGCACGGCACAGTGGGCTGTAAGAATGCAGAGAGGCTTCAAGGAGTTATAAATAAATTAACTGAATGGGTGAGGATATGGCAGATTTTTTTTTAAATGACGAGAGACTGATATTCAGAAGGACCTAGGCATCTCTGTAGACAAATCACTGAAAGTTAATATGCAGGCACAGCAAGCAATTAGAAAGGCACGCAGATTGTTACCCTTCACTGTGGGAAAATTTAAGTACATAAGGAGGAGAGATGTTTTGCTCCAATTACAAAAGGTGTCACCGAGACCCCATTTGGGATACCTTATACATCCGGTCTCCCCACCAAAGAATGGATATAAGTGCTATAGAGGGATGGAGAGTTTGTTATACAAGGAGAGTTCAAACAGACAGTGCTGACACTCTCCAGAGTTTAGAAAGAGAGATGCAATTTCAATTGAAATATTCAAAATTCTTAGGATGCTTGGTAAGTGCAAGGATGATGGTTTCCCTGACTGGGGTGTCTAGAATCTGCTTAGTTTAAAAAAAAGGGGTTAGTCCTGCAGGAATAAGATGGGAAGAAATTTCTTTACCTAGAAAATCTTTGGAATTCTTTACCAGAGGGACCTGCGGAAGCACAGTTGCCGAATACATTAAGACAGAGATCACTGGATTTTTAGATATTAAGAGGATTAAGGGATATGGAGCTGGTGGAGGAATGAAAGGCTGAGGTAAAAGATCAACCATGATCTTACTGAAGGTGAAGCAGCCAGAAGGGGCCAAATAGGCTCCTGCAGTTTCAGAGGAAATAGCAGGTGGTACTGTTTCCTGCCAGCTTTAACTGGCAGAGAGTATTGAGTTTGGGAAATGCTGTCAGGGCAGTATTCAAATGGCAGGGCTCAAGTCACATTTGGCATTTCTCGTGGCTGAACATCAGAAAATAAGTTTCACAGATAGTTAATGCTAAACAATGAAACAAAAGGCATTAATTTCACTGGCCAAGATACCAGTTGCCTTTCAGCTGGAGGGCAATATATACATCATTAATATCTTGCAGTATCTCTGCCTCTGTGTTACATCAAACTAGCACATAAATGTAACAACTAGTTAGCCTGAATTCCAGTCTTGATTTTACAGCAGAGGATGGTGGGCACACACGTTCCAGAGCCGAGTACACCCCTGGCATAGAATCCTCCCCTGACACCCATGAGGATGAATGGTTTGGTTTACAGAAGACTATTTCTGTGTATGAAGAAGGCTGCTTCTTCACCAAGGAAGCAAAAGAAAATCTGAGAGAAAGCCTGCATTTTAGAGTTCAACAAAACTTCTTTTATTGAAGACACTGAATTTAACTATTAAAATATCCAAACTTTTGTAGATATTTTCTTCATCAGAATGAAAGCTGGGGAAAGTTGGACAGGGTGGCAGAGGTAAACTGTGTGTGTTCCAGTTCAAAGAGCAGCAAGTTGAGGCCAGCGTGTATTACATGGCGCTCAAGCTGCTGCAGGGCCTTGAGTCCACAGAAGCGGAAGGCTCAAGGCTTTACTGGCCAAACTGGTACTCAGTTTGTTTCGGGCAGCTGCTGAAGGCCAGCAATTCACAAGCCAGAGCCAGCCTCTGGGGGCAGCCCAAGGCTTGTCAGGATACAATTCAAGCCAGTCGTTTTGCCAACACCATCACAGAGAACATCACGCAGTTCAGAGAGACTTGGCTCAGAGTGCAGGGAGTCCTTATGGTGCCATGCTGATCGGAGATTTGACTGTGGTGCAGACATCCTCAAACTGACTGCTCCATTTAAAAAATTTTATCTGACGGTCAGATTACCTTTCTTCAAATCTCCTTAAACAAAAACTTACACCCTAATTATACACATATTAATGGATTCTAATTAACAATAGAAATGTTTTTTTTTCCATTGATCTGGAGGAAGTATGAGGATGTTTATCTGTTGATATTTATCTGAGGATGTTTGATAAAGTGAAATCCCACGAAACCAAATAAGTTGAATTCAAGTTAAGTTCTTAAGGACAATGTTTCTATCGTCATCAAGATTGTGTAATACTTAGTACCAATTAAACAACTATGTTGGAGAAGTTTCATTGCAAGCATTAGCTTTCTCAAGATATGTAGTTTACCCTAACGATGGTGTTGGAGAAAATGTGAGAGTCCATTATAAAAGATATAACAGCAGAGCACTTGGAGAAGAGTGACAGGATTAGATTACGTCAACATGGATTCATGAAAGGGAGATCCTACTTGTTAAATCTACTGGAACTTTGAGGGTTTAATTAGAACAGATGAGGGAGAACTAGTGGATGTAGTGCATTTGGACTTTTCTAAAAGCTTTTGATAGGGTTTCACATAAGAGATTACCATGCCAAATTAAAGCACAGGAAATTAGGGGTAAAGTGCTGACATGGGTAGAGAACTGGTTGGCTGACAGGAAACACACAATAGGAATAGGTCCTCTTCTGATTGGCAGGCATTGACTAGTGGGGTGCCATAGGGATCAGTGCTAGGACTCCAGCCATTCAGGATGAGGGAATTAAATATAATACCTCCTAGTTTGCTGATGACACATAGCTGGGCGGGAGGACCAGCCCCGAGGAGGATGCAGAGAAGCTCCAGGTTGATTTGAACAGGTGAGGAAGTGGGTGGATACATGGCAAAAGCAGTTTAATGAAGGTAAATGTGAGGTTGTCCACTTTAGTGGCATCAATAGGAAGGCAGATAATTATCTGACTAGCAATAGATAGGAAAGTAGGGAGGTGAATTGAGACTTGGGTGTCCCTGTGAACCAGTCGCTGAAAGTAGGTGTGCGGGTGAAGCAGGCGATTAAGGCAGCAAATGGTACTTTCATAGTGAGGGGCTTTGAGTACAGGAGCAGGAATATCATGCTGCAATTGTACAGGGTCTTCATGAGACCACACTTTAGAGTATTGGGTACAACTTTGGTCTCCTTCTCTGAGGAAAGATCTGCCAGATTCCTGGGCTTGTAGGGCTGATGAATGAAGAGAGTTTGGGTGAATTGGCTTCTAATCACTAGAATTTAGAAGATCAAGAAGGAATCTCATAGAAAACTATAAAATACTAGATAGAATTAGACTAGATCGATTGGGTGCTGAGGGAGCCTAAGACCAGGGATCAGAGTTTAAGAATAAGGGGCAAGCCATTTCAGACTGAGATGAGGAGAAATTATCTTCTTCCAGAGAGTGGTGAATCAATGGAATTGTCTACCAGTCATTAAAACAAACTCCTTGAATATATTTAAAGGGCAAAGGAATCAAAGAATATGGGGAGAAAGCTGGAACAGGGTATTGAATTTGAATGATCAGCCATGACCATACTGAATGGTGGAGTAGACTCGAAGGGACGAATGGCCTAGTATTGCTCGTTTTTCTGTTTCTTATTTATTAAAAAAAAAGGAGCAGAAGAGACTGGAATATAACGTTTCACCTGGGTTCAAGCACTGAGAAAACACTATACACCAGTATCCATGCAGCATTCAAACAAGTCATTATTTACTTGACTACTCATGGTAAATTATTTCAAGCTATTTCAAAACACTGTTAAACCATATTATTTATTCATTGTTGATAGCAAACCGCACAGGGTTTTATGGTCTTATCCACTGAATAACTCGGCTGTGCAGATCCAGATGTCTCTGGGTTTGGTCACCAGTCTGTTTTGCAATGGCTGATTTCAGCTGAGGCAACCAAGCTACAAGAATCATGAGTTACATTGAGTCGGAGGGCAATGTTAAAATCTAGGCTGACATTTTTGATGTACGATTATTAAGCAGCAAACCTCAGAGAAAGCATGAAGCAGGTTGACCTATGCCCAGATAAAACTCAGCAGCAAGAGTTGCACTAATTCACCCTTGTAAAGGTAGCTGCTGCATGCAAAAATGCACCCAAGCATGGCGAGGATGTGTGTGCCAAGGGCCACCACTACCTCAACTAATGTCCTCCCATCAACTGTCACCCTTGCCAGTTTTTCAACAGAGCATACTAGAGTGACAGACCTTCCCTTGTGCATCCCCACAAAGCAAGCTTGCAATTTCTATCAAGTGCAATTGCCACACAGAGGCTAGAAACTGCGAAGAATCAAAGTTATAATGCTGTTGTTAGATATTTAACATGCATCTTTTCATTTATAACACAACAACATCATTGTCCCTTGGCTACATAACATCTAATTATGCAAAAATAATGGGACAAACTGAATCGCAGCATGGACAACAACCCATAGTGAGGCAGCTTGTAAATGGAATCCCAAAAAGCATATGAAGCAGTAAAGAGACAAGTTTCTGTAGATGCTGGAGCCTGGAGGAACTCAGTGGCAGCATCTATGGAGGGAAATGGACAATCAACGTTTTGGGTCAAGACCCTTCATCTGGGTCTGAAACAGTGGGTTTGCTAGCTGCCACAAGTACTTACATCAAAAATTGTCCCAAGTGACATACCACGTAACAGCAACCCAAGATTTAACTTTTTGGATCACTATTTAACTCCACTATTGTAACTCCATTACTGTTTTCATATTCACAGGAAAGCAAGACAAAACTTAGTCAAATTAATTCCAACATTTTATTCCCATTCAAATTAATTGAGGGATTTTGCAGCTCTCAAAGCATAATAAATTAATTTGTATTGCACATAACCCAAATGATTATTTTTATATTAAATAGAATGGATGGTACACCTAAATGACACACAATTATATATAGACAAGCTCACAATTGGCCTATTAAACTCCAATTTAGTTTCAAATGGATAGCATTAACACATTAATTTTCAACTGAAGATATGTTCATAATAAACTGAGAAAAATACTATTCTCTAAATCTATTTTTCACCAAAAGTTTGTTATCTGTGACAGCACAGTTGACAAGAAACAAAAAAGCTTTGAAACTATAACAAGGACGTTTGGAAAAACCTAGCAGCTCAGGCAGCATCAATAGGGAAAAGATAAATCCACAGATACTATTCATAACAGCAGAAAAGGAGATTGTTCAGTCCAGCAAACTTTTGCTGACTCTCTGTAGACAAATCTGATCAGTTCCATGCAACCCACACAAAATTCTGGAGGAACTCAGCAGGTCAGGCAGCATCTATGGAGGGAAATAAACAGTCGACGTTTTGAGTCAAGACCCTGCATCAGGAGTTCACGACCATATCTGTTCCCATGATGAGGCTTTCCATTACAGGTCATCTGAGATGTTCTCTTTTTTCAGTAAACTGAGTTTCCCTTCCACCACCATCAATGCTGCCCTCACCCGCATCTCCTCCATTTCCCGTATGTCTGCCCTCACCCCAATCCCCCCCCTCCCCACCACTCCCCGACATAACAGGGACAGGGTTCCCCTTGTCCTCAGTCACCACCCACAAACTTCTGCATCCCACACATCATTTCTGCAACTTCCGCCACCTCCAACGGAATCCCACCATCAGGCACATCTCCCCACTGCTTTCTGCAGGGATCACTCTCTCCGCGACTCCCTTGTCCACTCGTCCCTCCCCACTGATGACTCTCCTGGCACTTATCCCTGCAACTGTACAAAGCACTACACCTGTCCCTACACCTCCTCCCTCACCACCATTCAGGGCCCTAGACAGTCCTCCCAGGTGAGGCAGCGCTTCACCTGCGAATCAGAGGGTGTCATTTATTGCATCCAGTGCGGCCTCCTCTACATTGGTGAGACCCAATGCAGATTGGGTGACCGCTTTGTTGAGCACCTTCGCTCTGTCCGCCACAAAAACAAGGATTTCCCGGTGGTCAGCTACTTCGATTCCACATCCCACTTCCATATTGACATGTCTATCCATGGCCTCCTCTACTACCACGTTGAGGCCAGATGCAGTTGGAGGAACAACACCTCATACTCCACCTTGGTAGTCTCCAACCTGACGGCATCAACATCGATTTCTTTAACTTCTGGCAACCCCTCCATTCTTTCCCCCACTTATTTTTTTGTTTCTCCCCCTCCCCTTTGTCATCCTTCATTCCTGTGGCCCCCTCACCCATTCTCTTTCCCCTCCCCCACCCTCACAACCTGCCCATCTATTTTATTCCATGGTCTACTGCCCTCTCCTACGAGATTCCTCCTTCTTCAGCCATTTGCCTCTTCTACCCATCACCTCTCAGTTTCTTACATCACTCCCTTTCATGCCCCCTCTCCTATCCACCTACCTTCCCCCTCTCACCTGGACACAACCATCACCTGCGTGTGCTCCTCCCCCTTCCCTGACCTCCTTATTCTGGCTTCTGCCCTCTTCCTTTCCAGTCCTGATGAAGAATCTTGACCAGAAAACGTCAACTGTTTATTTCTCTCCATAGATGCTGGCTGGCCTGCTGAGTTCCTCCAGCATTTTGTGTGTTGCTCCTTTGGTACTTGACCTCCTGGTAATAATTTTTTTCTATTAAACCTACTGATAGCAAAAGAACAAGGAATTGGAGATGATCTTGGTTTCATCCTGGATGAAAATAGGGTTGGTTCGTCACTGAAGTTCACAGGCTTTACCCTTCCAAACTTTGGGTGGTGACTGAAAGTTCCAGCTCAGCATGAAGAGCTGAGCCTTACTGCAGGATATCAGTCTAATGAAAATCAACGACATTTTTGGCAAACTGCCCCATACAAAATGTATTCTTGTTCTTCAAAGAAATTCATGACTGGATTAATGGCACATACCTTTGATTACTTGTTCTGGCTGCGTGCAAAGTGGAATTAAGGGAGCACTGCAGTCATTGTCATAATCTCCAGATGCCCTGAAATTGTGAATACCCTTCATGGACTGCAAAACAAATTATGAAAACTTTGGTTAACTCATATGCACAAAAAAACTTGAGCATTGTCTCCTACCAAAAACAAAACGTGGAGTTTTCAAATAGTTTTCCATGTTTTGATGCTTTCATGGTTTCACGTTTATACTAACTGCCAACCGGTGGTGAAAAGTTACCATGGAAAGCAGGAAACGCAACTCTGCTTACAACCAGATTAGTAAATGGTGGGGCTGGCTCAAGGGGCTGACTGGTGTGCTCTCACTCCCAACCTGTATGTCCGTATGAGTGAAACTAATTGGATAGCTCCTCCACAACCAGCATAGGCACCACATCCAAACAGCCTTCTCTCGTGTTGTCTCAGTCTACGATTCCATGAACTGAAGTCTGTATGAAGTTTACTGCTCCGTCACCTGGGTCCTCAACTTTCGCACCATGCCCTTCAACATTGCTCCTTCAATCAAGTCGAGAACATTTTGCAAAGCCGTGTTAAATCCCCAAGTTTACTAATAAAACTGGACAGTTTCAAAAACTCTTGACAAAACTTTGAGATAGAAATTATTATAGGCTAATTCACTTAATACAAGCACTAAATACAAGCACTCACTAATGCCTTCGATTAGACTTAACATAGTAAATAAAATTCAGCTGGTAACCTGTTAAGTTAGTCAATTAGTTGCAGTTGCCAAGGCCAGAAGGAGGTTTTAAAGGGTTTGGAGGAGAAAGAAGAGAAACTCCAGACCGCCAAGGCCCTAAGAAAATTAATTACAAAATGTTTATCTTCTTGAATAAACTCCTTTGAATAAACTGGCCGTTCTTTACTGTTCCGCAGATCACAAGGCTATGACAGTAACTCATTGCTTAAAACATAAATCCACATAGCTTCCATAAATCTGAGGCAGGAGTGTCTATACAACATGTAAGAAACAAATTATTGGAAAGAAATTTGACCGTAAATCAGGCACCCATTTCTTCCACAGAAAACCAATAAAGTGATTAAAAAGGCATAAGGTTTTTGATTAGAAGCATAAGATGTTGAAATGTTATAAATACTGGTCGAAGAGCATCTTGAATGATGTGGGGCATCACATTTCAGCAATAACGATGAAAAGGTAGAAAAAAAGATCAAAAATGAAGAACTTTACTTATGAGGAGAGGCTGAAACATTGTTAGCATTGTTACTGGAATTAATAAGGCCAGAGGTGACTTAAGAGGCATTAAGATGTTGGAGGGTTTAAGTAGAACAAATATAGAAAACCTATCACCTCTGGCAAGTGGGTCAATACCCGAACCCTTAAATTATTGGTTAAAAAAAATTCTGAGTGTACATAGGGAAAAATTGATTCACTCAGTTGCTAGATCTGGTACACTCTGCCTGAAAAGCCGATCCCATAAATAATTAGTCACGGGTGAGGAATTTACAGGATTTGGGACAAAATGTAGGAGGCGAGGAATTAAGAATGACTGCTTTTCCAAAGAGCCAGGATAGACACAATGGGCCAAATAGCCTCCCTCTGCACCTTTCAATGATTCTAAAAAAGATCAAAAATGTGGACACAGCATTCCATAAGTATTATTTTGCAGCACAACTTTTGCCACCTCTTGTTGAATTTGGTGAGTGATTTTTCAAGTTGTTCCACTCTTCTTGAAACCAAGGTGTTCCAGTTGGACTTTTAAAAAAAATTATAACTTTAAACGTACACGTAAGCCCATCAATGTCACTTTAAGCACAGCATATTGGGGCAAGTGCAAATTTCTTGAGTAATTTTGTCCTTCCTCCATTTCAGAACTGCCACAGTAGGTTGCAGTAATTAAAAAAATCCCAAATCGGACTGAAGGAGAAAGCTGAAACCAGCCTAATATTCTACCACAGTGATACTTCCTCTTCCTGCAGCTCACTTAACTATTCCTGAGGTACTTCCTTCAATAAAAGGAAAAGGACTTGAATAGGGAAGTCCTCCTCAACAAAACAGTTTTAAACTTTGACTGCACAAAATACAATTAAGAAATAGATTAAACCATCAGCTCATCAATTGGTTCATAATTTGAATTCAAGGGCTGCTAAATAATGAAAGTACATGACTGCATGAGGCACTGCACTCAAACCACTCCCCCCTCCCCCTTCCCCCTCCCCCCTCCCCCAAAGATACTAAGTAATTAGACCTGGGACAGGCTTCTTCCACAGCGGAGATTAACAGGCCATGCCGTTTGATCAATGCTGTACCTTAAATGAATCCCTCGGATTCAAGAGCAAGGGAAAGCAGGGTCAGAAGAAACAAAGTGCACTTGTTCAAAAGGCAGACTTTACGTGCATTAATGTAGTAATAAATCAATCTTCATAATATGTCCGATTGACAAATAGACTGGGCACCAACATCAAGTACACTACAGCCTGCTTAAACACCAAGACATATTTACCCATTTATTCACAGATGATTTTGTAGTGGATACCCATATAGCTGGGGCAGGATCAGCTGATCTATCTAGCTCCATCTGCCAATTAAAACACAGAAATTAAAAAGGCATACATTTAGTTAATACTACTAGAGCAATAAAATCAAAAGTAATGCAGAGCCTACGCGTTATACACTCACACTAAAATTAAACTCCTAGGAAAGTTTAAAGTTGATTTGTACCCTGAATTTAAGTAACCCGTGTTATTAGTCATATGGCTGGTGAACAAGACAATGGTATTCTTAAAGAGATCAAGGAGTCACCAAATGTTTAGGTCTCCCATGATACAGGGATTTATATTTCAGAACATCAAATGCTACATGAACTAAGTTGATGGCATAATTGATGAATGGATTAAAGAACTATTTTAAACGTTCGCTTGACTTGCATTGCATCGATTCAGAAGTAGCTTCCTTCCCCCCCACTATCAGTAGCCAGATTGCTACTTTCACTGTTGTCCTTCTGCCTTTAATGCACTGAACAAATTGTTCATGTTCTTATATTAGTACCTTCAGAACTGGTGCTTTTTCTTCACAAATCAGAACTCTAATATCTGGATTCCGGAGGTCTGTGCAGTAGATTTTTCTGTCTCTTCCTCCAGAGTAGACATGCGTGAAGGCTTCATTGACTTGCAATGCCCAAACTCCTTCATCGTGAACCCGATATGTTGCTATACATCTCTGTTGTCCCAAAGACCACAGGCGGATAGTTCCATCAGAACTACCAGACAAACACTAGTGGAAATGAAATAGAAGAAAATATTAACGGTATCAACTCTATTGATGAGAGATTTCTTAACCATGAACACCTTCAGGATAAAAACATTGCACTTGTTGTGGGTTGAATCACAAAGGCTATGACATACCAACTTTGTGTGAAGCAAACATGGATAGGTTCACCTTCTTCCACCCAGCTTAAAGAAAATGCTGTCAAGCCAGTTAGTTTCAACACAGGGACTGTACAAAAATAATTCCCATTAAAATGTTGTCTTTAAAAAAAATCATAAATGCAACTTTGTCGCTGGTTTTCCTGGATCCCAGCTTCCGACAGAGAAACAGGTCTTGGCTATTTAGCCCCTTGAACCTTTGCCTCCATTCAATGAGATCACTGCAGATACAAGGACAGTAATTATTGCCCATCTCTAATAGTCCTTTAGAGGTGGTGGTGAGCTACCTTCTTGAACCACTGTAGTTGTTTTAACAAAGGTGTTCCTACAGACAAATTCCAAGATGTAGACCCATCGTTGATGGAAGTATATCACTGTTCTTTCAAGGCACCATCATGCATGACTTGAACCTGCAGGTGATGTTCCAATGTGCCTGCTGGCCCTTTGTCTTTCCTGGGTGGCAAAGATCACATGTTTGAGAGATGCTGTCAGAAATGTTGAAGTAACTAACTGCAGTGATTTTGTAGATGGCTCACACTGCAAACACTACAGCGATAATGCAGATAATGAATATTTAGAGCAGTACATAGGATATCAATCAAGCAGACTGTTTTATCCTGGATGGTGTCGAGCTAAATGAGAATTGTTGGAGCTACACTCATTCCGACATGATCCTTACTTGTGCCTTGCACATGGTAGAAAGGCTATTAATTTTATATTTAAAAGTGACCTCATGTCAATTTCTATCAGTTGAAGAGAGCTCCAAATTTCTATCGGTCTGTCTGTAGATGTACTTCTTGACTTCACACTCAAAGCCTAGCTCAGATTTTATGACAATGCCTCCAGTTCAAAACTCCCTAACCAGTGGAAATCATTTCCCTCCAACCACCCTGCAAATTCTTCTTAATATCTCGGAAACCGACCAAATTTTGATCTAAATTCTATGGAATAAAAACTTGGTATCCATTATCTCACTGGTTTTTCTATGCTGCACTTCCTCCAATGCTAAGACATCTTCCTCAGAATGCTAGCCTAATCAGGATTTTGCAATGCTATAGCTGAACTTCAAAAATATTGAAACATTCGTCCTTTTGTTGGCATCAGCAATTAAAGAGGTGTCCCGGTGAAATACAAAATTCATCATCTCTGAAGGTCTGACATATCATTTTGTATTACATAACAGATTCAACAATCAAACAACTCCATTGTAACTAACTGGACAATATTTAAAAAAATAAAGCAGGGAGGGAAATAACAGCCAGCAAGTTGGAGGGGAAAAGGTCAGTGAGCAAGAGAATGGGCTGGAAAGAAAAAGGTGAAACAGAGCAAGTAAGAGAAGAGAGAGAATGAGAGGAAAGCAAGACACAGAAAACATCAGAAGAGGCAGTTATATTTTCGTGGCCTCAGCCAACATCACTGCAATGAAGCTTTTGAAGCAGGTCTTAAATACCCAAGCCTGACTAGAGGTAAAGGAGCAGTTAATGAACCAAAAGATGATAAACAAAAAAAATTGAAAAATACATACAAATGCAAAAAAAAAGTGGAAACTACCTGTGTTCCATCTCTGTTCAGTAGTAAAGCTTTCACGTTATCTGTGTGGCCTTTAAGTTTCATCAGTTTTGCACATGTCCTGGGATCCCAAACTCTCAGAACCTGTTAATGACATCAGAAACCAACAGCTCAAATTACTTTAGGTATCTTGTGACTAAAAGCGCCTATTTTATTTTAGAAAGATCTTCTTTCTAAAATAATTACTCGATTCCTGTTTAATGTCATAAATTCAGTTAATCAATTAAAGCAAATTAAACATGTCAAAAATTTGTTGGGAAGAAAATTCTCAGAAACATAATTGTAGATTAAATAAATCTGAAGAAACTGATTGTACATAGAACAGCACAGCACAGAAACAGGCCCATCTGTCCACAATGTCTGTGCTGAGCATGATGCCAAATTAAACTAATCCCTTTTGCCTGCACATAATCCATATCCCTCCATTCCCTACATATTCACGTGCCTATCTAAAAGCTTCTTGAACGCCACTATCATATCTGCTTCCACTACCACCCCTGGCAGTGCACTCTAGATGCCTAACACTCTGTGTAAAAAAAAACATGTGCTGCACATCCACTCTAGATGCCTAACACTCTGTGTAAAAAAAACATGTGCTGCACATCCACTCTAGATGCCTAACACTCTGTGTAAAAAAAACATGTGCTGCACATCCACTCTAGATGCCTAACACTCTGTGTAAAAAAAACATGTGCTGCACATCCACTCTAGATGCCTAACACTCTGTGTAAAAAAAACATGTGCTGCACATCCACTTTAAACTTTCTCCCTCTCACCTTGAAGCTATGCCCTCTAGTATTTGACATTTGTACCCTGAGAAAAAGATTCTGGCCGTCTACTCTATCTATGTCTCTCATAATTTTATAAACTTCTATCAGGTCTCCCCTTAGCCTCCAACACTCCACAGTAAACAAACCCAGTATAACCTCCCCTTATAACTCATAACCTCTCAATCCTGGTCATATGGTTCTTCTGACTTTGTCAAATAACTCAGCTGCAGAGTACAACATTACCAGTAGAAAATTCAAATATTGTATTAAAACTTGAAATTTAGTAGGCAAATTACCTTTTCAGACTCAAATATATGAAAACATCTATCTATAACCCACAATATACCTGAAACAACTTGATAGCTCATGATGTTAAAATCAAAAACATCTGACAGCAGGTCACCAAAATATCAAAAGGTGTCCTCTTCTCAATTACTGGAAGCATCTGGCATAGCTGTCACTGTAACTTACCTTTTCAGTTGATCCAGAAACAATTACTGTTCCCATCTGGTTCATTGCAAGGCTATAAATGGAGTCTTTGTTCCCACTCAGCGATGATGCTGTTACAGAAAAGAGTATTTACCCATTTATTGCTGTAATACTTTCATTCCTTGATTGATGCATTTGGACAATATTTGGTTTCATAAACCACTGGGTAGGAGAGAGTAGCAACAGGAACTTTTATTTTAAAATAAACTGGTTGGCCATATCAACATTTCTCATTTCAAAAGTTATGGGTGAACCCAATTTAAACCTATTTATGTGAAAGGCTGCAAAAGTGGCTTTCTTTCCTACTTAATTTCATCAAGATTTGAGTTCCTAGGTAGTCTGTGGTATGCCTTATACAGAGATGAAAGATTCAGTAGATATAACAAAAAATCTGGAAAAATAATTTACCAGTTTCACACCATGTGGCTTCCAAAATGACTTAGTCAACTACTCACTTCCACTATATTTTTAGTGTGATTAAGGATAGCTAGCATCACATACTTAAGCAGGAAAAATTAAAAATTCTCATCTTTAAAAACCTCCCTCACGTTTACATGAATTGTGATAAAGGCTCATTTCATGGTCTACATGTACTTTACCCTTATTCTGTTTACAGTGAGGACTTACTTGTGACTGTGTTGTTTGAGGCAGTCAATGCTGTAAGAGTGTTTACATCCCAGAGGAAAATCTGTCTGTCCAATCCTGCTGAAGCCACCAACTCTTTATCTTTTGCATATGCCAATGCCTTCACGTAATCCTACACAGAAAAAAAGTAAATTGTTTTTTGTTTGTTCCCAATGTTCTCCCTCCTCTCTAATACCAGGCACTTGCATTGCAGTATCATTCCAGTTTCCCATCTGTGACTAGACAGTGAGCATCCACTATCACAAGTGAATATGGCAAATGTCTTCAAAAAAATCCATATGTCAACTTTCTTGAAATGGTTAGCAGGCATCGATGAAAAAAGCTGGTAGATTCTCTTTGTCTTCCTTGGTAAACATAGCTCAGTGCCCTGTAACTTCCTTCAGGGTAATATCTAAGACCCAAGGTTTTGGTAACCTGCCCTGATGTGACTCAAGTCAAATGTTGTTTGATAATACTCCAGAAAGAACTGGCAATACCTTATAATGTTCAAATTTCCTGTAAGTGCAAGTTGTACATGAATACCAGTAAAAAAAAGGCAACATGAGAAACTCAGGATATCCCAACTACTTCATTTTCATTTCTTAAATTTTGATGTTCATTATTGTAACAAAAGCAATCGGAGCAACTACTCTGCACACAGCAGGCTGCCACAAACAGCAAATGAGCTGAACAACCAGTGATATCAAATTAAGGCAGGATACTGGTTCTGACATGAGGAAAATTCCTTTTCTTTGAAAGGATATAGTTAACATCCATCAAAACTACTGGATGCAACAGAGTGGGCACTGGGTTTAATATCTCTTTCAAAAGGCATTCACAACAAAGCACCACTCTCTGTGCTGCACCACATCAGTCTGGATTATGCACTCAAATCCTGGATTGCTGTTCGAATCCACAGGCCTGACAAAACTGCTGTTAACTGAGGCAAGCTAACATGTTCTGGTTTAACCATACTGCTATATTTTTTATTGCACAGAATTAAGCTCAATTTAACTAAAAGCAAGGGATTCAAATTCCCATTTTGCAAGCTGACAGGATGCAAATTAATTGTAGCTTTACGTAGATAGGCTAAGTTTATTTTTATGTTCTCAAAACAAAGACAATTTTTTAAAAATTAAAAAACATGTTAATGATGTGATACAAATACCAGAACATATGTATAGTATGGAGCACGAGAAAGAGGTCTACAATAACCGCACTAACCAACGGATCACCTCAAGACCAATTAGGAACTTTTTGGGATATTGCAGAAGTATTCCATAACATGTATAGAAAAGTATTACCATTGTCACCGGGAAAACACATTTAAAATAAATGATTTTATTTTCTTCACAGGAACTTGCAGTTTCCCCAAATTTAAAAAAAACCTACCTTGTGAGTTCGCAATGTAGACATACAAAATCCTTTATGAGCATTCCACACTTTCACTGTAGTGTCAGATGAAGCTGATATTACTACAAAGAAAAAGGCCAATTTTAAATGTTAAAGAAGTTTGCAACCAACTTTAGAATCATCACTTATGCGACGATCTCACATGCCGTGCCAATCTATTAAATGAGCTAGAATCAGCTAGTTGACCAACAGGAAACTGTGATCAGGCAACACCACCAGGTTTTTAGATACCTTCTACGTGAGAGTAGACTATTCTACTAGATACTTCTTAAAATGTAATAGGAAACCAGAAATATCCCCAAGTTAAGGCAGTTATCATCAAAAGATTACCTACCCAAAGAATTCCATGCCAGCATCCAACAAGCTGATAAACAGCAAAACAAATGAATACCACACAATGGCTACCTGCAAAAAGGGCAACTATGGCCACATAACATTTAAACCAGTGTTGCCAATTCCCTCAATGATAAGAAACTGGACCACCCTCATAGATACCATGACTACCAAAGGCAGGTGGGAATTCTGCAGCATTGACTCCCTAGTGACTGAATGAAACCCTTCTGCCAGCCACAAGTCAAGAGTTGCAATGGAAGGCTCTCCTATTAGGTGTTGTAACTGCACCTTACAGGTCAAAAGCTCACCACTATCCAGATCAAAGCAGCCTGCATCATTAGGAGCACATTCAGCAACTCAAGAATCCATATTATGCTTGCAGTGCTTACGAGTCTCTTTGACAACATTTGCCACCTGAAAAGAATGCTATCTGTTGCATGGGAAGATCATCACCTTCCAAGATCTCCATCAGAGAATCCCACATGGACACCTAGCACCATTTCTATGTGGGCACTGAGCCAAATTCCAGGAGCACACCCAGCAGCACATGAACCTCAGTTGTTTAAGGATGCTGCCTATTACAACTTTTTTTGTGGTGGGGGAGATGTGTAAATTATGGGATGAGCAATAACATCCTGGTCTTACACAATTATTGAAAATTAAACAAATTATATGGATGTTAATAATAAATCTCGATAGTGGGGATAATCTGAGGAAGGAAGGCTTAAAGAAACAGGAGAGAGTGGACAGCATGTTCCCTGGAGCATTACTGGCACTGAAGAATATTACCAACAGCAACAGGACCAAACACTTTCAACACTTCAAAGGCACCATTACAATGACACCACTGATCGCAGCCTGGAATAAAACAATTACACGGTGCAAAACATCTAGCTCAAGTACAAATGGTGCACCAATACCCAGAGTGAGCAAGAAGACATTTACTGTTAAGTATTCAATATGTTAAGAAATTGATTCAAAGTAGGAAAGCTGAACTACTCACAGGTCTTTCCATTGCAGCATAATACAACATCATTTACCCAGTCAGTATGGTGCTCCATAGAGGCAATATAAGGATCTTGCTGAAAGAGAAAAATAGATTTTATTAGTCACATAGAAGTTTGTCATAACTGCAGAGCTGGATGATGATCTGTTCCAGAATGAAGACAGTGAAGGGGAGGTGGTCTCGCAGAGTCTGGATTTAATTCCAGATGAAGTACAACTTTGTGCTGAAGAAGTGAAATTAACCTGGATCTAGGCAATTAGATAGTTGGGTTTTAAAAAATTTGCAATGATCAGCTTTTTAATTCTTATTTTCTTCATGACATAGAAGGCAGCCAGATATTTATACCAGATCACAGAGCAATTCTCTCTTACATGCCCATCAAATCTTCCCCGATTCCCATGCCATTCACCCACACTAAGGGTAATTTTATAAAGTAGTCAATTTGACTACAATTTTGGGATATTGGAGGAAACCAGGGCACCAATAGGAAACCAGACGGTCACAAGCAGCACATGCAAACTCCACACACACAACAACAGCTGAACCTGGATCGCTGGAGATGTGAGGCAGCAATGCAACCTGCTGCACCACTGTGTTGCCCTTGAAATAACTTCATAGAAGTTCAGAATTTGGACAATCGTATATTGGTTCATACATAAAACAAATGCTGAGTTCTCCAGGTGCCAAGAATCCAACAGTGCTTAACTGCACAGTTCAGAATTGTAGTCCTTGAGGTGTGGGTATACCCATAATGCTGTTAGGGAGAAAGTTCCAGGAATTTGACTTGGGAATGGCGATATACTTCCAAGTCAGGATGCTGTGTGGCTTGGAGAGCAACTTCCGGGTGGTGGTGTTCCCCTGTTAATTGCGGACTTTGTGGAGATAGCGTTGGTGCTTTGAGACGCTTGTTGCAGGTGGCCTAGGTCTCAAGGATTTGCATGAATCTTCAGCCAGAAGTGATAGGAAGATCTTGGAAACTATGGATCACTTTTCACTTTAAGGGAGTTACCACTCAGCAAAGACAAGACATTGAGGGAATAATTCACCACCTCCTACATGGCATCAAAATAAGGGGTATCCCACTTAAATTAGGCACAAGGAGGAATTTCACTCAAAGGGTCATGCCTCTTTGGAACTGTCTATCCTGCAGAGGGGTAGTCATTGAATATATATACACAGCATGGATTGACAGGTATTTGAACTGCAGAGGTAGGGTCAGCATAGGAATGTGGTATTAAGGTCAAGGCTGGATGAACCATGATCTTATTGAATGGTGGAGCAGGCAAAAGGGGCTGACAGGCCAACTCTGGTCCTTATATTCTTACATCCTAAATAGAAGGCACTTGGAATACCATAAATAGCTCTGGCCTTCGTATTATAAAAGAGATAAGGTGGCATGACAGAAAGTACAGAAATGGTTTAATAGAATACCAAGAGCTGAGAGATCACAAAAGATCAAACAGGCTGGGCCATTGTTCTCTTAAAAAGAGATAAATGTTAAAATTATGGAAGCATTTGTATGGATGGATATCAATCATTCTACTTGTGGAGAAAACCAGACTAGGGGAGGTAAATATAGGATTGTCGATAAATACAAAATTCAAGAGAAACTTCATTGCCTAAGCAGTTAGGATGCGGAATTTGCTAATGCAAGATTTAGTTGAGGCAAATGAAGTGAAGCATGATAAATAGGTGAAGTTGAAAGTTAGAAGAATGGAGGGCTGTGCAGAGCATAAACATGGCTCATTCTGTGCTGAAAATAATTGGCAAAAACACAACACACATAGTGCTCTCACTTGAAATCTCCCATACACCAAGTTCCCCCATCATTGTTTACTTTGAGACACAAGTAGGTGCCAAACATTTTCTTACAGCAGAAGTTTTGGAGATGTTTTATGCTAAGCCTTGTTTTGGAGATTCATTTCTATGCAAGTCCCCCTTCTTTCTATGAATCAGTAGATATGTACAGTGCTAATACAGACACTTTGGCATTTCACTGATTCTACTCCCTTGCACTTTTATATTTTAATTTAAAGTCTGATAAGATGGTTAGGAGTCAACTGGCAGAAAATTCCTCATCACAACACTGATGTTAACATTTAGGAAGTAAAGCAAAATCCTACAAATTAGGTTCTTGTCACACTTGTGGTTACAAAAAACACTGTAGTCACAGAAAATGCTAAACATCTTCTGGCATGTTGTAAACAAAATCACTGAAAGCAAAATTACAGGCTTCTCCTCTTCAGCAGTTTGGAGGTTGGGTGGAGGATGAAAAGTCCTCTGCCGTCAGAACTAGAATAACCTAGTTGTTAGGGGAGGCGAGTGAGAGAGGAATGAATCACTGGATGGGTTTGGCGAAACAAAACCATAGAAGCAGTTAATAAGCCACGTTTTTACAACAATCTAGCAGTTTTTATGGTCAATTGGCTTTAGCCCACAAATCCCAAATTTGCTGAATCTGTTTTCAATGTGAAACTTAATTTATGGGTTACTTACACAGGACATTAACCATTACAGTTCTCATCCATAATTAAGATCTTAAAATGACCATGATTTTTTTAAAATAAGCTTTCAGTAATCAGAAGTCGTTTGCTAATTTTGATACATACAAGTTTGTAGTTGTTGAACACAAACATCTGAGGACATGGATCAAATTAAGATAGATTCCAAAAGACTTAAAGCTTACAATTTCAAATGGATTCATGGAAATATCATTAGGGTCTTTGCATTGTACCATAGAAAGTTTAGGTGAACATTTTGCATTATGCATCACTGAATGACTTCTCATATCTCCCCAGTGCAGATTTTGAAATAAATATTAAGGCTGCAGATTATAACAGACCTAATATGTGAGCAGACAAAGTGATGCTGAACCAAGTTTCTCACCTTGTGTTGGTTGACACTCCATATCCTAATAATTGAATCCCGGCCTGCTGTAAACAGTCGATTTAACGTGGGATCCAGCTGAAGTGCATTAACTCCATTGCGATTATATTTCTCTACCTCATCTCGAATGACATATGATACCTTAAGTAAAAAAAAGTCAAGTTTCAATAAAATTACCACAGGATTTCATCACAACATAATAAGAGAAACCTGTCATATGGGATGAATTTTGGGGACAATCATAGATAAAAAATTTCAGAAATGAATTAAAACTACACTAAACCTTGCTTTTTCATTTCATGTATAGGCTAAAAAGGTTACTTGTAAAGCTCTCCAATGATCCCCTTCTCCACACATTTTGATTACTTAACAAATATTTAGTCAGCTGCTGTCAAAGGGTAGGGCACTTGATGTTGGTAATGGCTCAGCAGAGATTTGAGCACGTACACAAGGATGATATTTCAATAGTGATTGTAAGTGGGGCCACATTTCATGCGAGATGTTAAAGCCTCTCCTCTCAGATGAAGGTAAAACACAGGGATAGTAGAAAAAGGAGTGAGCCTGTTCTGCCATTCAGTAGGATCACAGCTGATCCATACATCAGGTTTATTTTCTGCCTCATCTAAGTAACCCTAGATTTCCTAATAGTCCAAAAATTTCTCTCTTCCCCTGCTTTGTATATACTCAATGACACAGCTCTAAGGTGGAGTACTCCAGAGATTCATACCCCTTAGAGAAGAAACTCCTCCTCAGCCAGGTCTTGTGGGTGGCCTTTTTACTTAGGAGTATACCTCCTGGTTCAGCAAAGAACAGGGAGCAAATCACTGCTCAGAATGGGCTCTGTAGTTTCAATCACGTTAGCCAGGACACGAACTGTGAGTGAATAAATTTGAAATAACATTGAACTTGCCATGCCAAAACCAAAACTGTTAATAGAGAGATGTTGAAAAAATATACAAAAAAACACACAAACACTGTAAATCACTTGGGTCAGGCAGCATCTATGGAAAGAGAAAAAGTGAATACTTCAGGTTGAAAACCCCTCAATGGAACTGGGAGAGGGGGAAAACAAGTTAGCTAAGTTTCAGAGAGAGTGGGGAAATCAATGGAGGGGGCATTATCATATTCCTGATAAGGTGAGGCCAAGGTTACCTGGGGATAAACTGTAAATGAAATCATCCAGTCGATGGGTTATTGCTGCAGTTAGAGGGACTCTGATTAAAGGAATATAAAAGCTATGAAACGAGGGCTGTTAGAGTGAGAACACCAAAAGAACATAAAAGTTGCCAAATGTAGAGCTGTAGAACATTGAAGACACAAGAAATTCTGCAGATGCTGAAATCTGGAGCAATACACAAAAAGTACTGGAGGAACTCAGCAGGTCAGGCAGCATCCATGGAGGGAAATAAACAGTTGATGTTTGGGGCCGTGACCCTTCATCAGGACTGGAAAGGTAGAGGGCAGAAGCCAGAATAAGAAGGTGGGGGGAGGGGGAGGAGCACACACAGGCAGGGGATAGGTGAGCTCAGGTGATAGGTGAGTCCAGGTGGGAGGGGGAAGGTAGGTGGGTGTGGGAGGGGGAAGGTAGGTGGGTGGGGGAGGGGCAGAAGATGTAATAAGCTGAGAGGCAATAGGTAGAAGAGACCAAGGGCTGAAGGAGGAGGAATCTGGTAGGAGAGGGCAATGGGAGGAGAGGAGATGGGCAGCTCATCAAGATGGGGGAAGGGAGCCACAGGAATAAGGGAAGACACAGGAGTTGGCGGGGGGTGAAAGAAAAGAAAAAGGGGTGGGGTTACCGGAAGTTAGTGCCTGGCAGGTTAGGTTACGCTAATGGAGAGAGAAACACTGAGCCAATATCATAGATGGACTGGTCTACTCTGACAGACAGAAGGGTTTGCTACATTGTAAAACTCAATATCAAGTTCAGAAAGCTATGTATCCAGATTGAAGGTGAGGTGTGAAACCCCAAGCTAATGCAGGAGGCTACAGATAGCTAAGCCACAGTGGGAGTGGGATGGAGAATTAAAGTGGCAGGCAAAAGGATGACCAGTGTTCTTTCAAAATTCCACTATATTTTACGATGAGGTTTTCTATATATCACGATGAGGTTTTCTATATTTCGTCGTATGAACCAGCCCTCCATTTTGCTGGGCCAAATACAAACTGCAGGGAGTTCAGGTCCCAGAGTTTTGTTTATTCCACAATCAACTAGGACAATAACAATGACTCAGAGAGTGCTAGATTCCTCTGGGTTCCTCAGTAACCCAGAGGAACATGCAAAACTATGAGAGTCCTATTCTTCATTGATATCCTAATGTACCCATTTTGAATGTTAACACAATTCAAAATTATTTTCATTTATTTCTTTTCAAAGCTCATAGAAGAACATAGGACAGCATAGCACAGTATGGGCCCTTCGGCCTACGATGTTGTGCTGAACTATATGAACACCTTCTCCATGATCAATCTAACCCTTCCCTCCTGCACAGCCCATACCCTTCATTTTCTTATTTCCATGTGCCCATCTAAGAGCCTTTTAAATGTCCCTATTGTATCAGCCTCTAAAACCACCCCCAGCAGTGCGTTCCAGGCACCCACCACTGTATAAAGAACCTACCTCTGACATCTCCCCTGAACATTCCTCCTCTGACCTTAAACAGGTATCCTCTGGTATTGGTCATTGCCGTCCTGGGGAAAAGGTGCTGGCTGTCCACTCTATCTATGCCCCTCATAATCTTGTACACCTCCATCAAGTTGCCTCTCATCCTGCGTCGCTCCAAACAGAAAAGCCCTAGCTTGCTCAACCTTTCCTTATAAGACATGTTCACATCAAACCAGTTATTGCTTACTCTTCTGTGTATGAACTTTATAAGGCAATTACACTACCAGCTAAAGCTATCAATAGACAATCATTTATGAAATGTACAACAACAGAATCACAATCTTGGTAAGTACACGTGAAATAGAAGTGTCACAACATAAAAAAAAATTACAGTCAAAGCAACAGATTTAAAGTTATTGATACACTGTGCTTTACTTAATTCATCATATCAATTTGTCCCCAACACTTTCAGTACTTGTACACATCAAAATACTCACTTCAAGTTGGAAAGGGCAACATCTGTAATGGCACTAAGTGTTTCTACAGTCTAAAGGTGAAAGAGCAATGAAAAAAAAAGTGCTTTTTGAAAGTAGGCATGGGTACAAGAGTCTTGGCCAGAAGCAATTCAGATCCTACAGGAAGGAAAGGATCATACTTAAACAAAAATCGTGTGGTGAAATTGTTACAGGGAAATGTCAACACAAGGCTGCCAACTTCATGTTGTACAGACACAGAAGCAGCATGCCAGTGCCAACCTAATATCTGACAATAAACAGATAGCAACGAGTAGAAAAAGGTACAACCAAGCTAATACTAAGCAGAGACTTGAATCAGATGTTTTCTTCCCCCGTAACAACACTCCGAGTCTGAACAGCGGGATTAGCGATATTTCCGAAGAACCATTCTTACTAACACATCCTACAATGGAAAATGAAAGGTAGGTTTTTAGCTAACAGCATCAAGTGATCATAATGATTGTACCGTAATCTATTTTCAGATCAAGATTTGAAGAATAACTTAAATTTACTGGTCAATCTATTAAATTTAAAACCTAAATGCAAGAGATTTTGTATTTAACTAGCAGAGGATTTGCCAAGTGTTTTTAATTGCAATCTTTTTTTCCTGTGTCATCATTGGAACAATTGGCTTCTGTTTCCCCCCCCCAAATCTGATTTGTATTCTTGGTATGTTCTCAGTTGGAATAATTTTTGTTGTTCCCTTAATCAATACCAATAAGAAGATTTCATAATTATTAGAGGTCCTGAACTTCAAGTCACAGGAAAACTATGTTACTGAAGTCACTTTTGGTAGAGATAAATGAAGGATTTGCAAGTGAGGTGGGGAAGAGCTAGAACAGATCACAAAGGCTCAGATATATAATGTAGTAAAAGAATTGCAGGTTGAAGTCAATGAATGTTAATCCAAGATATAAATTTTTTTTTACCTACTTAATAAGCAGCTCTAACAGAGCGAACTTTAAAAAAAATGTGGGTTAGGTTTAATAGCTTTCCTCTCAAATTCACAGCAAAAACTGAAACCTTAATGTTGAAATATCACGCATGAGTAATGTTGTAAGTAAAAGACAGATTTGCATTATCATTCACAATCTCAGGACGTTCAAAAGTGCTGCATAGTCAATGAAGTACTTTACTATTGAAGTCACCGATGTAACGTCCGCAGCAGGCAACCAGCACAATACAAACTGCTACATAATCAATACTAGACGCCAGATAATCTGTTAGAGATACAGGATCTTTTACATCCACTCAAAACATCAGATGGGGCTTTGTCTAATGTTTCATCTGAAAGGCAGCAACTCTGTGATATTCCTGTAGTGAAACACCCTAAATTTTTGTATTTAAGACTCTGAGAATTCAGATCTGACTCCAATCTCCTAACTTGGAAGCAAATGTTCTAGCAACTGAGCCACAGGTGATAACTTGGAAAAGCTTTGATTAGAGGACAGTGCATGTTGATATATAGACTGTGCATCTCTCCTCAGGATCCATATCAAACTCTAAGTGATGTGCTCTAATGTAAAGCAAAGATTTGGGATTAAGGTTTTTCATTTCTAAAGGATCTGTGTTTGAGTCTGTGTTGGACTCCAGCTGAAACAGGAAATGAAAATTTGCCACAAAGGCTCAAATTGAATCGAGATATATTCAACATAGGTGCCAGTATAGATTTACTACAATCTTTGACAAGTTGTTCTAATCAAATTAGCATGCATAAAGTTAACAACTGTGATACATTAGCAGTCAGTAGACTTTTGAATCATCCTCTATAGTTTTATTCTCCCATTAGAACTATGCATTACTGAAAAAAACAACTTTGTTGTTACCCTCCTTCATTCTTCAGTGTATTTTTTTCAAGATGTAACCTTTGTTATAAAATGCTCTGGATAAAGGGGAACCAGTAGTTGTATGTACTTGGATTTATAGAATGCATTTTATAAGATGTAGCATGAAATGTTACTGTACAAAAAAAAATCATGCCATAGGACCTATGAAAGGGATGAATAGAAGACTGGCTCACTACAAGAAACAGAGTCGTAAGTGAGTCCTTTTCTGGTTGGCAAGATTTAACAATTTGCATGCCGCAGGGATTAGTGTTGGAGCCTCAACTTATTACAATTTATGTGAACTGGATGAAAGACTGAAGGCATGGTTGTTGTGATGATACAAAAATGGGTAGGAAACCAAGTTGCAAAAAAAGACATTAGGCTATAAAATCAAGTAGGCATAAATCAGGCAAATGGAGCATATTTGGGACAATATAAAATCACCTTTATTGTCACAAATAAATAAAGCAGCATTCTCTCTAAATTGCGAAAGACTGCAGAACTCTGTGCTGCCGAGGAAACTGGGTGTACAGTATTGGTTTCCTTATTTCAGGAACAATGTAAATGCATTAGCAGTTCGGAGGAGGTTTAGCAGGCTAATACCCGGAATGGCAATTTTCTTTTGAGAAAACTTTGTATAAAACTGTATAAAACTTTGGTTAGGCTACACTGCTACACAAATCTTTGGTTAGGGCACACTTGGTGTTCTGTTTCAGTCACCCCATTACAGGAAGGATGTGGAGGCTTTGGAGAGGGTGCAGAGGAGGTTCACCAGGATGCTGCCTAGATTTGAGAGTATTAGCTATAAAGAGACACTGGACATACTTGTATTGTTTTCTCTGCAGCACAAGGCTGAGGCGGGCAACCTGATAGAGGTTTATTAAATGAGAGACATAGATAGGGCAGATAGTCAGAGTTTTTTTCCCTGTGTGGAAATGTCAAATACAAGAAGGCATAGCTTTAAAGTGAGAGCAAGAAAGTTTAAGGGAGATGCGCGGGACAAGTTTTGTTTTACACAGAGAGTGGTAGGTGCTTGGAACACACTCCCGGGGTGGTGGTGGTGGAGGCAGACACAGTAATTCCATTTAAGAGGCATTTAGACAGACACATGAACGTGAAGGGAATGGATGGATATGGATCATGTGCAAGCAGATGGAATTAGTTTACATTTGGCATCACAGTCAGCACAGACATCATGGGCTGAAGTGCTGTACTGTTCTATGCTCTTAAAAGATTAGGCAGTTTGTATCTGCTGGAGTTTAGAAGAATGAGAGAGGATGATTGAAACACACAAGATCCTGAGGGGTCTCGAGAGGGTTGATATGAAGACGACTTTCTTTTGTGAGAGGATCTAGAAGTGGGGGGAGCGGGTGGGGGAGGAGTTGCTATTTAAAAATGCGGGGTTGCCCACTAAATGAGAGGTGGGCCAAAATGGTTTCTCTAAGAGGATCATTAGTTTTAGAATGGTGGAATGATTGTCACATGTACCAAGGTACAGTGAAAAGCTTGTCTTGCATACCATTCATACAGATCAATTCATTACACAGTGCATCAAGGTAGTACAAGGTAAAACAATACAGAATGCAGAATACAGTGTCACAGCTACAGAAAAAGTGCAGTGCAGGTAGACAATAATGTGTAAAGTCATAACGAGGTAGGTTGAGAGGTCAAGAGTCCATCTTATCGTACTAGGGAACTGTTCAATAGTCTTATAACAGTGGGATAGAAGCTGACCTTGAGCCTGGAGGTATGTGCTTTCAGGCTTTTGTATCTTCTGCCTGATGGGAGGGGGGAGGAGGGAGGAGAGCGAATGACCCGGGTGGGGACAGAGTCCATGGAGGGGAGGCTGGTTTCTGTGATGTGTGGAAGCTAAGTCTTTGAATATTTTGAAGGTGAAGGTTGATAAATTCTTGATTTACAAGGGGGTGAAAGGTCACCATGAGTAAGTGGGAATGTGGAGGTGAAGCTACATCCAGATAAGCCAGGATCTTATTGAATGGCAAATGTACTAAATGGTAGCACAAGATTCTCACCTTAAAAGCTAATAGGAACTAATTTCTCACCAGAGCAAAACAAAAATAAGCCTCTGCTGCTGAAGAAACTTACAATAACAATTCATGCTCTCATGCTTTGTTCACAAAGGGAATGTGGGGATTAAAAAGCAGTTATACACCTTCAATTACTTTTGCTTTTAAAGCTTTCAAGTTATTACTTGGACTTCTGCAAAATGCAATGATGGGCTTGTGAAAACGCCTCACTCGATCAGCCTGATCATGAAAAAGCAGACTTCACCGCAGGTTGCAGAATTCATCCTTCTAAAAATGGGTCACAGTGAGTTTAGAGAAAGATGTTGTGACTACCCAAATAATCAGTACGGAATATTCTAAATTGATGTTTCCCACCTATCTTTCACACATTCAGGATATTGTCTCATTTGTTCCATTACTGGTACCTAATTCCAGAATAACATGTTAAATATGCTTAGTGGTTCAATGTAATTAGAAGAACAGAACTTGCACATATTAAATTATATGAAAACTGATTTATTGGTAGTTTTCATAATACACATCCTGATAGTAAAATACAGCTACCAAATCCTAAACATCACCAAAGTTAGAGATGGCAAATAGCATCTGCAACATATGTAGTACATTACACCATTATTCCTGTGTCAAATGCCTTGTAAAGCTCTCAAGATCAAATACATAAGAATAAAAGAGTAGTGGGCCATAACCTGTTTCACCATTTAGTAAACTTATGGCAGATCTGACTTGCTCTCACTTTCTTGCATATTTCCTGATGACTCCCCTATGGTCCAAACCTCTTCCTATCACATTGGTATTGGTTTATTATTGTCACTTGTACTGAGGTACAGTGAAAAGCTTGTCTTACAAACCGATCGTACAGGTCAATTCATTACGCAATGCAGTTACATTGAGTTAGTACAGAGTGCATTGATGTAGTACAGGTAAAAACAATAACAGTACAAAGTGTCACAGCTACAGAGAAAGTGCAGTGCCATCAGGTGCAAGGTCACAACAAGGTAGATCGTGAGGTCAGAGTCCATCTCATTGTACAAGGGAACCATTCAATAGTCTTATCACAGTGGGGTAGTGGGAATTCATTCAAGGACTCACAGTGCTCTCTGGGTTAGAGATTTTCAAAGATTTACAACCCTCTTAGAAAGGAAAGTGCTCCTCCACTGTAAGTGGACAATCCCTTATTCTGAAACTATGTCCCCTGGTTCTAGATTCCAAGCGGAAACCTCCTCAGTTTCTAACTTGTTCTCCATCTGAATCACATGTTTCAAAATGATCTCCCCTTATTTTTTGGAACTATTGATAACAAGACCAACACCTTAATCATGCCTGATAAGTTAACCCTTTCATCCTAGGCATATTCTGTAAACTACCTCCAATGCGAGTATATCCTTAAGTATATCAAGATCATATGCATTGTACAAAGTTTACAAAACTTGGTCTTACAGCTAAAAGGAATCTATAACTCTGTTCAAAACATCTGTAAGAAAATTTAAAACTGACAACATAAAATATAGAACAGTATAGCAAAGGGACAGGCCCTTTGGCCTATGATGTTTATGTTAACCACGGTGCCGATCTGAACTAATCTCATTTGCCTGCACATGGTCTATATCCCTCCATTCCCTGCCTGTTCATGTGACTGTCTAAATGTTTCTTAAACATTGCTATCACATCTGCTTCCACCACTTCCCCTGGCAGCGTGTTCCAGGCACCCATGACTGTGTAAACAAAAACTGCCTCATAAATCTCCTTTAAACTTTCCTCTTCTCAGTTTAAAACAATGCCCTGTTGTATTTGACCCTGATAAGATATCTTTATTGGTCACATGTACATCGAAACACACAGTGAAATGCATCTTTTTGCGTAGTGTTCTGGGGGTAGCCCACAAGTGTACTGTCTATCTATAGCTCCTCAGCATCCAACACTCCAGAGAAAACAATTGAAGTTTGTCCAATCTCTCCCTGTAGATAATACTCTCTAATCCATGCAACATCTTGGTGAACCTCTTCCAAACCTTCTCCTTATGCTGCCACTTTCAGGGAGCAATGGACTTGCACCCCAAGATCCCTATGTAAAATCGAAGCTGTTAAGGATCCTGCCATTTACTATACACTTTCATCATACATTCGACTTCCCAAAGTGCAACACCTCACATTTATCCAGTGGCCTATATTCTGCTGAATCCTTTGACAACTTTAGAAACATAGAAAAACTACAGCACAATTCAGGCCCTTCAGCCCACAAAGCTATGCTGAACATGTCCCTACCCTAGAAATTACTAGGCTTACCCATAGCTCTCTATTTTACTCAGCTCCACGTACCTATCTAACAGTCTCTTGAAAGACCCTATTGTATCCGCCTCCACCACCGCTTCCGGCAGCCCATTCCACGCACTCACCACTCTCTGAGTAAAAAAACTTACCCCTGACATCTCCACTGTACCTACTCCCCAGCACCTTAAATCTATGTCCTCTTGTGGCCACCATTTCAGCCCTGGGGAAAAGCCTCTGACTATCTACCCGGTCAATACCTCTCATCATCTTATACACCTCAGTCAGGTCCCCCCTCATCCTCCATCTCTCCAAGGAGAAAAGGCCGAGTTCCCTCAACCTGCTTTCATAAGGCATGCTCTGCATTCCAGGCAGCATCCTTGTAAATCTCCCCTGCACCTTCTCTATTGCTTCCACATCCTTCCTATAGTGAGGCGACCAGAACCGAGCACAATACTCCAAGTGGGGTCTGACCAGGAAAGTCTGACCTTCTTCACTATCCACAATTCTGCCAATATTTGTGTCGCCTGCAAACTTACTAATCAGGCTACCTACATTTTCTTCCAACAGTCTGCTGGAGGAACTCAGCGGGTCGAGCAGCAGCTGTGGGAGGAAAGGAATTGTCTATGTTTCGGGTCGAAACTTGCAGGGCTCCTTTTAGCTCTCTTGATTCCCTGTTTAAGTTCTTTTCTGCTTCCTCAAAGGCACTAACTTCATCTTCCTAAACCTTGCATTCTGCCACGCTTCCTTTTCAGTTTTGACTAAATTTGCAACATCTTTCATCATCCAAGTTAAAACAGTTTGCACGTATCTTACTCTGCTTCAAGGATTTGTACAAATGCCCACTTAAAAATTAATGTTCACAGATTCAACAACTGTGGCAAATAAAACCAGGCTGCACAAAAGGTTGACAAGAGACAACATTTGTGACTGTACATTAGCTACTGGTTTATTCACGCATTTCATAATATTTTGCAGGACATTCTGCTAAATCTAATGGAATACAGAGTAAAAACACATCAACACAAGTTGTTATTGGAATTAGTGTGGAACAGAATGTTATGCCTATGAAACTTACAAAATGAGATCATTTAACTGAAAACACACAGATTGCATTGCCAAATCAAAAAATAAACCAATGTTGAGGCAACGGTTTATTTTTGGATTTACCAGATGAGGCAAAGTTTAGACTAGCGTAGAGTAAAGATTTCCCAAACTGGTTTTAAGGAGAGATTTTGATGCACGAAGGCAGAAAAATTCACAGAGGTGATTCTAAGTTTAGGGCCCAGGCAACTGTCAATGTATATATTACATTCAGGAATGGCAAGAGATCAGAGCTGGAGGAATATTGAGACTACAGGGAAGAGGGGCAAGGCAATAAGGGAATTTAAAAACATGGAGACAATTTTTAAAAACAAAATCAGGGAAATACTTAAGCAGGTGTCACTATTATCCAACCTTCATCATTCCCCAGCAGCAAGTGATGAGCCTGTTCCCAAACATCTGCAAGTTTGCAAACATAACTACCATCATCCATAACACCTCAAATACAGATTTGAAGATCACTGCATAGGAACACGGCCAAATAGTTATCATATTTTGCAGGGCTGGAATATGAATAAATCATAAGAAAATAACATGAGTTAAAACAAATAACAGATTCCCAGCTGCAAGTTAGAGGTTTGCAAATTAGACAGCACCTCAGCTTAACGAAGGACTTTCGGACTGTAGTCACTGTGGCAATGAAAGAAACCTTGGAGTAAGTCACCAATGTAATAATAACCAGACCAGTAACCAGTTCTGTGCATCAGTAACGATAACCCGAGCGGCGATAGTTCTGTGCATCAGTAACGATAACCCGACCTGTAACAGTTCTGTGCATCAGTAACGATAACCCGACTGGCGATAGTTCTGTGCATCAGTAATGATAACCCGACCTGTAACAGTTCTGTGCATCAGTAACGATAACCAGACCAGTTACAGTTCTGTGCATCAGTAACGATGACCCGACCGGCGACAGTTCTGTGCATCAGTAACGATAACCATACCGGTTACAGTTCTGTGCGTCAGTAACGATAACCCGAGCGGCGATAGTTCTGTGCATCAGTAACGATAACCCGACCTGTAACAGTTCTGTGCATCAGTAACGATAACCCGACTGGCGATAGTTCTGTGCATCAGTAATGATAACCCGACCTGTAACAGTTCTGTGCATCAGTAACGATAACCAGACCAGTTACAGTTCTGTGCATCAGTAACGATAACCAGACCAGTTACAGTTCTGTGCATCAGTAACGATGACCCGACCGGCGACAGTTCTGTGCATCAGTAACGATAACCCGACCGGTTACAGTTCTGTGCATCAGTAACCAAGACCCGACTGGCGATAGTTCTGTGCATCAGTAACGATAACCAGACCGGCGATAGTTCTGTGCATCAGTAACGATAACCCGACCGGTTACAGTTCTGTGCATCAGTAACCAAGACCCGACTGGCGATAGTTCTGTGCATCAGTAACGATAACCAGACCGGCGATAGTTCTGTGCATCAGTAACGATAACCAGACTGGTAACAGTTCCGTGCATCAGTAACGATAACCTGACCGGCGAGAGTCCTGTGCATCAGTAACGATAACCTGACCGGCGAGAGTCCTGTGCATCAGTAACGATAACCTGACCGGCGAGAGTCCCGTGCATCAGTAACGATAACCTGACCGGCGATAGTTCTGTGCATCAGTAACGATGACCCGACCGGCGACAGTTCTGTGCATCAGTAACGATAACCCGACCGGTTACAGTTCTGTGCATCAGTAACGATGACCTGACCGGTTACAGTTCTGTGCATCAGTAACGATGACCCGACCGGCGATAGTTCTGTGCATCAGTAACGATGACCCGACCGGTTACAGTTCTGTGCATCAGTAACGATAACCCGACCGGTTACAGTTCTGTGCATCAGTAACGACGAACAGACCGGCGATAGTTCTGTGCATCAGTAACGATGACCTGATGGGTGTCGGTGGTGCTGGACTGGAAGGCGGACACTGGGCCGGTCCCTGCCGGACACAGGCCCAGTGCAGAGCCCAGCCCCATCTGTGCAGCCCCCTCCGTTGCTGGAGTGTGAAGGACAGCCGAGGCCCACACTCACAGCCGGCGGGGACGGGGAACGGGGGGCGGCGGCGGCCCCGGCCGCGGACCCTCACCTGGACTTTCCTCCGCGCCGCCGTGTTCTGCCGGTGGTGAGCCGCCATCTCGCATGTTGACAGCACTGGCGTCACTTCCGATGACGACAAAGGAAGTGGCGGAGGAGGGCCAAGGAGCAGCGGGCGGGAAGGTGCACCAATCAGAGGAGGAGGAGGAGGACCAGTGGATGTCCAAGCCCTGCACCCAAATCAGAGGCACTGACCATGGCCAGGATCAGCCATGCCATGGTCCCACCAGCTGTGCACCCTATCCCCCAACACATGTCTAAACCATGCACTTTGCTGCAACAAGTCGAGTTTATTGTCATGTGCACAAGTAGGGTGAGGTACAGGTACAATGGAAAACTTGCTTTGCAGCAGCATCACAGGCACGTAGGTTGGAGACAGTTCATCTGGACCCCACCCGATCTTCAGAGAGAAGGATATTATTTTTAGATACTTATTTATTAGTCACCTGTACATCCAAACACACAGTGAAATGCATCTTTTGCGTAGTGTTCTGGGGGGCAGCCCGCAAGTGTCGCCACGCTTCCGGCGCCAACATAGCATGCCCGCAACTTCCTAACCCCGTACGTCTTTGGAATGTGGGAGGAGACCGGAGCACCCGGAGGAAACCCACGCAGACACGGGGAGAACGTACAAACTCCTTACAGCCAGCGGCCGGAATTGAACCTGGGTCGCTGGCGCTGTAATAGCGTTACGCTAACCGCTACAGAATACACGAGAGACTGCAGATGCTGGAGTCTGGAGCTCTGCACAAAGCGCTGGAGGAACTCAGCGGGTCAGGCAGCATCCGTGGAGGGAAATGGACAGTCGACATTTCGAGTTGAGACCCTTCATCTAGACTGATGAAGGGTCTCAACCCAAAACGCTGATTGTCCATTTCCCTCCGCAGATGCTGCCTGACCCACTGAGTTCCTCCAGCACTTTGTGTGTTGCTCCACCAAATTTTCCCCTGGAAATCGCACGTGTTCCTTTGTCGTCACCAGTGATGCAACCTCTATCCCTCACCAGCAGCACAGATGTGTTGTTGCATTCGCACTCAATGCCAGGACTTCACACAGAATTTAATACAAATTCATTATCCTTGATTGTTTTTATACCCTGTCCTTCATCCTGCTTCTTTCAAATTCATTTCCAATTGACCTAAAGCATAAAGTCTGTCTTCACAATTGTTTTCAGCATTCTGTCTTTTTATGTCATTCTTCTTAACCAGTAAAACATGAGTTTTGCTCCACCACCTTAATTCTATCTTAATTTCCTTTCTTTCCTAATCATATACCTAGAGTCAAAAAGACAAAGAGTTGCACATGCAACTTATTTACTCCTGGTGTTAGCAAATTCCACATTCTCACCATTCTATGAGTGAATCTTTCCTCATCCCTGTCCTGTATGTCTTACTCCTTATCCTAAGACAATGACCCCCTCTTGTTCTAGACCCGTCAAACATGTCAGAATTGTGTACCTTTCAATGAGATCCCCACTTGTCCCACCAAAATCCAGTCAATAATATAGGTTTAGTCAACGCAATCTCTCCTCACACAACAGCCCGCCTGTTGCAGGAATCAGTCGGGTGAACCTTTGTTGCGCTCCCTTTATGACAGGTATCTCTCAGGTACGAAGTCCAAAACTGTCACAATATTCCAGTTGCTGTCTCACCAAACTCCTGTATAAAGTCAAAGAGTAATACAGCCTGGAACCAGGCTCTTCGGCTCAACTCATCCATTCTGACCATGGGGTTCACCAAGCTAGTCCTATTTGCCTGCATTTGGCCCATATCCCTCTAAAGTTCTCCTATTCATGTACTTATCCAAATGTCTTTTAAGTGTTGTTATTGACCCTGCCTCAACCACTTCCTCTGGTAGCTCATTCCATATAGTCTTCAACCTCTCACTGCTGAAGTCAGAAGTTCCCAGCTGCTTCCAAAGGGCATTAATCATACCAGTGCCCAAGAAGAGAACTTTCGCCCAGGGCAGGCACGGTAGTGTAGCGGTTAGTATAACGCTTTACAGCGCCAGTGACCCGGGTTCAATTCTGGCCGCTGTTTGTAAGGAGTTTGTACGTTCTCCCCGTGTCTGCGTGGGTTTCCTCCGGGTGCTCCGGTTTCCTCCCACATTCCAAAGACGTGTGGGTTAGGAAGTTGTGGGCATGCTATGTTGGCACCGGAAGCATAGCGACACTTGCGGGCTGCCCCCAGAACACTCTACACAAAAGGTACATTTCACTATGTGTTTTGATGTACATGTGACTAATAAAGATATCTTATCTACTGTGATGAAGTGCTTTGAGAGGTTGGCAACTCCCACCTGAGCAAGGAGCTGGACCCACTGCAATTTGCCTACCAGCGCAACAGCTCTACAGCGAATGCAATCTCACTGGCTCTCCACATAGCTTGGGAGCACCTAGACAACAGCAAAACATACTTCAGGCTGCTGTTTATCGATTACAGCTTGGCGTTCAACACCATCATCCCCTCAGCACTAATCAACAAGCTTCAAAACCTGGGCCTCTGTACCTCCCTCTGCAACTGGATCCTCCACTTCCTTATCGGGAGACCACAGTCAGTGCAGATCAGTAGTAACATCTCCTCCTTGCTGACAACACAGGCGTACCTCAAGGATGTGTGCTTAGCCCACTACCCTACTCTCTCTACACTCATGACTGTGTGGCTCGGCACAGCTCCAACAGCACCTATAAATTCGTCGATGACACCAGTGTTTTTGGCAGAATCTCAGATGGTGGCGAGGAGGTGTACAGGAGTGAAGTGAATCGGCTGCAACAACAACCTCGTACTCAACTTCAGCAAGACCAAGGAATTGATTGTGGACTTCAGGAAGGGGAAGTCGGGAGAACACACACCAGTCCTCATTTGAGGGTCAGTGGTGGAAAGGGTGAGCAGCTTCAAGTTCCTGGGCGTCAACATCTCAGAGGATCTATCTTGGGCCCGACACATTGATGCATTCACAAAGAAGGCACGCCAGCGGCTCTACTTCATTTGGAGTTTGAGGAGATCTGGTATGTCACCAAAAACTCTTGCAAATTTCTACAGATTTCTAAAGTGGAGAGCATCCTGACTGGTTGCATCACCACCTGGTTTGGAGGCTCCAATGTGCACGATCGAAAGAGACTGCAGAGGGTTGTAGACTTAGCCAGCTCCATCACGGGCACAACCCTCCCCGCCATTGAGGACATCTTCAAGAAGCAGTGCCTCAAGAAGGCGGCATCCATCATTAAGGACCCTCACCACCCGGGACATGTCCTCTTCTCATTACCACCATCTGGGAGGAGGTACAGGAGCCTGAAGACCCGCACTCAACATTTCAGGAACAGCCTCTTCCCCTCCGCCATCAGGTTTCTGAACGGTCCATGAACCCATGAACGTTACCTCGTTATTCCTCTTTTGCACTATTGATTTATTTTTGTAACTTATAGTAATTTTTACATCTTTATGTTTTGCACTGTACTGCTGCCACAAAACAACAAATTCCACGACATATGTCAGTGAAAATAATTCTGATTCTGATTCATATACACACCACCCTCTGTGTGAAGAAATTACCCCTCAGGTCCCTTTTAAATCTTTCACCTCTCACCTTAAACCTATGCCTCTAGTTTTTAGTTCCCCCTCTGTGGGAAAAAGACTATATGCATTCACCCTATCTATACCCCTCATGATTTTATACACCTCTATAACCTATGTTCCAATGAATAAAGTCCAAACCTGACCAACCTCTCCTTATAACTCAGGATCTCAGTCCTGACAGCATCCTCGTAAATTTTCTCTGCACTCTTTCCAGTTTAATGACGTCTTCCCTATAACAGAGTGACCAAAACTACACAATACTCCAAGTGCGGTCTCACCAAAGTCTTGTATAAGTGCAACGTAATGTCCCGAATCCTGTACTCAGTGCCCTGACTGATGAAGGCCAGCATGCCAAACCACCCTGTCTACCTGTGACGCCACTTTCAGCAAACTATGTACTTATACTCCTAGGTCCCTCTGTTCCACAACACTGCCCAGGGCCCGACCATTCATTGTACAAGTCCTACCCTGGTTTGCCTTTCCAAAATGCAACACCTCACGCTTATCCGAATTGAAAGCTATTTGCTAATCTTCAGCCCACTTACCTAGCTGAGCAAGGTCCCCCATAATTTTTGATAACCTTCTTAATTACCTACAATACCATCTCTTTCAGTATCATCTGCAGATTTACCAACCATGCCTTTTACATTCACATCCAAATCATTTATATAAATAATGAACAACAAAGATCCCAGTACTGACTTCTGTGGCACACCACTAGTCACAGGCCTCCGGTCTGAGAAGCAACCTTCGACCATCATGCTTTGTTTCCTACCATTGAGCTAATTATGAAACCAATTAGCTATCTCTCCCTGAATCCCATGCGATCTAACCTTCCAGAGTAGCCTGCCACATGGGACCTTGTCAAAGGCCTTGCTAAACTCCATATAGACAAGGTCCACTGCCCTACATTCATCTATCTTCTTGGTTACCTCTTCGAAAAACTCTAGGGGATTTGTAAGGTGCGATTTACCACACACAAAGCCGTGCTGACTATCCCTAACTAGACCTTGCCTTTCCAAATGTTGATTGGTCCTGTCACTCAGAAACCCTTCCAGTAACTTACCCACTACTGATGTCAGACTCACTGGCTTGTAGTTCCCTGGAGGAACACACACAAAATGCTGGAGGAACTGCTGGTGTTGTGGATAGTGTAGATGATTGTCAAAGATTGCAGAGGGACATTGATAGGATGCAGAGCTGGGCTGAGAAGTGGCAGATGGAGTTCAATCCAGAGAAGTGGGAGATGGTACACTTCGGAAGGACAAACTCCAAGGCAGAGAACAAAGTTAATGGCAGGATTCTGGGTAGTATGGAGGAGCAGAGGGATCTGGGGGTCCAGATCCACAGATCCCTGAAAGTTGCCTCACAGGTGGATAGGGTAGTTAAGAAAGCTTATGGGATGTTTGCTTTCATGAGTCGAGGGATCAGTTTAAGAGCCACGAGGTAATGATGCAGCTCTATAAAACTCTGGTTAGACCACACAGAGTACTGTATCCAGTTCTGGTCGCACCGTTATAGGAAGGATGTGGAATTGTTGGAAATGGATTATGAGGAGAGACTAAGGGAGCTAGGGCTTTACTCTTTGGAGAGAAGGAGGATGAGAGGAGACATGATAGAGTTGTACAAAATATTAAGAGGAATAGATAGAGCGCACAGCCAGCGCCTCTTTCCCAGGGCACCAATGCTCAATACGAGAGGGCATGGCTTTGAAGTAATGGGTGGGAAGTTCAAAGGAGATATCAGAGGAAGGTTTTTTACCCAGAGAGTGGTTGGGGCATGGAATGCGCTGCCTGAGGCGGTGGTGGAGGCAGGTACATCGGTCAAATTCAAGAGACTGGTAGATAAGCATATGGAGGAATTTAAAACAGAGGGATATGTGGGAGGAAGGGGTTAGATCGTCTTAGGTGAGGTTTAAAGGTTGGCACAACATGGTGGGCCAAAGGCCCTGTATTGTGCTGTACTGTTCTATGTTCTAACTCAGCAGGTCGGGCAGCATCTATGGAGGGAAATAAGCAGTCAACGTTTCGGGCCGAGACCCTTCATCAGGATAGAAAGGAAGAGGGCAGAAGCCCGAATAAAAAGGTCGGGGGAGGGGGAGGAGCACACGCAGGCAGGTGATGGGTGAGTCCAGGCGAGGGGGGAAGGTAGGTGGGTGGGGGAGGGGGGTTGAAAGGGAGTGATGTAAGAAACTGAGAGGTGATGGGTAGAAGAGGCAAAGGGCTGAAGAAGAAGGAATCCGATAGGAGAGGACAGTAGACCGTGGAATAAAGGGAAGGAGTTGGGGAATAGATGGGCAGGTCATGAGGGTGGGGGAGGGGAAAGAGAAGGAGGAGGAGCCACAGGAATGAGGGAAACAAAGGGGGGGGGAGGAAAAAGAAGTGGGGGGAAGAGGGGAGGGGTTACCAAGAGTTAAAGAAGTCGATGTTGAGGCCATCAGGTTGGAGACTTCCAAGGTGGAATATGAGATGTTGCTCTTCCAACCTGTGTCTGGCCTCAGCATGGCAGTAGAGGAGGCCGTGGATAGACATGTCAGTATGGGAGTGGGATGTAGAATAGAAGTGGCTGGGCACCGGGAAATTGTTGCTTTTGTGGCGGACGGAGCGAAGATGCTTGACAAAGCTGTCACCCAATCTGCATCGGGTCTCACCAATGTAGAGGAGGCCGCGCTGGGAGCACTGGATCATCACTCCCTTTTGTCCCCCCTCCCTCACCCACCTACCTTCCCCCTCTCACTTGGACTCACTGATCCCCCGCCAGTGTGTGGTCCTCCCCCTCCCCCCACCTTTTTATTTTGTCTTCTGCCCTCTCCCTACCAGTCCTGATGAAGGGTCTCGACCCAACACATCGACTGTTTATTTCCCTCCAAAGGTGCTGCCTGACCTGCTGAATTCCTCCAACATTTTAAAATACAAGATAAGATATAAGATATCTTAATTAGTCACATGCACATCAAAACACACAGTGAAATGCATCTTTTGTGTAGAGTGTTCTGGGGGCAGCCCACAAGTGTCGCCACGCTTCTGGCGCCAACATAGCGTGCCCAAAACTTCCTAACCCATACCTCTTTGGAACGTGGGAGGAAACCGGAGAACCCGGAGGAAGCCCACGCAGACACAGGGAGAAAGTTTTGTGTGTGTTGCTCCAGATTCCAGCATCTGCAGAATCTCATATGTCTCTGTAGTTCCCTGGCTTATCTCTGCAGCCCTTCTTAAATAGTGGTTCAACATTGGCTACCCTCCAGTCTTCTGGCACTTCACCTTTGGCTAAAGACGAAGCAAATACCTCTGTAAAAACTTCCGCTGTTTCTTTCCTTGTTTCCTATAAGGTCTAATTTCTCTGTTTTCTCTGAAGCATCAGAGGCTAAGGGGCGATCCAATAGAAGTACATAAAATTATGAGATACGTAGATAGTCGGAGCCTTTTTTCCCAAGGTGGGAATGTCAAATACTAGAGGGGACAGCTTTAAGGTGAGGGGGAAAGTTTAAAGCAGATTTACTAGGCACATTTTTTACACAGAGAGTGGTAGGGGCCTGGAATGCACTGTCAGGGGAAGTGGTGAAAGCAGATACAATAGCAACATTTAAGAGGCATTTAACCAGGCACATGAATAGACAGAGAATGAAGGGATATAGACCATGTGAAGGCAGGTGGGATTAGTTTGGAACAGCATCATGGTTGGCACAGGAATCATGGGCTGAAAGGCCTGTTCCTGTGCTGTACTGTTCTGTGTTCTCTCCTGCATCTGCCATGTACATGCCCATTCACTCAACTTGTCTAAATCGCCTGGAAACCTCTTTGCATCCCCCTCAGTACTCACCAGTCTTTTGTCATCAGCAAATGTCAACATCTTACATTGGTTCCCTGATCTAAATCATTGCATAGCTGGGGCCCAAGCATTGATCCCTGTGGTATTCCACTAATTACTATTCCGCTGCCTGCAATCCAAAAAAAAAATCATTTATTCCCACTCTGTTTCCTGTCTGTCAACCAATTTTCAATGCATACAAGTATATCACCCTCAATCCTATGTGCTTCGATCCTGGACACTAATCTCTTATACAACTTTGAAAAACTCCAGTAAATTTGTCAGACATGATTTCCCTTTCATCAATCCGTATTGACGTTGTTCATTCCCATTGATATTTTGTAAGTATCATGTTATGATATCCTGTATAATAGACTAAAACATTTTCCCTATTGCTATGCCAGGCTAACTGGTCAGTTTTCTCCCTCTCTCCTTTTATTAAATAGTGTGGTTATATTTTGTCACCTTCCAATCTGCAGGAACTGGTCCATAATTTTTAGAATTTTAGAGATGACAAGTAGTACATCCATTATTTGCATGGTTACCACTTTTAGTATTCTGGGATGCACAGGATCAGGCCTTGGGGATTTATTGGTTTTTGGCCCCATTAACTTCTCCAGCATTCTTCCTTTTCCTAATCACTAATTTCCTTTTTTTCCTGCTGTTTATTGGACTCCTGCATTTCTGGCATATTATTTGCATCTTCTTCTGCAGAGACCGAACCAAGGTATTTGTTTAATTGCCATGCCATTTCTTGGTCCACTCTTATAAATTCTCCTGTTTTTGACTGACATTTGTTTTCAATAATCTTTTTTTTTGCTTTAAATATTTATGGAAGCTTTTACAGTTTGCATGTATTCATTCCACAAAAGTGCCAGGCGATGGCCAATTCCAACAAGAAACAGGCTAAACACCTACCCTGACATTCAAAGGCATTACCATTGCCGAGTTCCCACCATCAACACCCCAGGGTCATCCATTGACTGGAAGCTCAACTGGACCAGCCATATAAATACTGTAACCATAAGAACAAGTCAAGGGTTAGGTATCCTGAATGAGGGACTCACACTAAAGCTTTTCCACTAGCCACAAGGACTGTCAGGAGCATAATGGCATTCTCTCCACTTGCTTGGATGAGAATGGCTTCAACAAAACTCACGAAGCTCAGCACCATCCAGAACAAAGCAGGTTGTTTGATTAGCATCCTGTCTACCATTCTAAGTATTCATTCCCTCCTCTGCCAGGGCACTATAGCTCTATTCTGCCTGCAAAATACACTGTATTACTCACTTAGGCTACTTTATAAAGCACCTGCCAAACCTGCAATCTCCCACCCAGGACAAGAGCAGCAGGCATGTAGGAATACTGCCATCTGCAGGTTCCCCTCCAAGCCGCTCATCATCCTTACTTGGGAGTATATCACCGTTCCTTCATCATTCGGTGAAAATCCTGGAACTCCCTGTCCAAAAGCACTGTGGGAACACCTTCATTCAAACGACTGCGGCATTTCAAGAAGGCAGATCACCACCATCTTCTCAATTAAGGATGGGCACTAAATTCAGGCCATGTCTGTAGTGCCCGTATTTTGAAAAATGAATAAATGAATATGTTATGGACTCAGTGAAAGTCCCTTTAAGATAGAGAGTGTGTGTGTATGTGTGTGTGGGGCGTGCTTACGTCAATAGAAGATAAAGGACGTAATGACGTTGTTGAAGAAGTCAGAAGAAGAAGAAGGAGAGAGAGAGAGAAGGGAGAGAGACACCAGCCTGCTTGTTTTCTCTATTGATGGATGAGAAACAATAACTGTGTTTGCCACTGAAATCCATGTATGGAAGTTGGAAGTAATCCGGTGGAGTTCACTTTGTTGCTGACCTGTAGAAGGAAACAGGTATTTGTGTGTGGACGACCACGGTTCAGATGCTTTTCGGGGTGAGGAAGTCACTACTGAGTAAACACTGAAGTGTCGTTTGGGTTCCATCGTGGAACATTTGGATTTCGTATGTACTCTCTCTATGTTTTTCTACATCTACATCTTATCTTCAGACAACGGTGGTTGTTGAAGATCCCTTGCTCATGTTTCACCTTATGGCTTGCGGAACTGAACTTTAAGAACCATTCAGGAACTGGGAGTTTTGGACTTTGCCAGCAGGGAGGTTCGATTAGTCCCTCCTTTTGAGGAAGATCAGGTTGATCAGTATTTCCAACATTTTGAAAAGGTTGCTGTGAGTTCAAACTGGCCAAGGAAAGGATGGGCTCTTATGGTACAGAGTGTGATTATAAAGGTAAAGCTCAAAAAGCTTATTCTGCTTTGTCTGCTGAGGATGCAGCTGATTATACCAAGGTAAAACAAGCTATTTTGAAGGCCTATGAATTGGTCCCTGAGGCTTATAGACAAAAATTCAGAGACTTGAGGAAATCTGCAGATCAGACTTATATGGAATTTGCCAACGGAAAGAGAATATGTTTTGAACGATGGTACATGGCTAAAAATGTAGATGGGGATTTTGATAAATTGAAAGAATTGATACTGGTGGAGGACTTTAAAAGATGTGTTCCAGCTGAATTAACAACATATTTAAATGAAAAGGCTGTGGAAACTTTACAAGAAACTGCTAGGTTGGCAGATGATTATGCTTTAACCCATAAATCCAAATGGGGACAACCTAAAACCTTTCAAAAGAGTTACAAGGACAATCCAGGTAAACCGGAGATTAAATTGGGAGGTAATCAAAAAGGGAAAGATGAAAAGAAGCCAGGGCTGGAGAAACCTGTTGAACATACTTGTTATTACTGTAGGAAACCTGGCCACGTGATATCTAATTGTGCCCTTTTGAAGAAAAAATGTTAGTATGTTAGAATTCAAAAATGTTAAACCTCGAACGTTAACCCCAAAACTAAACTCGTCGTGTGTGTGTGTGACAAAGTCCAAAACTCCCAGTTCCTGAATGGTTCTTAAAGTTCAGTTCCGCAAGCCATAAGGTGAAACATGAGCAAGGGCTTCTTCAACAACCACCGTTGTCTGAAGATAAGATGTAGATGTAGAAAAACATAGAGAGAGTACATACGAAATCCAAATGTTCCACGATGGAACCCAAACGACACTTCAGTGTTTACTCGGTAGTGACTTCCTCACCCCGAAAAGCATCCGAACCGTGGTCGTCCACACACAAATACCTGTTTCCTTCTACAGGTCAGCAACAAAGTGAACTCCACCGGATTACTTCCAACTTCCATACATGGATTTCAGTGGCAAACACAGTTATTGTTTCTCATCCCTCTTTAGAGAAAACAAGCAGGCTGGTGTCTCTCTCCCTTCTCTCTCTCTCTCCTTCTTCTTCTTCTGACTTCTTCAACAACGTCATTACGTCCTTTATCTTCTATTGACGTAAGCACGCCCCACACACACATACACACACACTCTCTATCTTAAAGGGACTTTCACTGAGTCCATAACAAATAAAAATGAGGAAGTTTAACCACCTTCTCATAACATGCATTGTCAAGTGCCCGACCACTAAGATCCTGATCTTTGCTAAGGTGAACATAGGTCCCTTGGAAGATGAGAAGGGGAAATTAATATTGGGTAATGTGGAAATGGTCGAGGCCTTGAACGACTATTTTGTGTTGGTCTTCACAGTGGAGGACACGTCTAACATGCCAAAGAGAGATGTTATGGATGTGATGGGAGGTGCAAACCTCGATACAATCGCTGTCACCAAAGAGGTAGTGATGAGCAAACTGGTGGGCTTAAAGGTAGACAGGTCCTCTGGTCCTGATGGGATGCATTTCAGGGAACTGAAAGAAATGGTGGAAGTTATAGTAGAAGCGTTTGTGATAATTTACCAAAATTGTCTGAACTCTGGGAAGGTCCTGGCGGATTGGAAAACAGTGAATGTCACTCCACTGTTTAAAAAAGGATGTAGGCAAAAGGCAGGTAACTATAGGCCAGTTAGTGTATCACCTGTAGTCAGGAAAATGCTTGAAGCTATCATGAAGGAAGAAATAGCAAGGCATCTGGATAGAAGTGGTTCCATCAGGTAGACACATCATAGGTTCAGGAAGGGCAGGTTCTGTTTGATAAACTTACTGGAGTTCTTTGAGGATATAATGAGTGCAGTGGATAGAGGGGAACAGGTGGATGTTGTATACTTGGATTCCCAGAAGGCGTTCAATAAAATGCTGCATAAAAGACGTCCATAAGATAAGGATGCATGAGTTGGGGGTAATGTATAGCATGGATAGAGGATTGGTTAACCAATGGAAGGCAGAGCGTTGGGATAAATGGGTGTTTCTCTCTTTGGGAATCAGTGGTGAGCGGGGTGCTCCAGGGGTCAGTGCTGGGCCCACAACTGTTCCTGATATACATAAATGATTTGGAAGAGGGGACTGTGTGTAATCTAAGTTTGCTGATGACGCTAAATTGAGTGGAAAAGCAAATTGTGCAGAGGATGTGGAGAGTCTGCAGAGAGATATAGATAGGTTAGTGAGTGGGCAAGGGTCTGGCAGATGGAGTACAAAGTTGGTAAATGCAAGGTCATCCACATTGGAAGGAAAAATAGAAGATCAGATTATTATTTAAATGGTGAAAGATTGCAGCATGCTGTTGTACAGAGGGACGGGAGCGCTTGTGCAGGAATCGCAAAAGGTTGGTTTGCAGGTGCAACAGGTTATCAAGAAGGCAGATGCAATGTTGGCCTTCATTGCTGGAGGGATTGAATTCAAGAGCAGGGAGGTTATGCTGCAACTGTACAGGGTACTGGTGAGGCCGCACCTGGAGTACTGCGTGCAGTTCTGGTCTCCTTACTTGAGGAAAGATATACTGGCTTTGGAGGTGGTGCAGAGGAGGTTCACCAGGTTGATTCTGGAGATGAGGGGGTTAGCCTGTGAGGAGAGATTGAGTTGCCTGGGACTATACTCGCTGGAATTCAGAAGAATGAGAAGGGATCTTATAGAAACATATAAAATTACGAAAGGGTTAGATAAGAAAAAAGCAGAATTTGTGGCGACTCACCGTCTAGTCGGGCGAACCGGCTTGGCAGTCGGGTCGCGCGGTGTCGGAGCGACGAGGCCCAAGATGGCGGCGGGCCTCATCTTTCCGAGCGACGGGGAGAACCCGCGCACGGGAAAGTCCTGATGACGTAGGACTTACGTCATTGCCGGTTTTTTGGGCGGGAGTTTTCTCCCTTAAAGGGCCCGCGCAAGGCGGGAAAATAAACCAGTTCTGTTTGGCAATCCTCCGAGTGAGTCTTGTTTTATTCCGCAGTAGCAACCGCTACATTGGTGACCCCGACGGTCCAAACGGCTTTTGGACCCACGAAATGGACGACAGCGCAGCAGCCAACGCAGTGGCCCTCAAGCTGCCCACCTTTTGGACACTTCGGCCCAGCGTCTGGTTTGACCAGGCCAAAGCGCAATTCCACCTTCGGCAGATCACCTCCGACTCCACGAAGTACTACCATGTGGTTAGCTCTCTGGACCAGGAGACAGCCGCCCAGGTTGGAGACTTCATCCAGTCGCCTCCGGAGGAAGATAAGTACCCGGCTTTCAAAGACCTTTTGATCCGGACCTTCGGCCTCTCCCGTCGTGAGCGCGCCGCCCGCCTGCTTCATCTGGATGGCCTGGGGGACAGATCCCCATCCGCCCTAATGAATGAGATGCTGGCATTGGCCGAGGGACACAAGCCATGCCTGATGTTCGAACAGGCCTTCCTCGAACAGCTCCCCAATGACATCCACTTGTTGTTAGCTGACGCCGACTTCAGCAACCCCCGTGAGGTGGCCGCCCGGGCAGATGTCCTGTGGAGGGCCAAGCGCGAGAGCGGTTCATCCGTCAGTCAAATCACCAGGCCGCGAGCCCAACGCCCGCCTCGCCTGGCCCCAGCAACCGAGCAGCCACGCCCCAGGAACGCAGACGACGACACGGGTGACCTGCTGTGCTTCTACCATCAGAGGTGGGGTGCGGAGGCCCGTTGATGCCGCCCACCCTGCAAGTTTCAGGGAAACGCCAGGGCCAGCCGCCGCTGATGGCTACGGCGGCTGGCCGCAGACAGAGCCTCCTCTTCGTTCAGGACAAGAAATCTGGACGGCGTTTCCTCGTTGATACTGGAGCGGAGGTCAGTATTTTGCCCCTGACAGGCCACAACACTCGTGACAGGCCACCAGGTCCTCTACTCAATGCCGCCAACGGTACAACGATATGGTCTTTCGGCACCCGTACCCTTCAATTACACTTTGGCGGCAGCCGTTTTACCTGGACCTTTACCCTTGCCACCGTCGCCCGACCACTCCTAGGAGCCGATTTCCTTCGGGCCCACAACCTGTTAGTCGACCTGCGAAGGAAGCGGTTAGTTCACTCTAGCACTCTCCGGACCTATCCCCTGGGAGAAATCAGCACACCAGCCCCGCGCCTGGACTCCATTTCCCTTTCTGGCGACAATTTCGCCAAGCTCCTAGCCGAATTCCCATCGATTTTGGCACCTTCGTTTACAAATTCTAGGCCCACACATGGGGTACGACACCACATCATTACCACAGGGCCACCCCTTCATGCCCGAGCACGGCGATTACCTCCAGACAAGCTCTGCCTGGCAAAGGAAGAGTTCCGTCACATGGAGGAGCTGGGGATTGTTCGCAGGTCAGACAGCCCCTGGGCCTCCCCCCTGCACATGGTCCCCAAAGCCACCGGAGGGTGGAGGCCCTGCGGCGACTACCGCAGGCTGAATGACGCCACCACCCCGGACTGCTATCCCATCCCTCACATCCAGGACTTCGCAGCGAACTTACACGGGGCCCGCATCTTTTCCAAAGTGGACCTCATTAGGGGATACCACCAAATCCCGGTCCATCCGGATGACGTCCCCAAAACTGCGATTATCACCCCATTCGGCCTGTTCGAATTCCTTCGGATGCCATTCGGCCTTAAGAACGCCGCGCAGACCTTCCAGCGGTTGATGGACGCGGTAGGCCGAGACCTGGACTTCGTGTTCATTTACTTGGATGACATACTGATCGCCAGCCGTAACCGCCAGGAACGCCTTTCCCACCTCCGCCAGCTGTATTCCCGCCTCCGCGATTTCGGCCTCACGATTAACCCGTCCAAGTGCCAATTCGGACTTGACTCTATCGATTTCCTCGGCCACAAAATCACCAGCGACGGGGCAACACCCCTACCTGCCAAGGTGGATGCTATCCGCCATTTTGCCCGCCCCGACACAGTCAAAGGCCTACAGGAATTCCTTGGGATGGTCAACTTTTACCATCGTTTCATCCCTGCAGCAGCCCATATCATGCGCCCTCTGTTCTTGCTGCTGGCTGGTAAGGGCAAGGACATCATCTGGACTGACGAGGCTGCGGCTGCTTTCGTTAAGGCCAAAGACGCCCTGGCAGACGCCACGATGCTGGTACACCCCAGGACTGACGTCCCAACTGCCCTCACGGTAGACACGTCCAACACCGCTGTGGGTGGGGTACTGGAACAGCTACACGAAGGCCGCTGGCAACCCTTGGCATTTTTCAGCAAAAACCTTAGACCGCCCGAACTGAAGTACAGCGCTTTTGATCAGGAACTTCTAGCGCTGTATCTGGCGGTCCGGCATTTCCGATACTTTCTAGAAGGCAGGCCTTTCACCGCTTTCACCGATCATAAGCCTCTGTCCTTTGCCTTCTCCAAAGTCTCCGATCCCTGGTCAGCTCGTCAGCAGAGACAATTATCCTACATTTCCAAGTTCACAACTGACATCCAACATGTCTCCAGAAAGGATAATGTTGTTGCTGATGCACTTTCCAGACCAACCATCCACAACCTATCCTTGGGTGTCGACTACACGGCCCTGGCTGACGCACAGCAAGCCGACGACGAACTGCCCAGCTACAGAACCGCAGTCTCGGGTCTGCAGCTCCAAGATTTCTTGGTTGGTCCAGGTCAGCGGACCCTACTTTGCGACGTTGCGACTGGTCAGCCCCGCCCTATAGTCCCTGCAGCCTGGCGGAGACGCGTTTTTGACTCGGTACATGGGTTGGCGCACCCATCCATCAGATCTACTGTCCGACTGGTCGCCAGCAAGTTTGTCTGGCATGGCCTGCGCAAACAGGTCAGTGAGTGGGCCAGGACTTGTCCGCACTGCCAGACGTCAAAAATCCAGCGACACACCAAGGTCCCACCACAGCAGTTCGAGCCTACCCGTAGGAGGTTCGACCACATACACGTCAACCTTGTGGGCCCTCTGCCGGTTTCAAGAGGAGCCCGGTACCTCCTTACTATCGTGGACCGGTTCACGAGGTGGCCTGAGGCAACCCCCCTGACTGATATCACAACTGATTCCTGCGCCCGAGCGCTGCTCACAACTTGGGTCTCACGTTTCGGCGTTCCGGCCCACATCACTTCAGACAGAGGCACCCAATTCACTTCCAGTCTCTGGGCTGCATTAGCGAACCTGCTAGGGACGCAGCTGCACACCACCATGGCCTACCATCCTCAATCAAACAGGTTGGTGGAACGTTTTCACCGCCATCTAAAATCGGCCTTGATGGCCCGCCTGAAGGGTCCTAACTGGGTTGACGAGCTGCCTTGGGTCCTGCTCGGCATACGCACTGCCCCCAAAGAAGACCTCCGCACTTCGTCAGCTGAGCTTGTATACGGGGCGCCACTAGTTGTCCCCGGGGATTTCATACCTGCCCTTCGGGACCAAGGGGAACAACCCCCAACAGTCCTACAAAGACTGCGCGAGAAGCTTGGCGCCTTGGCCCCGATTCCCACCTCATGGCACGGTCAAGCCCCATCCTGCCAGCCCAAGGAACTACGGGACTGTAAGTTTGTTTTCGTTCGCAGGGGCACACCTCGGGCGCCATTGCAATGACCATATGAGGGACCGTTCCGAGTCATACGGAATAACGGATCCACTTTTATTTTGGACATTGGAGGCAGGGAACAGGTTTTCACGGCGGACCGCCTCAAACCGGCCCATTTGGATCTGCAACAGCCTGTCGAGGTTGCCACGCCGCGACGCAGAGGCCGCCCCCCTAAGCGGCAGCTGGCACAGCCCACGGACCTTGGGGACTGTATCGCCGGTTCTGGGGGGGGTTGTGTGGCGACTCACCGTCTAGTCGGGCGAACCGGCTCGGCAGTCGGGTCGCGCGGTGTTGGAGCGACGAGGCCCAAGATGGCGGCGGGCCTCGTCTTTCCGAGCGACGGGGAGAACCCGCGCGCGGGAAAGTCCTGATGACGTAGGACTTACGTCATTGCCGGTTTTTTGGGCGGGAGTTTTCTCCCTTAAAGGGCCCGCGCAAGGCGGGAAAATAAACCAGTTCTGTTTGGCAATCCTCCGAGTGAGTCTTGTTTTATTTCGCGGTAGCCACCGCTACAAATTGTTGTTTCCACTGGTAGGTGAGACTAGAACTAGGGGACATGGCCTCAAGATTCGGGGGAATAGATTTAGGATGAAGATGAGGAGAAACTACTTTTCCCAGAGAGTAGTGAATCTGTGGAATTCTCTGCCCAGGGAAGCAGTAGAGGCTACCTCATTAAGTATATTTAAGACACAGTTAGATAGATTTTTGCATAGTAGGGGAATTAAGTGTTATAGGTGAAAGGCAGGCAGATGGAGCTGAGTCCACAGCCAGAACAAGCCATGATCTTATTGAATGGCGAAGCAAGCTCGACGGGCCAGATGGCTGACTCCTGCTCCTATTTCTTATGTTCTTATCATGTTGGGTACCAATGACTGGAAATTTAACTGCTCTAGCCACATGAAATCTCTAAATGACCACACTCATAGCATGATTCTGCAAGTAATGAAGCCTTTCACCCTATCATCCCTATGCTGGCCCTTTAAAAGAGCTAGCATATGAGACCCAATCCCACTGTTCATCTTCATTGACCTGCTTTATTTCTTCCAACTAAAATGGAAAATGCTGGAAAAGTTCACCAGGTCCAGCAGCATTGATGGAAACGTTTCAGATTGAAGACCCTTCATCAAAACTGAGATAGAGAGGAACCATGTTATTCTAAGCAGCTGAGAAGTTGGGAGAGTGCAATGGGTGGAACAATGTGAATGCCTGAAGTAAGGTGAAATGATGTAGCCTTTGAATCAGAGTCAGGTTTATTATCACTGACTTATGTGACGTGAAATTTGTTGTTTTGCAGCGGCAGCACAGTGAAAACAGACAACATCACTATAAATTACAAAAATAAATAAATAGTGCAAAAAAAAGGAATAACAAGGTAGTCTTCATGGGTTCATGGACCGTTCAGAAACCTGATTGTGGAGGCGAAGAAGATGTTTTTGAAACATTGAGTGTGGGTCTTCTGGCTCATGAGTTAAGTTCCTTTGTCTGTGTAAGGTGTTGCTAATGTTGTGAAGTCTCGGAGATATTGTCTACTCTGGCCTGTGGGATGAGGTGAATGTGCCAGAATGTAGACCATAGGAACAGGCCCTTTGGCCCACCAAGTCTGTGCTGACCATAACGCCAATCTAACCAATCCCATCTGCCTGCACATGGTCCATATCCTTCAATTCCCCACCTGCTCATGTGCCTATCTGAATGCCGTTGTATTTACTTCCACCACTTCCCATGTAAGTGCATTCCAGACACTTACCATGCTCTGTGTAAAAAAAACTTGCCTCATAAATCTCCTTTAAACTTTCTCTCTCTCACCTTAAATCTATGCCCTTTGACACTTCTGCCTTGGGAAAAAGACTGACCATTTACCCTATCCGTGCCTCTCATAATTTTATATACTTCTATCAGGTCGCCCCTCAGCCTCTGACATTCCAGAGAAAACAATCCGAGTTTGTCCAACTTCTCCATATAGCTAATACTCTCTAATCCAGCAATGTTCTGTTGAACCTCTTCTGCACTGTCATCAAAGCCGCCATCCTCCCTATAGTGTGGTGACTAGAATTGGACACAGTACTTCAAATGTGGCCTACTTCAGCCACTTCAATTCCACATCCCATTCCCATACTGACATGTCTATACATGGCCTCCTCAACTGCCACATTGAGGCCAGACACAGGTTGGAGGAAGATGACCTCATATTCAGCCTTGGGAGTCTCCAACCTGACGGCCTCAATATTGATTTCTCTAACTTCCAGTAACCCCTCCCCTCTTCTCCCCTTTTTTTCTCCCTTCACCCCCCCCACTCCTTTGTCTTCCCACATTCCTGTAGCCCCCTCCCCCTTCTCTTTCCCCTTCCCCCACCCTCATGATCTGCCCATCTATTCCCCACCTCCTTCCCTTTATTCCATGGTCCACTGCCCTCTCCTGCCAGATTCCTTCTTCTTCAGCCCTTTGCCTCTTCTACCCATCACCTCTCAGCTTCTTACATCTTCTCCCCCTCCCCCACCCAACTACCTTCCCCCCTCACCTGGACTCGCCTATCCCCTGCCATCCTGTGCTGTTCCCCCTCCCCCCACCTTCTTATTTTGATTTCTGCCCTCTGCCTTTCCAGTCCTGATGAAGGGTCTCGGCCCGAAATGTCGACTGTTTATTTCCCTCCATAGATGCTGCCTGACCTGTCTGAGCTCCTTCAGCACTTTCTGTGTGTGTTGTGTGGCCACAAGACATTATATCTGGCCTAAATGAAGTTTTAGACAGCTGCAGCATGATTTACCAACTTTTATCCTCGCCCAATGAAGGCAAGTATGTTGTGCACTTTCTTTACCATCCTATCCACGTGTTGCCTCTTTCGGGGAGCTATGGACTTGGATCCTAAGATCCCTCTATACATTAGTGCTCCTGCCATTTACTGTATACTTTCCTCTTGCATTTGACCTCCCAAAATACATCACCTCACACGTGTCCAGATTAAACTCCACCCTGCATTTCTCTGCCCGAATGTCCACTCGATCTATATCCTGCTGTATCATTTGACAACCTTCCATTCCTTTCACAACTCCGCCAATTTTCATGTAGGCTGCAAACTTACTAATTGGATCACCTACATTTTCATCAAAGTCATTTATATATATTACAAACAACAGAGGTCCCAGCACTGATCATTACAGAACACCACTGGTCACAGACCTTCAGTCAGAATAGCACCCCTCCACCACCACCCTCCGTCTTCTATGACCAAGCCAGTTTTATATCCAACTTACCAACTCGCTGTGGATCTCATGTGACTTAATCTTCCGGACCAGCCTGCCACGAGGGACCTTGTCGAATGCTTTACCAAAGTGTACGTGGACAATGTTCACTGCCCTAACTACATCAGTCATCTTCGTCACCTCCTTAAAAAAGCCCAGTCAAATTTGCGAGACAGGACCTCCCCTGCACAAAGCCATGCTGACTCTCCCCAATAAGTCTGTGATTTTCAAATGCGAGTAAAATATAAAAATGCAAATGAAAGTTAAAAAAAGGAATAAAGGAATAGCAAGCACAAATGGCCAGTCCTGATACAAACCAAAAGAAAGAGGAAGTTATCTGAAGTTGGAAGATTCAGTACTGAGTCCTGCAGGCTGCAACCTGCCCAGATGAAAAAAAAGTGAGGTGTTGTTCCTCAAGCTTACATTGGGCCTCATTGTAACAGTGCAGGAGGCTACAGACAGTGTGGGATGGTGAATTAAAACAGCAGACAACCTCAAGCTCAGGGTCACTCCTCATTTTTCATCTGGGCACATTGCAGCCTGAAGGACTCAGTATTGAATTGTCTAGGAGTGACGCTGAGCTTTGAGGTCACACAGCTCTGACACCTTCCTAAAGTGTAGTTCCCAAAATTCAGCACCAGACTTCATCTGAGACCTAAACAAATATTTACGAAATCTTTGCACAACTTCCTTGTTTTTGTGCTCAATAATAAAGCTCCAAGTTACACTGGATTACTTTCGAAAGAATCAAAGTGATAAGGCTTTAGATTTTGCTATTCTTGCCTCTTCCTGTGAAATTTCCCCTTCTTATCTGTACCTCCACGGGTAACCTTTTTCAACACTTCCCACACATCTGATACAGCACTTTCCAAAACTTGTGGAACGAGCCGTCAAGAAAGTGGTTGAGGCAGGTACATTAACATAATTTAAAAGACATTTGGACAGGTGCATGGATAGGAAAGGTTTAGAGGGATATGGCCCAAGCTTACATGGGCATCTTTGTCAGAATGGACGAGTTGGGCTGAAGAGCCTTTTACTGTTCTTTATTACTCTATGACTCTTTGACAATGAAACTGTTGGTTATTTTTCCCAGTTTCTTACCCAGTCAATGTCATAACTTGTAATGCCCGACAGCAGAATCATCTTATTGTGTGCAATGGCTGACATGTCATATGAAACAACTGTGAAAATAGAAAAGCAAAGTAAACACACAAATCCTTGTTAGATATATTTAGATGTGATCTGTATGGACAAGAAATCTCATGTCTGTTCTCTGTCCTGTGTCAAGGTTTGATCTCAGAGACCCTGGAGTGCTTGTGTAGATAAGGGAGGGGGGAGAATATGTCTAGGTGAACCCCTCTTTCATTGCTCTTCAGAATGCCTTGGGGGGTAATATATCTATGTGCTTGCTCAGGGGATGAATGTGGATTTGGTTGTCATGTCTATATACAAAACTTATTGCAAAGGCCATTTGTTCCACCTAATCCATGCTGAGTTTTAAGTTCCACACCAGCTTTCTCTCACCCTATCACCAAATCTTTCTATTCATTTCTCCTTCATTGGTTTATCAAGCTTTTCCTTAAATTCATCCATGCCATTCTCCTCAATCTCAATCTGTTGTAGCGAGTTCCACATTTTAATCATTCTCTTAAATTCCCTGTTGGATTTATTGGGAGTTACCTTATATTTATGGTCACCAGGTTAAGGTACCTCCAGAAGTATAGAACATTTTCTCAATGTACTTTGTTCCATCTTAATCTTTAAAACCTCTACCTTTGAGAGGAGAGATCCAGTGTCTTTAACCTTTCTTGATAACCATATAACTTCAGATCCGGTGCCATCCTGCATGCCCTTCATGCACCTTCTCTAGTAACTTGTTATCCATTTTGCAATATGGAGATGATATCTGTGCTCAGTATTCATAGATGCCCCATAGTTGGACTCATAGATAAATTAGGGCTATTCGATGGTGACTACTTCCATTGGAACTTTAACTCAGGGAGGTCAATGCCTTTGTAAGAGATAGGAAATACAAATCAAGAAAAGCAAAGCAGGTTTCAAATTGGTCTTGATTATTAGATCCTATAGGTGGAGCCCACATAATAGACCTTGTGTACGTTTTACATGCCTAATCACATTTTTTGTCATATGAAGTATCATCAAATAAAAAATATTCACGATTGATATATAAGTGAAAGCTGTCTTGTTTTTTTTGCTTTTTGATTTCCCATATTATATTTGTATTCATTTCCTTAAGTTTTTTCTTCAATCAAGATACATCACATTTCTTTCAGTTTAATTCTTTATGCAACCCAGTTTTGTTCCCTTCTGTCAGTTTTTCTCACTTGTCATCACAAGCCAGATTGAAGATTATTGTCACAATATCTTTACATATTTTTATCATTGCATCATAATTAATATAATAATTAAGTTTGACACATAGAGTAATTTAAATACAATATATTGCCCACAAAAGATTTTGAAATGGGATTTAATCATAGCCTCCAGCAATTATGCCTTAACATATGGAAAGGAGATTTACAGGAGAATTCATTCATTAACTCATTGAAATGAATTCAAGTGTTTTATTGTAAATCATTCCCGATATTTAATTTAACGCAATGCAAGAGAGACATCTATTCATCATTATCCATTGGTACTATGGCATTACTGTTGACTGCTGACATTTGGGCAAAGGAATCATGTTATTGTCATCGAAATATCAGTGAGACAACCATTACTTATCTTTATTATGGAACAGCCTTCGACATCCACACCCATGCAATTAATTATGGGAATTGGGAAATTGCTGTTTGATGTTTTGCTACCCCACAAACCACAGCTTCTGAAAGATTCAGCTTTTAAACACATGGAAGAAATGAATTTGTGATATTTATTAGACACTGTTAAACAAACCTAAAAAGTTATGGACTTTTCCAGCAAGTGAATTTTTAAAGCTCTTTTAAGTTGCAATTGCTGCCAAATAATCTGTCTGGCATTGGAAACTTATTTTTAAAAATAGTTATCCTCAGTTGGTAGCCCTGACTATGTATGTATAGTAATAGTTGCACATCCAAAACTCAGTTCCATTAACTTCATTGGGATGGACTTTCGGAAGCAGGGAACAATATTCAGTTGCTACTATACATGTGCATAAGCATGCCTTATGAAAGCAGGCTGAGGGAACTCCGCCTTTTCTCCTTGGAGAGATGGAGGATGAGGGGGGACCTGATAGAGGTGTACAAGATGATGAGAGGTATTGATAAGGTAGATAGTCAGAGGCTTTTCCCCAGGGCTGAATTGCTGGGGAGTAGATATAGAGGAGATGTCAGGGGTAAGTTTTTTACTCAGAGAGTGGTGAGTGCATGGAATGGGCTGCCGGAAACGGTGGTGGAGGCTGATATGATAGGGTCTTTCAAGAGACTGTTAGATAGGTACATGGAGCTGAGTAAAATAGAGGGCTATGGGTAAGCCTAGTAATTTCTAAGGTAGGGACATGTTCAACACAGCTTTGTGGGCCGAAGGGCCTGAATTGTGCTGTAGTTTTTCTATGTTTCTATTTATTGTTACTGATTACCCCCCTAAAAGTCTCATTGGTAAAGAATTTAATTATTGCTGGAAATTGTTATTTTTTTCTTTACTACTTCATTTTTAAGTTTCTCTTTATCCCACGCTTACAAGATTATGGGGATGGGGGGTGGGATGTGATTGGTCATTTAAAACTGAAGCAAGCGGGAACTTCTTTTGACAGAGGGTGGTGAATCTCTGGAACCCTCTACTCTGGAGATCTGTGGAGGCTGGATCGCTGGGGACATTTATAAATAATGAAAGATCTGGAGATAGAGAGCAATGGGGAACATCAAATCAAAAAACCAAACCATCGGAGGAACTCCATGGCTCAAGCAGCACCTATGGAAGCAAAGGGATACTCAACGTTTTGGGTCGAGAACCTGTATCATTCCTTTGCCTCCACAGATACTGCTTGACCCCCTGAGTTCTTGCAGCAGTTGGTTTTTTTTTGCTCCAGTTTTTAGCGTCTGCAGTCTCTTGTGGTGGAACAGGTTTGAGGGACTGAGTGGTGTACTCCTGCCCCTGAGCTCTCATGTTCCTATGTCTGCTGCTTCCTGAATATGATTTTATATTGAAGTAAGTTTTCCAGCTCACACTTCCTAACTTAGACTCTGCCTGCCTCAGTGATGTTAAAGGGACATTTGATTACATACTCACACACACCACAGATTCCCTGTAGAATGTATCATGACGAAATGCATCTTTAATTACTCTACATTATTATGAAAAAGCCCACAGAAAGTCTGTGGGAAGCAGATCATAAATATGGCTTTCGGGGAAGAAGAATAGATTGCATGGCATGTTCGTTTGTCTTGCCTTAACCTATGCAAATGCTGTACAGGATTTCTATGGTATAGTCTGCGGAGGTTCAATGTCCCTCCAGAATTTACCAATTCCTTTTCTTCCAAAACAAAATTATAATTCTAGCCACATTGAAAGTGATGACAGTTTACTCAGTTAATGATTACTTTTACCTCTGTTTTCAGAGATCTGTGGGTTCAAAATTTACGTCATGAAATCCAGTGATTCAGTGCAGTTCAAAGAGCAATGTCACCTGGAGTGACATCGTCTACACTTCCATGATTCAGATCGAAGAACTAGAACTTTATCACCTTCAGTCTCAGCTGGCTTACAGCTGTTTTGTATTTTCCCAGCTTTACTTTGCAGGAGGAGACTGTGAAACAGCCCACGTGAAGGAAGTAACCCAAATCTCACAACAATTGTAGAAAGGGAAGGCAGAATCCATCGTTCCTATCCCAATCTGAAAACCACCCACCATCATTAGAATCACTGGATTATTATGGTGGGCAGGCACGGTAGTGTAGCGGTTAGCGTAACGCTATTACAGCGCTAGCGACCTGGGTTCAATTCTGGCCACTGTCTGTAAGGAGTTTGTACGTTCTCCCCGTGTCTGTGTGGATTTCCTCCAGGTGCTCTGGTTTCCTCCCACATTCCAAAGGCGTACGGGTTAGGAAGTTGTGGGCATGCTATGTTGGTGCCAGAAGCGTGGCAACACTTACGGGCTGCCCCCAGAACACTCTACGCAAAAGATGCATTTCACTGTGTGTTTCGACGTACATGTGACTAATAAAGATATCTTATCTGATCGGAGGAGGCCATTCAGCCCTTCTATGCTAGCACGTAACAGGGCAATTCCAACAGCTTCTTCCCCAAATGTCCTGTGGGTTACCAATTCCCTTTACCTTTTTAAGGGACTGATTAATTACGTTTGCACAAACCTTACAGGTACTGAACTCCTGATCATAACTATACTATTTACCTTTTTTCTCTCTTGTCTTCCTTGCAACTACCGTCCAAAATATTAAATGTGTGTTCCCTGGTCCTTGAACCTGCTACTAAGGTGAACAGATTCTCTTTACTTACCCTCTCTAAACTTGCCATGATCTGGGATACTTCTATCAAATCTCCCCTGAACCTTCTTTGTCCCAAAGAAAAAAATCCCATCTTTCCCATCTAATCCTGTATCTGAAATATAGAACATTGAATAGGAACAGGCCCTTCGGCCCACAATGTCTGCGCCAAATACAATGCCAAATTAAACCAAATCTTCTGCTTATACATGGTCCATATCCCTCCATTCCCTGCATATTCACGTGTCTACCTGACAGCCTCTTATATACCCCTATTGTATCTGCTTCCACCACTCCTGCCGCCTGCCTGTCCCAGGCACCCACCACTCTCCGTGTAAAACACTTACAAAAGAACATAAGAACATAAGAAGCAGGAGCAGAGTCGGCCGTCTGGCCTGTCGAGCCTGCTCCAGCATTCAATAAGATCATGGCTGATCTGGCCGTGGACTCAGATCCACCTACCTGCCTTTTCCCCGAAACCCTTAATTCTTCTGCTATTCAAAAATCTATCTAACTGTGTTTTAAATATATTTAATGAGGTAGCCCCTATTGCTTCTCTGGGCAAAGAATTCCACAGATTCACTAGTCTCTGGGAAAAGCAGTTTCTCCTCATCTCCATCCTAAATCTACTTCCCCGAATCTTGAGGCTGTGTCCCCTAGTTCTAGTCTCACCTACTGGTGGAAACAACTTTCCTGCCTCTATCTTCTCTATCCCTTTCATAATTTTATACATTTCTATAAGATCTCCTCTCATTCTTCTGAATTCCAGTGAGTATGGTCCCAGGCAACTCAATCTCTCCTCACAGACTAACCCCCTCATCTCCGGAATCAACCTGGTGAACCTCCTCTGCACTGCCTCCAAAGCCAGTATACCTTTCCTCAAGTAAGGAGACCAGAACTGCAGGCAGTACTCCAGGTGCGGCCTCACCAGTACCCTGTACAGTTGCAGCATAACCTCCCTGCTCTTAAATTCATTCCCTCCAGCAATGAAGGCCAACGTTGCATCTGCTTTCTTGATAACCTGTTGCATCTGTAAACCAACCTTTTGTGATCCATGCACAAGCACTCCCAAGTCCCTCTGCACAACAGCATGCTGCAATCTTTCACCATTTAAATAATAATCTGATCTTCTACTTTTCCTTCCAAAGTGGATGACCTCACATTTACCAACATTTTCCCAATCTTTCAGTTTCCCACTACTCTAGGTGACTTTGTATGCATGAGCTTTTAGTTTGATGCCTTCCTTTATTTCCTTAGTTATCCAAGGCTGGCTGTCCCCACCCTTACTGTCCTTGCTTTTAACTGGAATATACTTTTGTTGAGCATTGTGAAAAACCTCTTATAAGATAAGATTTCTTTATTAGTCACATGTATATCAAAACACACAGTGAAATACATCTTTTTGGGTGGAGTGTTCTGGGGGCAGCCCACAAGTGTTGCCACACTTCCAGCGGCAACATAGCATGCCCACAACTATCTAACCCGTACGTCTTTGGAATGTGGGAGGAAACTGGAGCACCCGGAGGAAACCCACGCAGACACGGGGAGAACATACAATCTCCTTACAGACAGTGGCCGGATTTAAACCCGGGTCGCTGGCGCTGTAATAGCGTTACGCTAACCGCTACACTACCGTGCCTGCCTATGAAAGTCTTTGAAAGTCTTCCAATGTTCCTCAACTGTCACACCATATAGCCCGTGTTCCCAGTCTACGCTAGCCAACTCCTCCCTCATCCCGTTTTATCCTCCCTTGTTTAGGCATAATACAGTGGTTTTAGATTGAACTATTACACCCTCCATTTGTATGAGAAATTCAGTCATACTGTGATCACTCTTTCCAAGAGGATCGCTAATGGCAAGATCGTCAATTTGACCTGTCTCATTGCACAGGACCAGACCTAAGATAGTATTGTCCCTTGTAGGTTCAGTAACATGCTGTTCGAGAAAGCAATCACAGATGCATTCTATGAAGTGCTCCTCAACATTGCCTCGACCAACTTGAATCGCCTAATCTATGTAACATAAGATAAGATAAGATTTCTTTATTACTCACATGTACATCGAAGCACACAGTGAAATGCATCTTTTGCGTAGAGTGTTCTGGGGGCAGCTTGCAAGTGTCACCACAACTTTGGCGCCAATATAGCATGCCCACAACTTCCTAACCCGTTCGCCTTTGGAATGTGGGAGGAAACCGGAGCACCCAGAGGAAACCTACGCAGTTACGGGGGCAACGTACAAACGCCTTACAGACAGCAGCCGGAATTGAACCTGGGTCACTGGCACTGTAATAGTGTTACGCTAACTGCTGCACTACAGTGCCTGGCAGTTAAGTGTGAAAGTTAAAGTCCCCCATGACAACTTCCATTCTTATATGCATCAATTTCTTGGTTTATTGCCCGCTCCACTAGAATGTTATTATTCAGTGGCTTATAGACAACTCCCTCCAGTGATTTTTTCCCCTTTACTATTCCTAATCTCTACCCAAATGGATTCACATTCTGCTTCTTAGATCTTGTCTCTCACTATCGTCCTGATCTCATCCTTAATTAAGAGCGCTACCCCACCTCCCTTACCTTCCTGCACATCCTTCCACATTACCTGATACCCTTGGATATTTAATTTCTAATCATCTCCACCCAGCAACCACCTTCCTGAAATGGCTACTAAATCATACCCCTTTGTGCTGATTTGTGCCACAAGTTCACTGACCTTGTTTCAAATACTACGGGCATTCAGATAAAGTGCCCTTACACTCATTGTCCATTTAGAATCTAGTGATCTTTGTGTCCTTTGCATTTGATGTTTCTGTACACTCTTACTTTTCTATTTTCTAACTTTAGCTTTGGTCTCAGCATCGCCTCCCCCTGTCTTTCTGCATGGATTCCCATCCCCCTGCCATACTAGTTTAAACCCTGCCCAACAGCACTAGCAAACGATCCCCCGAGGACGTTGATCCTGGACCGGCCCAGGTGTAGACCTTCCGGTTTGCACCTCCCCACAGAACTGGTTCCAATGCCCCAGGAATCCGAAACCCTCCCTCTTGCACCACTGCTCAAGCCAGATATTCATCCTATTTATTCTGCTATTTTTACTCTGACTAACATATGGCACAGGTAGCAATCCTGAGATTATTACCTTTGAGGTCCTACATTTTAATTTATCTCCGAGCTCCCCGCACATCTCCTTTAAACGTTCGCCTTCTCACCTTCAATGCACGTCCTCTAGCATTTGACATTTCTACCCTGGGAAAAAAGTTCTGACTGTTTGCCCCATCTATGCCTCTTGTAGTGTTATAAACTTCTATCAGGTCTCCCTTCAGCTTCCAACGCTCCAGAGAAAGCAACCCAAGTTTGTCAAACATGTCTTATATCTCATACCTTCTAATCCTAGCAGCATCCTGGTAACCCTTTTCTGCCCCACTTCCAAAGCCTCCACATCCTTCCTGTAATGGGGTGACCAGAACTGCGCACAATACTCCAAGTGCGGCCAAACCAAAGTTTTATATAGCTACAACATTACTTCCTCCCTCTTTTACTCAATACCCTGACCAATGAAGGCAAGCATGCCATACGCCTTCTTTACCACCCTATCATGGCCACTTTCTGGGAGCTATGGACTTGGACCCCAAAATCCCTGTTAGTTCAACAAGGGGTATTTCTTAATTAGTCATCCCTATGTTCCAAAAAGTGATTGCTCATATTTTCATTTCTTGGAATGTCCAAAATGTCATATCACAGATACATTTCACAAATCGGTTTTTCATTCTTCTGCATTTCTTGCCCATCCCTAAATGCCCTTGTGAAGGTGGTTGTGAGCTGCCTTCTTCTGCCATTGAAGTCTTTCTGATCAAGATACTTCCAGAGTGCTTTCAGTAATAACTGAATGACTTGCTTGGCCACTTAAGAGGCAACTGGGTAGGTCTGGAACAGGTAAGATCAAATGGGTTTTCACAACAAAAGATAAAAAAAATGCTGAAGCTCAGGCAACATCTGTAGAGGGAAACGGACAGTTGAGTTTCAGGTCAAGAGCCTTCATCTGTACTGAAAGAGGGGAGATAGCCAGTATAGAAAGGTGGCAGGCGATAGGTGGATCCAGGTGAGGAAGGGTGATAGGCAGATGGAGGAGGGAAGGGTTGAAATAGTAGAGGCTGGGAGATGACGAGGGGTGCAGATGATGGAATCTGATAGGAAAGGAAGGTGGATGACGGAACCAAATAAGGGAGGTGGGGAGGGCAGGTGGGGGGAGGGGACCCAGGGGGAGGGGTGTGTGGGTGATGGGCAGATGGAGTGGGTGGAGGAGGTGATCAAGGTTCTCGACTCGAAACATCGACTTTTCATTTCCCTCCACAGATGCTGCCTGACCCGATGAGTTCCTCCAGCAGCTTGTTTTTTTCACAACAATTTGTTAGTTTCTGTGACCATGGTGACTAGTTGTTGTTAGTTTAACAAATTATTAACTAAATTCAAACTTTACAACAACCATGGTGGGATTTGAACTCATGTCTCTCTGAATTGTTAATCTAGGCCTCAGGGTTACTCGTCCAATTTCTTACCTGTTGCACCAGCTCTTCCTCTGCAATAGCTACCAGAGGGAAATTGGTCAGGTGCACTGTCACATTCATCACTGGCTCGGTAACACCCCGGATTTTCTACAGGTGAATTTCAGAATGGGAAAGTCTTTAGCAAAATCAAAAAGAGGCCTTAAGTCATAACTAGGAAACACCCTTGTTGTCTGTTGAGGTGAAGTAAACACATAACCTTACAAAGTTCTAGCTCTGCAAGAGCCGCACTGCTATAATACCTCATGACATTGGAGTTTGTTTCTGTATTAAAAATTACATTGTTTCCTGTCAGGTGTTATCCCTCCCATCTGCCCTTGGGCAGGGAGATCATTCTAAGCAGTCATTTGGTCCAATTAATACTCAATTTAACTCTACTGGTGTGATGTAACAGAGAAGATATCACGCAGCATGATAACGTAGGAGAAAAATGGAGAAAGGAACTTATATTTTCTGAAGGTAATACCATTTTTTTCTTTCCTTGGATGTGTTGATGCCTCATTCACAAAGTTACTTGACTAGGAATGAGGAAATAAATAATGTTTCAGTCTTCAGTGGCACTCTTGTCAAAAGCAATGCTTTGTGAACAAGTCTTTCAGAACTACATTAGAAGCAAGAAATATGTGGTGGAAATGGTTTGTAATCTAATCCTTTTCCTTTGATATATCTGCTTGTGAATCCAGTTCATGCTGGTAAAGTACAAAGCTCTTGTGGGCCTTATGAACCAACAGAAAATTATATTAGGCAGTTCATAGTTAGCCATAGTGTGTACTGTCTCAAGTAACAAGCCTGTGTAAAGGGTTAAAAGAATAAAATGATAAAGCTCATACTTCGGCAAGGTTGAAAAGATTAGAAGGGAATGCAAAGCAAATCAGGAAGTGAATGAATGAATCGATGACACACTTGGGCATTAATAATCCGTGACTTGTAATAAGGAAGGACAGGTAGGGTGGGGAATCAAACGATGAGCCCAGTGGGACACAGAACAGTGAATCTTAACTTGAATAAGGTGCAGTGATGAGGAGTGGGGCGTAAAGCGATATATTTGGAATTTAAGGAAGCAATCGTGGAGTCGGCTATTAGTAAGGCGGAGGGAGGTAAGAAAGGAGACAAGCAGGAACAGGTGAGAGGGTGAAGGTGAGGTAGCAATTCCCTATCAGATGGCAAAGCTTTCTATGTAAACTAGTAAACAAGGTAACTGGGTGACGTAGATTGGGTCTCATCTACTCTTTTGCCTCAGGCAAATGTAATTTTGAATCCAGCGCTTAAAGTCAAAGGAGACAGGCCCTTCGGCCCAACTCATCCATGCTGAACAAGTTGTCTACCTGAGCTAGTCCCATTTGCCTGAGTTTGGCCCACATCCTTCGAAACCTTTCCTATCCAGTCTAATGAAAATCTCTTTGCTGTCTGTGGGTGTCGCTCATTATTTAAACTCAGCCCTAGATTGTCAGAATAGTTGGTCACATGGCAGATGGAAATATCAAGAAGGATTATCTATTTTCAAAATGTCTCCTTTCCTAAAAGTGTTCGATCTTTCTTGGGGTATTACTGTTGGTTGGACTGTACTATTTAATTGTTGTGTTCTGTTGAAGCTATTTTTTGAGGTATAACACAATACATTGTTTTCTGAATGTTGCCTCTGAGCACTCATAGAGTCATAGAGTGCACAACTCGGAACCGAGCCCCTCGACCCGACTCGTCCATGTCAACCATGGTGCCCGCCAAGCTCGGCCCATTTGTCTGCATTTGGCCCATATCCCTCTAAATCCCTCTTATCAACGTACTTATCCAACTGTCTTTTAAATGTTGTCATTGTACCTGCCTCAACCACTTTCTCTGGCAGCTCATTTCATTTACTCACCACCCTCTGTGTGAAGAAGTTGCCCCTCAGGTCCCTTTTAAATCTTTTACCTCTCACCTTAAACCTATGGCCTCTAGTTTGAGAGGTGACTGGCAAACAATACATTGCATTTTTCCCCTTCACTTTACTCAAAACAGTGCATCCTTCATTGGTGGTGCTGATTGTTGATCAGGTAGCACGGCATGAATGCCTTTGGTGAGGTTGGGGCTGAGAGGTGGTTGAAGAGACAGCTCACAGCCAAGGGGATGATCCAATGTTTACTTGTGGAGTTCCTTCAACAACTCCTGGCACAGTAGTGTCGCAGTTAGCGTAATGCTATTACAGCGCCAGCGACCCGGGTTCAATTCCAGCCGCTGTCTGTAAGGAGTTTGTACGTTCTCCCCGTGAGTCTGCGTGGATTTCCTCCTGGTGCTCCGGTTTCCTCCCACATTCCAAAGATGCACAGGTTAGGAAGTTGTGGGCATGCTATGTTGGCGCTGGAAGTGTGGTGACACTTGCAGGCTGCCCCCAGAACACTCTACGCAAAGGTGCATTTCACTGTGTGTTTCGATGTACATGTGACTAATAAAGGTATCTTATCTTATCTTATCTTAAAATATTTTTGAAAACTTTGTTACCTAGGCCTGCCATAGGGTCCCAGGATGTTTAGCTCTGGTGGGGGAGAGCACCGTCAGAACTGGATCATCCCGTCCCTTCCTGGGTGATACACTTTTAGTAAGGATGTGAAGGCTGTGGAGAGGGTACAGGAGAGACTTACCAAAATGATTCCAACTTTTGTTATGTGGACAGAAACAGACTGTTCTCCTTGGAACAGAGGAGCTTGCAAGGAGATCTGATAGGAGTATTTAAAATCATGAAAGCTACAGATAAATTGGACAGGGAGAAACTATTCCTATTGAAGGAGAGCTCTAAGAACAAGAGGACATAGAATGGCGGGGATAGACAAAGGGATCAAAAGCGACATGAGGAAAAATGTTTACCCTGCCAGTGGTTGAGGTCTGGAATGTACTGTCGGGGGTAGTGGTGGAAGGAGATTCAATTGTAGCTGGATAGTGGCTGAAAGACAATAATTGCAGGGCTATTGAACAGAAGAATATAAGAAAATAGGAGCAAGTGTAGACCACCAGGTCCTTCAAGCCTCCTCCACCATCTCCTCATCTCCACTTCTGTGCCAATTCCTCGTAGGCTGCAATATAAACTGGGATTGTCTCAGTGTGAAAGGATTAGAGGGTGTGATGTTTGTAAAGTGCAAGCAGGTGAGCTTTTTGAGCCTGTACCTAGATTGTTCTACTAGAGAAGGGGCAGTACTGGACCTAATCTCAGGGAATGTAACCGGGCAAGTAGTTGGAGACCCTCTTGGAGATAGTGACCACAACTCTGTAAGTTTCAATGTAGTTACAGAAATAGATAAGGATGTTCCAGAAATGAAGGTCCTGAGTTGGGGGAAGGCTGATTTCAATTTCATTAGACTCCCTCTATGACAAGTGTATACTTTCCGAGGAAAGGAGACCAAAACTGTAACAATATTTCAGGCGCGGTTGAATCAGAGTCCTATAAAATTACAATCACACTTACTTGCTCCTATATTCAAACCCTCTGATAATAAAATCTGCCTACAATTTGTATTTGTAACCATTTGCTACACCTGCATGTTGGTCTTCAGCACCTTGTGTACAAGCACACCCAGGTCCCTTTGAACATCATCACGACCCAATCTCTCACCATTTAACAGAAATATTATGGTTTTCCGTTACCTGCACCAAAGTGGACGACCTCGCATTTTTCTGCATCATAATCTTACCCACTCAGTTGTCCATATTCCCTTGAAAATAAGAAAGATATGCAGATGCTGGAAATCTGAAATAAAACAGAAAATGCTCGAAATGCTTGTCAGGTCAGGCAGCATCTGTGGAAAGAGAAACAGTTAATATTTCAGGTCTGAGATCCTTCGTTGGAAATGGGAAAGAGAGAAAACAATTAGGTTCAGTAACAGAGAGAGCTGGGGGAGCGATGGGTAGGACAAAGGGAGTATCTCTGATAGGTTGAGACCAAATTACTTTTAATGGGGCAGCTTGAAGCACATTATGTTTCTTTGTCTGTGTTATGTGTTGCTAATAGCCACGTTTTTATCAACTGATACTGTGGGTTTAATAGAGCAGCAAATGAAATTTTATATCACACATGAACTGCAGTTTAGCATTCTCAGGAGATACCCAGGGGCAGCTCATCACCTCCAGTAAGTTCAATGGTATAAAGGAAATAAATCACTGGGGATGCTATCTCACCGGAAATAATCCACCTTGTGACACGTGGAAAATACCAGCCTCAACCTCAGGAGTTTGTGCAGCCCTGTTCTCCTATAGTGGCCTTTTCCCAGTAAAGTGTTGGCAATTTCACCACTACTCCATCACTATACAGACACTGTATGCACGTGTGCCTGCACTTAGATTTCTCAGTTATCAGCATCATATGCCTGACTGCAAATTCTTGAAGACTTATTGAAATTCCCTGCGATCTTCATCTAATGCTGTATGATGTGCATAATCTGCAGCTGTGGTTCAGCAGTAGCACTGACAGCTCTGCATCAGCTGGTGGTGGGTTCCAAGCTTCACATAAGAGCACATAATCAAGGCTGACTCCACAATGTGGTAACAGATCAGTGCTGGACTGTGTTGCGTATATCTCTTAACTGTGATGTAACATAAGAAATAGCAGCAGGAGGAGGCCATTTGGCCCCTCAAGCCTGTTTTACCATTCACTAAGATCCTGGCCGATATTCTAAGCCATCTCCATTTTCCTGCCCCATCCCTTCATCGCTTCATCCATTTAAAGTACAAAAACCTATTGATCTCACTTCTAAATTTCATCTGTGCCTGAGCCCCAAAATAAGGAGACTCCCATTTAAAACAGAGATGAGTCAATTTTCTTTTCTCTCAACTATTGTGAGTCTTGAGAGCTCTCTTCCACATAGGGTGTTGGGAACAGTGTCTTAAATACTTTTTAAGACAGAGATAAATTCTTGATAAGCAAGGGGATCAGGTCCTGTCAAATCAAGTTCATTGTCATGTGCACAAGTACGGTGAGATACAGCTACAATGATAAACTTGCTTGTAGCAACATCACGGGGATGTACATTCAGACAACACATAGAACAAGAGGAAGTGGTTGAGGCAGGTACAATAACAACATTTAAAAGATAGTTAGACAGGTACATGGATAGGAAAGGTTTAGAGGGTTATGGGCCAAACGCTGGCAAATGGGACTAGCTTGGATGGGCATCTTGGTCAGCATGGACCAGTTGGGCTGAATGGCCTGTTTCTGTGCTGTGTGACTTTATGACTCTATGAACATAAATTATACAAGACAATGAAGAAAAAGACTGCAAAACAAGACATTAGTGCAAAAAAAAAACAATCAGAGACAAGTCCATGGCAGTGCAAGAGGTGGTCCGTAGTGTTCCGTTGCTGAGTTAGGGTTAGGGTTGTGCAGGTTGGTACCTGATGACTGTAGGAAAATAGCTGTTCCTGAGCCTGGCAGTGTGGGACTTCACGCTTTTGTACCTCCTGCCTGACGGTAGCAGCGAGAAGATGGTATGGCCCAGATGGTGGGGATCCTTGATGATAGATGCTGCCTTCTTATAGCAGAGCCTTCTGCAGATGCTGTCAATGGTGGGGAGGGCTGTGCCCGTGATAGGAAACATTCATCAGCTCAGGCAGTGTCTGTGGACAGCAGACCAGACTTAATGTTTCAGATCAAAGACTCTTCATCAGAACAGTGAAAGTTTACCATGGGTGGGCACGGAATGTGATTTGAGGTTACAGTCAGATCAACCCTGATCTTATTAAATGGCAGAGCAGGCTTGAGGGGCTGAGTCATTGAACCTTGCTCCTGCTCTGTGTACAGGTCATACCCGGGAAACAAAAGGGTTCTGTTTTTACAGACATCCATAAGTCAACTTTGCCCCAAGTTGGAAAATACACAAAAAGTCACTCGATGTGGTAACCACAGCTGCACAGTATTGTAATGAATGGTATCATAAGCACATACAGTAAGACTGATAAGAAAGAACAAATACTAAAAGTGGAGAGAGATAGAGGAAACATTTTGCCATTTAGATAGATAGATAGATTTCTTTATTAGTCATATGTACATCGACATGCACAGTGAAATGCATCTTTTGCAGAGAGTGTTCTGGGGACAGCCCGCAGGTGTCGCCACACTTCCGGCGCCAACATAGCTTGCCCACAGCTCCTAACCCCGTACATCGTTGGAATGTGGGAGGAAACCGGAGCACCCAGAGGAAACCCATGCAGACACGGGGAGAATGTAAAAACTCCTTACAGACAGCAGCCGGAATTGAACCCGGGTCGCTGGTGCTGTAAAGCGTTATGCTAACTGCTACACTACAATGCGTTATGTACATCAGAATTTTGAAGTTAATAATATTATGGGAGTTCTTTCAATATGTACAGCACATCATGGAAACCAGCCTCCCTTCCATGGACTCTGTTTATATCTCTCGCTGCCTTGGTGAAGCAGCCAGCATAATCAAAGACCCCACCCAACCGGTTCATTCTCTCTCCTCTCCTCTTCCATGAAGCAGAAGATACAGGAGCCTGAGGAAATGTACCACCAGGCTCAAGGACAGCTTCTATCCTGCTGTGACAAGACTATTGAACGGTTCCCTTATATGATGAGATGGACTCTGGACCTCACAATCTACCTCATTATGACCTTGCACCTTATTGTCTACCTGCACTGCACTCCCCTGTAGCTGTGACACTTTACTCTGTATTCTGTTATTGTTTTTACCCTGTACTACCTCAATGCACTGTGTAATGAATTGATCTGCATGAACGGTATGCAAGACAAGTTTTTCACTGTACCTCGGTACAAGTGACAATAATAAACCAATACCAATACCAATGTAGAGGTGCCCATAAGTCGAGTGTTTGTAACCCAGGGATGGCCTGTATTTTAAGTAAAATTGGGGTCAAAAGGGAGGGGGGGGGGATGAAAAACAATCATTAAAACCAGAAAAGAAGTTTCAGGTGAACTAGAGATAAAAGGTTGACAAATCTCTAATCATGATGAATGGCATGAATGCTAGAGTTTTAAAGGAAGTTGGAAAACATCAAATGTAATGCTGTTAATTAACTAAAGGAGGGAGAGAGAAAGTAGGGAACTACAGCTTAACATCTGTCATTGGGAAAATATTATAGTCCATTAAATAAGGAAGAGGAAAAGAAGATTTAGAAAACCATAACATAATTAGATAGAATCAATATGGCTTTATGAACGGCATATCATGTTTGACAAATTGAACAAGGTAGATAAAGGGGAATCAGTAGATTTTCAAAAGGCACTCATTGAGGCTCCACATTACAAGTTATTCAACAAGATAAAGGCTCAAGATATAGATGGTAATATATTTGCAAAGGTAGAAGATTCAATGAGAGGAGCAAAGGACTGCAGAAGCTGGAATCTAGATGAAAAACACGATGATGCTGGAGGAACTCAGCAGGCCAGGCAGCATCCGTGGAGAAAAGCAGGCGGTCAACGTCTCAGGTCAGGACCCTTCCTCGGGACTGAAGATAAGAAAAGGGGGAAGCCCAATATATAGGAGGGAAAAGCAGAGCAGCGATAGGTGGACAAAAGAGGGGAGGCAGGGTGGGCACAGGGTGGTGATAGTTAGATACAGGTAAGAGACAGTGATAGGCAGGTGCAGGGGAGGTGCGGAGAGCAGATCCACTGGGGGATGGGTCAAAGGTAAGGAGAGAGAGGGAAAAAAAGGAAGCTAGGAAAGGGAAGAAGAGAAGAAGTATGGTCGGGGGGGGTGGTTTGGGGAAGGGGGGTGGGGATTACCTAAGTGGGAGAATTCAATATTCATGCCGTTAGGCTGCAAGGTTCCAAGACGGAAATCAGGTGCTGTTCCTCCAGTTTGCCCTTGGAATTCTCCTGGCAGTGGAGGAGGCCGAGGAGTGTGGGAGGGGGAGTTGAAGTGACTGGCAATGGGAAGATGCAGGTCGAGGTTACGGACAGAGCGCAGGTGTTCTGCAAAGATTCAATGACTGACACAAAACAGAATTGGAGATAATGAAGTTATTTTCAGGTTAGCAAGCTATAACAAGTTGGGTGTCACACTGGGGCCTCAGTTGTTTCTTGGGTATTTCTTCAGCCAGAGGGTGGTGAATCTGTGGAATGCGTTGTTACAGACAGCTGTGGAGGCCAAATCACTGTGTGTATTTAAGGCAGAGTTTAATAGGTTTTTGATTGGTAAGGGGGTTAAGAGTTATGGGGAGGAGGAGGGAGAATGGGGTTGAGAATTTTTTAAGAAGTCAGCCAGGGTTGAACGGTGGAGCAGACTTCATGGGCAGAATGGCTTAATTTTGTCAAAGTCGAGTTTATTGTCACATGCACAAGTACATGTCTGCACAGGTGCAATGAAAAACTTATTACAGCAACATCACAGGTACATCACATCAGATAAGCAGCATTCATAAGAAAAACATAAATTAATCATGTTGTTGTTTAGTGTTGCTAAACTGTAGTGATTATGGTTGTGCCATCTGGTTTGAGGACTGAATGGTTGAAGGGAAGTAGCTGTTCTTGAACCTGGTGGTGTGGGACTTCAGGCTTCTGTACCCTCTGCCTGACGGTAGCTGCGAGAAGATGGCATGGCCCGGATGGTGGGGGTGTTCTTCAGGCAGCGCCTTGTGTAGATAGTACTGATGGTGGGGAAGGATGTGCCAGTGATGTATTGGGCTGAGTCCACTGCTCTCTGCAGCTTCTTAAGTTCTTGTGCATTTGAATTGCCATCCCAGACCGTGATGCAACCTCTCAACGGTATATCTGTAGAAGTTTGTTAGAGTGTTCGGTGACAAGCCGGACCTCCTTAACCACCTAAGAAAGTAAAAACGCTGGTGCGCCTTCCTTGTGATTCCATCTATGTGCTGGGCCCAGGACAGGTCATATGTTAACACACAGGAATTAAAGCTGCTGATTCTGCTCCTATATCTTATGGTCTTATGTCTTATTTACAATTTATATCTTTACAATCAATCTTACATCTTATTTATGATCTATATTAATGACTTAGTTAAAAGGTTGAGAGTTTTCTATTCAAGTTCAAGTTACTTTATTGCCATTCACCCATATGCTATAAAAACACATGGCAGAACAAAATGTCGTTTCCCCCAGACTCACACAACAGAGGACATACAATAAACGCAGACAAAAAAATTGTGCAAGTATGAATAGTGCACAAAGCGGTATATACAGGATACAAAATTAGTGCAGGGTTAGTGCAAAACTGAGTTGGACGAAGAAAATCCAGAACTCGGTGCGTTGCACTAAATGTATAAACGTGTTCAGCAGCGGCCAAAGTTCTTATACGCCGTTGTGCAAACCAGGGCTTTTGACGCGGCATTCGTCTGAAACTGCCTCCAGGGTATTCAGGAGCCTGACAGCCTGGGGGATAAAACTGTTGTACAGTCTAGTAGTTCTGGCCCGGATGCTCTGGTACCGCTTGCCAGACAGCAGTGGGACAAATAGGTTGTGGGAGGGATGAGAGGGGTCATCTATGATTCTGCAGACCTTGTGTGTGTGTCGTGTGTTGTAGATGTCCAGGATGGAGGGAAGAGGTACTCCAATGATCTTTCCAGCTGTACTCGCAATTCTCTGCAGAGTCTTACGGTCAGAGATGTTACAGTTACCATACCAGGCAGAGATGCAGCTGGTCAGGACACTCTGAATGATACCCCTGTAGAATGTGGTGAGGGTGGGGGAGGGCAGGTTTGCTCTCTTCAGCTGCCATAGGAAGTGGAGACGCTGCTGTGCCTTCTTGGCGAGGGAGGAGGTGTTGGTTGACCAGGACAGGTCGTCTGCTATATGTATTCCCAAGAACTTAACAGCTGACTCGCTGTACAATGATGCCATTGATGCACAGGGGTGAGTGGTCAGCCTGGGCCTTTCTAAAATCCACAATCATCTCCCTTGTTTTGTCCACGTTCAAGGAAAGATTGTTGACTGAGCACCAATACGCCAGCCTCTCCACTTCCTCTCTGTAAGCTGTTTCATCGTTCCTGCTGATGAGGCCCACCACTGTTGTATCATCAGCAAACGATGATATGGTTGGAGCTTGAGTTGGCAGAACAGTCATGGGTCAGCAGTGTGAACAACAGTGGACTGAGCACACAGCCCTAGGGGGCTCCAGTGCTCAGCCTGGTGATATTTGAGGTGGCATTTCCAATGCGAACTGACTGTGGCCTTTCAGAGAGGAAGTCCAGAGTCCAATTGCGGGTGGAGGTGCTAAGGCCTAGTTGGTGTCGCTTCTTATGAGGTTCTGTGGGATGATCGTGTTAAAGGCAGAGCTAAAGTCTATGAAGAGCATCCTAACGTAAATGTCCTTTTGATCTAGGTGAGACAGGGCCAGGTGGAGGGCAGAGGACACTGCATTTTCAGTTGACCGATTGGGGCGGTATGCAGACTGAAGGGGGTCTAGTGAGGGGGGGGGAGAATGGATTTAATGTGTTGCAGGACTAACCTCTCGAAGCACTTCATGATGATTGGTGTCAGTGCCACTTCAGGTTTGCTGATGATACAACGATGGGTAGGAAAATAAGTTGTGAGGTGAGCATAATGAGACCCCTGCATGGACAGGGTAGATGTGTAGATAGTGAGTGACCAAAAAGATGGCAGGTGGAGTGGTGTAGAGGGGAAGGTGAGTTTATCCACTTTGGCAGGAAGAAAAAAACAGGGGGCTACTTAAATGATATGTGACTATTAAATCTTGGTGTTCAGAGAGATTTGGGTGACCTTGTGCAATTAACACAGGAAGTTAATAAGTAAACAGGAAATCAAATGGAATTTTACTCCTTACTACAAGAGAGGTGGAGTCAACAGTGAGGAATAAAAGAGATTTTTGGAAATACTCAGCAGGTCAGGTATCATCTGTGGAGAAAGAAACAAAGTTAATGTTTTAGGTTGATGAACTTTCATCAGAACTAAAATACAGCTTTTTTTATAAGTTGATTTTTGGGATGTAGTCATTGGTGGCAAGACTGGTACCTTTTTTCCCATTCTGAGTTCAATTGATTTGCAGGGAAGGGAAATAAACCAACCCAAGGATGGGCAGCAGTCAACTGGAGTCATACTGCTTGTGTTATTATGTAGTTATAATAATGAACTACAGTTCCCAGTAGGCAATGCAAGGCGGTCACCTGGTGGAAGTGGCTGTAAAAAGAGAGGGAGAGCAAGCTGTCTGGTGTTGGTTAATAAAATGTTCAGATGTTAAACCCACGCAAAGTTTGTCTCTTGATGAAGAACAAGTGTAACACTGCTCATCGCCCACCCACTCCGCACTCACCATCAAGCACCCATTAACACTAATCCTACATTGATCCCCTTTATTCTCCTCACCTTTCTGTCAACTTTTCCCAGATTTAATCACTCATTACTACGTACTCGCGCCCATTTACAGTGGCCAATTAACTTACCAACCTGCAGGTCTTTGGGATGTGAGAGGCACGTACCAACAAATGTAGGCCTTTCAACCCTTGAGCTTGTTCTGCCATTTCACAACATGGTGACGAACCTGATTATAACCTCAACTCTACATTGCTTTCTATTCCCAGGAAAATTTCATCCCCTTGCTTATCAAGAACCTCTCTAACTTTGTTTTGAAATCAATCAAAGATTCTGTTTCCACTGCCCTTTGAGCAAGAAAGTTCCAGATACCTCTGTGAGATAAAAATAGCTCCTCATCTCTGCAACCCCTCATTTCAAACAGTGACCCCCTAATTTTAGGTTCTCCCACAAGAGAGGACACCTCTCCACAACCATCCTTTTAAAACCCCGAAAGACCAAACTTGCTTCCTTAGAGTTAAGATCCACAATTCGTGGACACTTTTACTGAAGCCACCTGAGTTCAATCTCTCACACAATCATTGCAAGGCTTGGACTCATACTGTCTATATTATTAGCCCAGTAACATAACCACTATGCCACCTAAACCTATGGCTGGCCACACCCAAGTGAACCATGTATGCAAATGACAGCAAACCGAAGGCAAAAAAACCTGCTGTTCCAGGAATGCATGAGATTGGCATCTGACTTCAATTCTAAGTGTGAGAACAGAGAGTTAAGTTAGTTGCATGGCTTGTCAAACCAGTATGTGGTTGAATTCGCAGCCTTTGAATCTACACAAAATTGGATGCTTTTCTGGGGAAAATAAGTCGGTACAAACAGAAGCAAACACCAAAAGGTGGATCTGAGAGCTTGTTGTGAAACGTTAAGACCAGTATAAAGCTACTGGGACAAACAGCCGCTTTCTCTGCTGTAGATTCCTTGTAATTCCATGAAATATTTAAAACCTCTGTTTTCTCTGAACCACAATAATTCCTTGGTTTACAAGAGGTAGGTTAATTGGCTGCTGTGTGTTACTCCTTAGTATAGGGAATGGTGAAAGGATCAAAGGGGAGTTGATGGGCATGTGCGAGAGGGAATAAACTGAGAGGGTGCAAGGAAGTAAGGACAGGAGGAATGGGATTGATAGGATTGCTGCCTTGGCAGCTGGTTCATACTTAATGGGCTAGATGATCTCCTCCCGTATTGTATAAAGTATAGTAGTGGGAGATAGAGCCCTATATGATAAAAGATTCCACACATTCCCTTACAGGCAGGGAAATCTGTTTCTTTCGATTGGGGGGGGGCAGTTTCTCTGAGTTTCTTTTCAATAAACCTTCCCAATTATTGCCTTAAAATGGAGGCAGATTCAAGCCATGCCCCTTACCCTCTGTCTAGACCCAAGAGTCTACTGCTAGAAAAAGAACTCTAGACAACACAGAAGATTAATTGGTAATTGGTTTATTATTGTCACATGTACCGAGGTACAGTGAAAAGGTTTGTTTTGTATGCCATCCATACAGATCATTTCATCGCATTAGTACATCGAGGTAGTACAAAGGAAAAGAATAACAGAACGCAGAATAAAGTGTTACAGTTACAGAGAAAGTGCAGTGCAGGCAGAAAATAAGGTGCAAGGCCATGACAAGGTAGATTGCGAGGTCAAGAGTACACCCTATCGTACAAGAGGTCTGTTCAATAGTTTTATAACAGCGGGATAGAAGCTGTCCTTGAGCCTGGTGGTATGTGCTTTCAGGCTCTTGTATCTTCTGTCTGATGGAAGGGGGGAGAAGAAAGAATGTCTGGGGTGGGAGGGGTCTTTGATTATGTAGGCTGCTTTACCAAGGCAGCAGGAAGTGTAGACAGAGTCCATGGAGGGGAGGCTGGCTTTCGTGATGTGCTGAGCTGTGTCCACAGCTCTCTGCAGTTTCCTAATGTCTTGGGTAGAGCAGTTACCATACCAAGCCGTGATACATCCGGATAGGATGCTTTCTATGGCACATCAATAAAAATGGGTGAGGGTCAAAGGAGGAATGCTAAATTTCTTTAGCCTCCTGAGGAAGCAGAGGCACTGATGCCCTTTCTTGGCTGTGGCATCTATGTGGTTGGACCAGGACAGGCTATTGCTGATGTTTACTCCTAGGAACTTGAAGCTCTCAACGCTCTCAATCTCAGCACCGTTGATGTAGATAGGAGCGGGTGCCCCCTTCCTGAAGTCAATGACCAGTTCTTTTATTTTGCTGACATTGAGGGAAAGGTTGTTGTCATGACACCGTGTCACTAGGCTCTCTGTCTCCTTCCTATACTCCGACTCATTGTTATTTGAGATTCGGCCCACTTTTGATAAAATAACTAAGCAGTTTGTGGGCAAGATGAAAAACATGATGATGCTGGAGGAACTCAGCGGGCCTGGCAGCATCTATGGAGAAAAGCATGTAGTCAACGTTTTGGGTCAGGACCCTTCTTCAGGATTCTTCTTCTTCCTGAAGAAGGGTCCTGACCTGAAACGTTGACCGCCTGCTTTTCTCCACAGATGCTGCCTGGCCTGCTGAGTTGCTCCAGCATCATTGTGTTTTTCATCTAGATTCCAGCATCTGCAGTCCTTTGTTTCTCAGTTCATGGGCTGTTCAGTAGCCAGCGTGCAATGATTTAAGGAATGTATGGTGAGATGTGGATAGTGTAGTGAGTCGCTGTGGTTGGTGTGAAAGCTGAGCAGGAAAACCGTGATGCTAAATGCACCTCCTCCCCGGCACTCCTGTGTGTTGCCATCACTGCTAAATAGAGCCACTTTGCAGCAACATATACTGCCATCCTTCCTCTGCCGCTGTGTCTAAATCGCGGAACTCCTGATGCAGAGTCTCGACCTGAAACGTCGACCATCCATTTGCCTCCACAGATGCTGCCTGACCCGCTGAGTTCCTCCAGCAGGTTTTGCTGCTCCAGATTCCAGCATCTGCAGTCTCTTGTGGTCCTAGAATTCCCTGCCTCACAGCACTTTCACTACAAGGGGAAGCAGTCGTTCAAGGGGACACTGCTATATTCTCAAGGGCATTTGGGGATGGACATTACATACCGTACTTGTCAAAGAAGCTCACAGGCTGTGATGGGTAAAACAAAATTGTTATTTGTAACCCTGAAACAATCCAGCAACATCAACTGAGGTTTATTTCACACTAACATAGTAGATGTTTCTCAGGAGTGTCACCAAACAAAATATTGACTTCAAGCAACAAATTAGGACAGATGACTCAAAGTTTGTCAAAGAGATGGATCTTAAAGAACATCATTAAGAGAAAAGCTATGAGGCAGCAGCTGGTAGACTGCTGCCTCATAGCTCCAGCGACCAGGAGTTCAATCCTAACTTCTAGTGCTGTCTGTGTGGAGTTTGCACGTTCTCACTGTGACTGCGTGGGTTTCCTCCAGGTGCTCTGGATTCCTCCGTCATCCAAAGGAACTGCGGGATGGTAGGTTAATATACAGTATATCGTCCCTAGAATGTATGTGAGTGATGGAACCTGAGGGAGTTGACGGAAATGTGGGGAGAAATAAAAAATGGGATAAATGTAGATCAGCATAATGAGTGTTTGATAGTTGGCATGGTCTAGGTCGGTACACTGAAGGGTGGTACATGCCTCTATGAGCCAATGATTATTATTCTGAAACAACCTAGCAACACTAACTTATGGTATATAGTACTGTTAACATAGCTAAGTATTTCTCAGGAGTGAAATTTGACTCCAAGCAACATGTTAAGACAGATGACCCAAAGCTTGGTCAAAGAGAAAGGTTTTACGAAATATTATAAAGAGGAGAGAGACAGACAGACAGAGAGAGACAAAGAGTTTTAGGGAGAGAATTCCCTCCCTTTGGACCTAGCGAGCTGAAGGCTGCCAGTAGTGGGGAGCTTAAGCGAGGAGATGATCAAAAGGCTAGGTATGGAAGTTTGCAGATACCCTGGTGAGTTATAGGGCAGCAGGAGAGGGAAGGGTGAGACCATGGAATAATTGAAAGAATTTGAAGGATATTACTCAACCAGGAGCCAACAGGTTAGCAAAGGTCTAAGGGTTATAGGGATAGCTGGCAGCATATCAACAAACTTCCCATGTTCCTAGATGTACTCCCTTCCTACTCCCTACTCCCTTCCTTGTTTAAGAAAGGCAGTAGGGATAACCCTGGGAATTACAGACCTGTGAGTCTTACTTCAGTAGTGGGCAAATTACTGGAGAAGATTCTTAGAGACAGGATTTATGGGCATTTAGAGAAGCATAGGCTGATTAGGGACAGTCAGCATGGCTTTGTGAGGGGGCAGGCCGTGCCTTACGAGCCTGATTAAATTCTTTGAGGATGTGACAAAGCACATTGATGAAGGTAAAGCAGTGGATGTGGCGTACATGGATTTTAGTTAGGAGTTTGATAAGGTTCCTCATGGAAGGCTCATTCAGAAAGTCAGGAGGCATGGGATCCAGGGAAACTTGGCTGTGTGGATTCAGAATTGGCTCACCCATAGAAGACAGAGGGTGGTTGTAGATGGAGCATATTCTGCCTGGAGGTCAGTGACCAGTGGTGTTCCACAGGGATCTGTTCTGGGACCCCTGCTCTTTGTGATTTTTATAAATGACTTGGATGAGGATATGGAAGGGTGAGTTAATAAGTTTGCAGATGACACCAGGGTTGGTGGTGTTGTGGATAGTGTAGAAGGTTGCTGTAGGTTACAATAGGACATTGATAGGATGCAGAGCTGGGCTAAGAAGTGGCAGAGGGAGTTCAACCTGGAAAAGTGTGAAGTGTGAAGTGTGGAAGATCGAATTCAAAGGCTGAATACAAGGTTAATGGCAGAACTCTTAGCAGTGTGAAGGAACAGAGGGATCTTGGGGTCCACGTCCATGGATTCCACAAGGACGCCGTGCAGATCAATAGGGTTGTTAAGAAGGTGTATAGAGTGTTGGCCTTCATTAGTTGGGGTATTGAGTTCAAGAGCCGCGAGGTAATGTTGCAGCTCTATAGAACTCTAGTCAGACCACACTTAGAGTATTGTGTCAGTTCTGGTCACCATATTATAGGAAGGATGTGGAAGCTTTAGAGAGGGTGCAGAGGAGATTTACCAGGATGCTGTCTGGATTGGAGAGCATGTTTTATGAGGATAGGTTGAGCGAGCTGGGGCTTTTCTCTTTGGAGAGAAGGAGGATGAGAGGTGACTTGATAGAGGTGTACAAGATGATGAGAGGCATAGATCGAGTGGACAGTCAGAGACTTTTTCACGGGCAAAATGGCTAACATGAGGGGGCAAGTTTTAAGGTGATTGGAGGAAGGTATAGGGGGGATGTCAGAGGTAAGCTTCTTTTACACAGAGAGTGATGGGTGCGTGGAATGCACTGCCGGCAGAGGTTGTTGGGGCAGATATATTAGGGACATTTAAGAGACTCTTAGATAGCCACATGAATGATAGAGAAATGGATGGGCTATGTGGGAGGGAAGGGTTAGATAGATCTTAGAGCAGGATAAAATGTTGGCAAAACATCATGGGCCTAAGGGTCTGTACTGTGCTGTAATGTTCTATGTTCTATGTATTGGACAACTAATCAGCAACCAGTCATCTTCCCAGCTCAATCAGACTCAACTTGACACCTCATAAAGACATATTAAAACAGGGTGGCCAAAATCGATTGTTAGATAGGGCAGTGGTTGTTAAATGATTCCTGTAGATGTAAGTTCGAGTTCCAAAACAGCAGCTGGGGAATTTAAATTCAACTAATTAAATAACTCTGGAATTTAAAAGATGTCAGCACAATACAACTGGGCAGGTTTAAGACACATTTGGATGATTAATGTTCTTCAGGGAAGGAAATTTGTCATTCTTATCTGGTCTACCGATACATATTTGACACTTAACTATGGCTGATTTAGATCAGAGGCAATTAGGGTGAACAATAAGTGTTGCCCTTGCTGGTGAAGCCTGTGAACAAATAACTTAAAATCTGAGGAAGGATCATTGACTTGAAATCATTGACTTGACTGAACTCTGTTTCTCTCTCCAGGGCTGCTGCCTGACTTGCTGAGTGTTTCTGTTTCAAATTTTCACCTTTTTGCCAGCACTTTTGTCCTTCTTTCTCTCACTCTTCCCTCTATTTCCCAGAGCCCAAAACGGTTCTTGCCTTGGCCTTTACTCAGATCTGAAGAAAGACTTTTGACCTGAAGCATTATCTCCTTTTCTCTCTTCACAACTCTTTTTCTCTCTTTGTTCTTTTTTAAAATAGTTTTGACAGATATTGTTTGGTATTCATTTTCATTTTCAGCAACGTGAATTTTCAAGATTACACAAAATTAGCAGTGTAGGATCAATTTGTCAATGACAGTATACCATTAAAAGCTTTATATAATCAGCTGTCAGAAAATAAAAAAGTAAGCCTGTATAAATTACAAATCATGCCTGCCTTAGTTAATTTGCCAGTATCAGTAAATTTGAAAGGAGACATTGAAAACTGTGTGAGGTATTTTGTTAACTGCTACAAAGCAAAACATTAATTAATTCTAATTATCAAAGATGGAAATATATTTCTAATGGACTGTGTGGATGAGATAAAATCCATAGTGAAAAAACTTGGAAATTTGCTAATCCCAAATGTTAATCTTTGGCCACAGTTTATCGACTGTGCAGAATGGTAGAATTATCTGCTTTGCCTAACGAGGGCGCTCAAAGTTGGTATCTCATTTTGGTTTGCTGAGGGGCAGTGCAGTCTCTGATAGACGACAGAGATAATGTAGGAGAGGACCTGAGTGCAGGCATGCAGGATAAAAGCAGTAATGGCATAAGAATGCTGTAAATATTTCATGAGATTGTCGATCCATAAAAGTGAAGTTCAGGCATCATCTAATCCTTTAGTCCACTTCCTACTACCCATTACTCTCTGTAATGCAACCCCATAGTAAGTGAAAGGCAAATAACATTGCTTCCTGTTACAGTTGGAGAGCAGAATCTTAGTTTATGGGACTGGAATTGCGCTGAGTACAGATGGTGAAGGTTTCTATAAAACATAGGAATAAAAAATATTGGAATGCGGAGCATGCCTTATGAAAGCAGGTTGAGGGAACTCGGCCTTTTCTCCTTGGAGAGACGGAGCATGGGGGGGACCTGATAGAGGTGTACAAGATGATGAGAGGTATTGATAGGGTAGATAGTCAGAGGCTTTTCCCCAGGGCTGAATTGGTGGCCACAAGAGGACATAGGTTTAAGGTGCTGGGGAGTAGATATAGAGGAGATGTCAGGGGTAAGTTTTTTACTCAGAGAGTGGTGAGCGCGTGGAATGGGCTGCCGGAAATGGTGGTGGAGGCTGATATGATAGGGTCTTTCAAGAGACTGTTAGATAGGTATATGAAGCTGAGTAAAATAGAGGGCTATGGGTAAGCCTAGTAATTCCTAAGGTAGGGACATGTTCGGCACAGCTTTGTGGGCTGAAGGGCCTGAATTGTGCTGTAATTGTTCTATGTTCTATAGACAGAGGTACAGTCATTAAGTTATTCTGGAATGGTAAGTAATGGAGAAGTGATGTGTCAGGCATCCTGTGCACACGTGCTGGTGCTTTACATTTCACACCGAGGGTTATTAACATGGAAAACGCTACCTGAAATGGTGTTGGAATCATACTACATTATGCATTACAGTAGTATATAGCCTTAGATAGTGTGTTTCAGTTATGTGGAGAGATTGGATAGGCTGGTATTAGTATTGTTTTATTATAGTTACACGTATCGAGATACAGTGAAAAGCTTTTGTTTTGCATGCCATCCAGACAGATCATGCCATATGTAATTACATCAAGGTAGTAAAAAGAAAACAGAATGCAGAATATAGTGTTGCAGTTACAGAGAAAGTGCAGCCCAGGCAGACAAATAAAGTGCAAGGACCACAACGAAGTCGACTGGGAGATCAAGAGTTTGTTTTCCTCGATGTGGAGGAGGTTAAAGGGAGGCCTGATGGAGGCATTCAAAATTATGAGGGACATAGATAAGGTAAATAATAGGAAGCTTCTCCCCGTAGCAGAGGTATCAAAAACCAGACAGCTTAAGTTTAAGGTATGGGGTAGGAGGTGTTGAGGGGATTCGAGGAAGAATTTTTCACCCGGAGTGGTTGGTGTCTGGAACACACTGCCTGAATGGGTGCTGGAGGCAGGGACTCCCACAGTATTTATCTGGATGAGCACTTGAATCACAAAGGCATAGAGGGCTACAGAGCAAGTGCTGGTAAATGGGATTAGTATAGATGGTTGGTTGGCATGAACGTGGGCTGAAGGGCCTGTTTCTGTGCTGTATAACTCTTATGAACTTGAAAATACAATTTGGGTGTGTGAAAAAGAAAGCTTAGTCAGAAATTAGTTTGCATAATGTTTTTTTTTGCAGCACCTTGCAATTGAGAATTCAGTTCTCCATGAGACAAACACAGCAATGACCATTTCTAGGTCATTTTGTGTCACTCAGTAAATTTGACCGGGCACTTCCGGTCACAGGTCACCCTGGCGATTTCTGCTTCAGCGGTAATGTTCTTCTGGGGAATCGTTGGGGAACTTGAACCACATTGTCCAGGAGATGCCCATCATCAGGCACTCTTGGGACAACTAAGCTTTTACAAATGCACCATCTTCCATTAGATCCCCCTCCTTTGCAGCTCACCTCTGGCCTCCAACCCCTCCCTCTAGCCTCCCCCAGCCCCACCACTGCTACTGCCCTGACCCCTTACTTTCCCCAATGCACCAAATGTTACAGGCCTAATGCAGGCAAGTGGGATTACTGGAGACAGGCATCATGGTCAGCAGGGATGAGTTGGGCTGAATGGCCCATTTGGTTTTGTACAGCTCTATGTCTCCATGTCTAATTGCATTACTGAGAACAGTGGAACTGCTCACTGCACCTGTAATCTTGCCACCACATCTTTCCTGAGGCATGTTTCCTAGAGCACAATGTGTTCACCATACGTTACTGCACTCCATTTCTCTTTCCCTTCCTAGGCTGTGCCATAGATTGTACAACACAGAAACAGGCCCTTCAGCCAAACTTGTCCGTGCTGACCATGGTCTCAATCTATGCTAATCCCATTGGCCTGCATTAGATTTGTATCCCTCTATGCCTTTCCCATCCAAGTACCCGTCCAAATGCCTTTTAATCTCAATAATTGTGCCTGCCTCTCCTGCCTCCTCTGCAGCTTGTTCTATGTAACCATTACCTCTGTGTGAAAAATTTACCCCTCAGATCTCCTTTAAATTTCTCCCCTCTGCCTTAAACCTGTGCCCTCTAATTTTAGACTCCCACACTATGATAAAGATTCTGACTCTACCTATGCCCCTCATAATTTTATAAACCTCATTGAGGTCACCCCTCAGCCTCCTATGTTCCAGTGAGAATAAGCAGCCTCCTACATTCCATAAAGTGGCCTATCTAATCTTTCCTTCTAAGTAAACCCTTTATTCCAGGCAACATCCTTGTAAATCTTATCTGCACTCTTTCTAATGCTACCACACCCTTCCAGTAGCGTGGCGCCAGAACTGTACACAACACTCTAAGTGTGGTCTAACCAAGGTTGAGTACAGCTGCAACTTGACTTCCTGACTCTTATACTCGATGCCTCGGCCGATGAAGGCAAGCATGCTGAATGCTTTCTTCACTTTCCCATCTGCCTCTGTTGCCGTTTACAGGGAGCTACAAACTTGCACCCTGAGATCTCTCTGTACATTTCTGGGGTTCCTGCCATTTACTGTCTATGCCTTGTTAGTATTTGACATCCATTACCTCCATGCATTACATCCATGCATTACCTCACACCTATCTGGATTAAATTCCATCTGCCACCATTCCGCCCAACTTTCCAACTGATCGATGTCCCTCTATATCCCTTCACAACCTTCTTCACTATCTACTACTCCAATTTTTGTGTCATCAGCAAACTTACTAATCAGTCCACCTACATTCTCATCTGATTCATCTACATATGACAAACAACAAAGGTCCCAGCACCAATCCTGTGGTACACTGCTGGCTACAGGTGTCCAGTCAGAGAAATAACCCTCCACTACGACCCTTTGCCTCCTATCACCGAGCCAATTTTGGATCCAGTTTGCCAACCCACCTTGGATCCCATGTACCCTAATCTTCTGAAGCAGTGTGCGACTTTATCAAAAGCCGTCCTGAAGTCCATGTAAACCATATCTACTGTGCTGCCTTCATCAGTTTTCTTAGTTACCTCCTTAAAGACTCAATCAGATTTGTGAGACATGATTTCTCCTGCACCAAACCATGCTGACTCCTCCTAATCAGTCCCTGCCATTCCAAGTGAACATAAATCCCGTCCCTTAGAACTTTTTTTGTGCTTGAGGAGGACTTGTTTTCACCCCGGCTCTCTGGTCCTGGGGTGTCTGATGAGGCCTACAGACTCAGCCACAGGTGAGTAGTTTGGGAGATGGTCCACTCCTCCTGTCACTTTCACTGAGCTTGTTCTCCTGATGAAGAGACTCAAGGTTCTCAGTGCCATCCCAGACTCTCCCAGTCCATTTTGAATGGCCATGAACCAATGACTCCCACGAGCCAATGAGGATATTGCATTTATTCAAGGAAGCCTTGAGACATCCGTGAAGTATTTCCTCTGCCTCCCGAATATCTCTTGTCAAGGTGGAACTCAGAACAGAACATCTGTTTCAGAAGTTTGGAGTCAGGCATGCAAACGACTTTCCCGTCAGAGCTGACTGAATGTAATAGAGCCCCAGTGCTGGGGATGTTGGCTTGGGAGAGAATCCTGATATTCCTTCACTTGATTGGCCAATGGAATTGAGGGATTTTGCAGAAACGGATCGATGATACCCGTCCACTGCTTTGAAACTGTTCGTCAAAAAAGTTGACTGAGGTGCATAACTGCCTAAGTCAATCGTAAAGCAGTTGGTGACAAAACAAATCTACTATTATCTATCACCTGAGAGTATCTGTGGGATGAACTTATGTTTAGGTTGCATGGATCAATGGTACAATTCAAGTTGTACCATTTGGCAATTTGGCATGTCCCTGATGACCCTCAGCAATTTTTACAGGTGCACCATAGAAAGCATCCTCTCTGGATGCATCACAGGTTGGTATAGCAACTGCTCTGGCCTAGGCCGCAAGAAATTACAGAGAGGTGATATCTGTCTGGTGCCTACTCCAGGCTGTCCACATCTCTGAAGCAAATAGGAAGGTTGGAAATCACTGCTGCCTGGTAGACAGTGAGCTTAGGGCCGAGTTTGAAGTTTTGGCAAACACTTTTTACCTTAGGCAGCCATGCTGATGTACATGAGACAGTAGTGAATTTTGTCACTAATCTACTGCCTTTGCTTCTGAGATATGGAAAGTGATCCATGTTTTTATGGTATTTGGCTTATTATTGTCACATGTACTGAGATACAATGAAAAGCTTTTGTTTGCGTGCCATCCAGATGGATCAATCCAGATGTAAGTACATTGAGTTAGTATAAAAGGGAAAAAAGAACAGAGTGTAGGATTTAGTGTCACAGTTACAGAGAAAGTGCAGCACAGTTAGACAAAGTGCAAGAGGGATGGCAAGGTAGATTGAGAGATCAAGAGTTCATCATTATCGTTTAAGAGGTCCGATCAAGAATCTAATAACAGTGACATAGAAGCTGTCCTTGATCCTGGTGGTACATGTTATCAAGTTTTCGTATCTTCAGTCTGATGGCTGGGGGGGCGCAGATGAGAGAATGCTCAGGGTAGGAGGGGTCCTTGACTGTGCTGGCTGTTTTCCCGAGGCAGCGGGAAGTGTAGACAGAGTCCATGGAGGGAAGGCTGGTTTTTGTGATAGACTGGGCTGTGTTCACAACTCTCAGCAGTTTCTTGCGGCCTAGGCCAGAGCAGTTGCCGTACCAAGCTGTGATGCATCCAGAGAGGACGCTTTCTATGGTGCACCCGTAAAAATTGCTGAGGGTCATCAGGGACATGCCGAATTGCCTAATGGTATAACTTGAATTGTACCATTGATCCATGCAACCCAAACATAAGTTGATCCCACAGATACTCCTAGGTGATAGATAATAGTAGATTTGTTTTGTCACCAGCTGCTTTACGATTGACTTAGGCAGTTATGAGGTGAATTAGATGCATCTCAGTCAACTTTTTTGACTAATAGTTTCTTAGTTTTGTATGATTTTGATTGGTGGGTGACACGGGCAAATTAAACAATTAGAGTAGAAAATACACCATGGGAGCCTGACCAATAGGAGGAAGCAAAGCAATCAAGGAGAAAGAAGAAAATTAAAGGCATTTGGGGAAGCAAACTGGATATGCATAATAGACATTATGGTCATATATTTTTCATCAGATGGATTATAACCAACTAATTCCCCCACTTCCTGAATAATGGAAATCAATAGCAATTCTTCCAATACTATCAGATCTCATTTCCTTGAATTCTAGTTCTGCTCTACCAAGGTCTTGTGGTAGCAGTTTTGATATATGAACCTACTGAACCATAACGAAAATGATTGGAGGGGCAGGTATTTACCTGCCACATAAATACAATTATAAAAACATCCATTTGTTCAAATATTCCATTAGCCAAAAAATAAGGGGATAGAGAACTAATGGCATTTGAGTCAAATTCACAATGTAATTACTTAAATGAGCTTATCTTGATGTTTATAACTTTTGTGATCTGCATTTGGTCACTCAAGATGGTGTTTAAATTGGGTTGGAATTTCATGATACTTACATTGATAGGAATTTTGATTGCTCCATAGTCGCCAATGACTATAAATCCATTCTAAAACTGAGGATTTAGCATTAAACCTATTAAAGAAAATTTCACCAACCCTTGCAGTAGGTTGCTAGAGCCTTTTATAATGATTGGCTTCCTAATGACTTTAAGGCCTCACAATGCTCGGACAGATTGTTATGTTTAGCAAGGAGAAAGCCTTTTATTTGAAAGTTCTCAAGGTAAATGGGCTTTTCCTCCTACAGATTTTGACAATCTACATTTCTGCTACTTTTTAGTCCAGTCAAGATTCTTTAACATTTTATCTCATAATATTTCTTGATTTTTATTACTTAGGCATTCAAACATTTATGAACATTATTCCAAAATGGAATAATAAAGAAATAGATTGCATAGATAAAACATCTCTCACAATATCCTGAAGCACTTTGCAGCCAATGAAATATATTTTTTGAACTGTTGTCACTATTGTAACATGAGAATCATGGTGACAAATTTGCACACAGCAGCTCCCACAGACTGCAAGGTGATATAACCTGGGCAACCTGTTTAAATAAGAACAAAGACACCTCTATCATTATTTTCTCTGCTACTTTGCCTTTCAAATAGTTTCAGGACTTCATTCCCTATCTCCAAACCTGGGCAGCAGTTTGTTCATGCTCCATGCGGATAATACCTTACTTACACCAACGTCAGCCCACCACAGGACCTCCAAGTTAACTCTGGACTCCATTGCCAGTTGCTTCCTCTCTCTACTCCACTTGGGCAGGCATGGTAGTGTAGCGGTTAGCGTAACGCTATTACAACGCCAGCGACCCGGTTTCAATTCCCACCGCTGTCTGTAAGGAGTTTGTACTTTCTCCTCGTGTCTGTGTGGGTTTCCTCCGAATGCTCTAGTTTCCTCCCACATTCCAAAGACGTATGGGTTAGGAAGTTGTGGGCATGTTATGTTGCCACCAGAAGCGTGGCGACACTTGCAGGCTGCCCCCAGAACACTCTACACAAAAGAGGCATTTCACTGTGTGTTTCGATGTACATGTGACTAATAAAGATATCTTATCTTGATACCAGGATCTATGTATAATAATACTTCCTGCATAGCCAAACCTACATAATCGGAGATAGAGATGAGCAATGTTAGAAATTTTCATGTCAGTCAGCATCTGTGGTGAGAGAACTGGTTGATGTTTCAAATTAAGTATCTTTAAAAAAAAGCATTTTTGAATGACTCGCTTTCAGTTTTAATGAAAGGTTATCGATGTGAAACCTTAACTCTGTTTCTCTCACTGCGGATGCTGCCTGACCTCCTGAGTATTTCCAGCATTCTCTGTTTTAATTATATTGCTTAAGGGATATGCTTTGGCCAAGAGTCCAGGGATAATACCATGTTCTTCCTCCAGATATTTTATCTTTCAGTTGAGCAGATTCAACTTCACTGTTCGACTGAAAGACATACTTTCAACAGGTTTGCACTCCCGCAGTACAGCATTGGGAGTGTCAGCTTAAAATTTTGTGCTCAAGTCTCTGGAGTGGGGTTTGAATCCACAAACTCTGATGCTGGACTAATGACCAACTAATTACTGGGACAACGTGAGTCATTAAGAGAGTTGAAATGATCCCCTTCTCTTTCTCTAGTAGTGAATCAGGACCTCTATTTGTGGGTAAAGACAGGGGGCAGGGTGGACAGGGGGAGGGAGTGGGAGGAACCCATCATTTGTGGCCTCTTCCACTTAATGTAAATTGGATCTCAGGTGTCTGGACAGGGAGAGGCTGGGATGGTCTTGAAGCATGTGTGTGAAATATGTTGTTACAGTAACCATTTGCCTTGAGTTTGGCTGTGGATAGTTGCAGGAAAGGAGTGAAGTTTATTGTACCTGCCAGTACATATTTCTAACGCACTACATGTGATGTTCCACATCTCAGCTGTGACTACACAGCATACGTGCTGTATAAGTTGCAGGATTCTTAGTGATTTCCTAAGACCATGCACATCACTCTACAAATGCAAGGATTTTCTTTCTTCGTTATGGTGAAGCCCGGGTACTTGCAGATGTAAAGTGTTGTCCTTAGATTGTCTCTACATATAGGAACAGGTGGAGGCCTTGACCCATGACCTAACACCAATGCCCACCTTTTCCCTAACTTCCTTAATTAAAAGTCTAGTACAGAATTATCCCCAATGACCTTTGGGTAACTCTGGCTCATTATAGCTCAAGGAGTGTTCAAGATGTGAATCTCAAGGTCATGCATTGGGAGCTCAAGGAAATCTTAGAAACTGCTCACCTGTCTGTCCCATCAGCCACTTCCTGCTGTGTCTGTGGAGGAGTCTGTCATTCCCATTCTAGTCCCATTAACCATTTGCGAACACAGAAACGTTATCTTTGATCCTGAGGGGCTGCGTAAGAAGAGAGAAGAGTACAAAATTAACAAACGACATCACTGCTATTGGTACTTGCGAAGGGGGGGTCCAAATTTCTCCCAGCCTCAGTGTGTCATTGCACTTCCAAGCTACTCCTGAAAGGCTTGGCTGTAAGTTTTATTTCCCCAGTTCTAGCCTCAGTACGTAGCAGAAGTAGTTTCTCTCTCCCCACTCTATTCATTCCCCTGAATATCTTGCAAACTTCAATCAAATCACTTCTTAACTTTTATATTCCTGGCAATGTAATATAAGTTTCTGTAATTTCTGCTTGTGATTTGATGCTTTCCTTTATTAGCCAAGAAGAAAAGAGCAGGGTGGTTATATTAGAACTGTGTAGACCAGTTAGGTCACAGCTTGAGTACCGCATACAGTTCTGGTCACCATATTACAGGAAAGATGTGAGTACACTGGAGAGGATGCAGAGGACATTTGTGAGATGTTACCAGGAGTGGAATTTTGTGGCTATGAGGAAAGATTGGATAGGCTGGGTTGGGTTGAGGGGAGATTTACTTGATGTATGTAATATTAGGAGGACTCTAGATAGAGTAAATAGGAAGGGATATTTCCTTTAGCAGATGGGTAATGTCAGAGGGCATAGATGTAAAGTAACTGGTAGAAGAAGGTGATAAAAAAAATCATTTGGAGGGTGGTGTGGGGTCTGGAACTCACTGCCTGAAAGGGTGGTAGCACCAAAGTCCCTCGTCTCACTTAAAAAGTACCTGCATGTGTACTTGAAGAGTCACAGCCTGCGGAGCACTGGACCCATGCTGGAGGGGGGATTACTCTGGATAGCACGGCGCAGAAACAATGAGCTGAATGGCCTCCTTCGGCATCACAATTTTTGATGGTTCCATGAACCCATGGGGTTCAGGTATTGTTCCGACAGACCCATGCCAAACTACCTTCTCCTTCCCAATGTGACAATCCTGTTGAGCTTAAAGATGACATAATTGGTAACTGGTTTATTATGAGGGGCAGAGATAGGGTGGACAAGCAATATCTTTTTCCCATTATTGAGCGATCCAATACCAGAGGGCATGCATTTAAGGTGAGAGGGGGTAGGTTCAGAACAGACGTGAGGGGCATGTTCTTTACTGAGAGAGTGGTGGATGCCTGGAATGCGTTGCCTGATAGGGTGGTGGAGGCAAATTCATTGGGGGCTTTTAAGGAGGGCTTGGATGGGCACATGAATGGGAGGAAAGTGGAGGGATAGGGGCATTCTGTAGGTAGGAGGGATTAGCTATGTCGGCACAACATTGTGGGCTGAAGGGCCTGTTCTGTGCTGTACTGTTCTATGTTCTGTGTTCTATTGCCACGTACCGAGATACAGTGAAAAACTGTTTTGCATGCAATCCAGACAGATCATTCCATACGTAAGTACATCGAGGTAGTACAAAGGGAAAAGCAATGACCGAATGCAGAATATGGTGTTACAGTTATAGCCGAACTGGAGCATAATGTTGGCAGGAACTCAATAGGCCAACTCCAACTACTGCACCTGGACTACTCCCCTTGCTGGTCGCTATCGATCGGTTCTGAATAACGAGTGTCTCCTTTCCCAAATCTGGTCGGTTATCTACTGGTATCCTTCAAACGTGTCAGCCTATTGGCCAACTTAGCCCAAGGATGAACGCATTCTGCATTGAGTAAATAAGGAGGAATTGCATCCATTGGCAGGAGGTTTGCAAACTAGAGGACGTAGATACAACTGGCAATCTCCGAGGGAGATGAGGACAGGTGTTTACATGTGTTAGTTACGATCTGGAGCCCACTGCCCCAAAGGGCAATGGAAGAAGATTCAGTGGCAAATCTCGGAAGAGAACCGGAAAAATACTTGAAAGGAAAAAATTGCACTAATGTGGGAAAAGAGCAGGAGATTGGAACTAACTGGATAAAATGTTTAAAGTGCCAGCATAGATGCTTTTTCTGGGGCAGTACCCTCAGACTGAGGATGATCTGATTCGCCCTGATTTTGTTGGTTCTGAGTTGGCTGATGAAGCCCACGTGAAAACCATAGGCTCGTCCACAGATGGAGTAGGAGGTGGTGGACATGGAGGGAGGGTGGGTGGTTTGTGAGGTGGTCTGCTGCCTCCGCCATTTATGCTGGGCTCTTGTAAACTCCTGATGCATGGCCTCAAGGTTCTCAATAGCATCCTGAAAATTCCTTCCCCACTTTGAACCATCATGGACCAGAGATTCCTAGGAGACAAGTGGGGATATTTTATTTCTTCAAGGAAGCTTTGAACACATCCTCAAATCTTTTCCTGTCCACCTGGTAATGTCCTCCTGTGACAGAGCTCAGAATAGAGAGCTTGCATTGGGAGTCTGGTGTTGGTCATGCAAGCAGTATAGTCTGCCCAAAGGAATCAGCTGAGAGTATCTAGGGCCTTAATGCTGCGGGTATTGGCAGGGGACAGCACACTGATGGTGGTTCTACTATGGATCCAGTGAATTTGGAGAGTTATGCTGAGACAGCATTGGTGGTTATTTTCCAGTTGCTTGAACTGCCTGTTTTAGGGAGTCAAGGTCACAACAGCACACTGGAGGGCAGGGAACACACAGAGACAGTGGGCCAAATAGCTTCCTTCTGCTCTGATACTTGTCATCATCATTAATGCTGACCCTGCCACCATGGTTAATGCTGATCTTGCCACCATCGTTAATGCTGACCTTGTCTCCATCGTTAATGCTGACCTTGTCACCATGGTTAATGCTGACCTTGCCACCATGGTTAATGCTGACCTTGTCACCATGGTTAATGCTGACCTTGTCTCCATCGTTAATGCTGACCCTGCCACCATGGTTAATGCTGACCTTGTCTCCATGGTTAACGCTGACCTCGTCACCACGGTTAATGCTGACCTTGTCTCCATGGTTAACGCTGACCTCGTCACCACGGTTAACGCTGACCTTGTCTCCATGGTTAACGCTGACCTCGTCACCACGGTTAATGCTGACCTTGTCTCCATGGTTAACGCTGACCTCGTCACCATGGTTAACGGTGACCTTGTCACCATCGTTAAAACTGACCTTGTCACCATGGTTAATGCTGACCTTGTCTCCATCGTTAATGCTGACCTTGTCACCATGGTTAACCTGTATTTATTGCTGGTTTCTAATTGTCCCTATAAAAGTTGTGCTGTACTCTTGGCTTGAACCACAGCAGTCCATGTGATGAAGGTACCTCCATGATGCAATTGGGTAAGAAGTGTGAGGATTTGGACCTATTGATAATAAAGACAATGGTCCACAGAATTTTTGGTGGCTCTGAGGCTCCAGACTTTTACTATTTGTGGTGAATATAAATGTAGGGACTTAAATGTAGAGACCATATTGAAGAGGTTTGCCAATGATATTCAAGGTATATTTACTGTTGGTTACAAAAAGGTCACTGCTACATTAAGATTGGTACCTCATTAACCAGAGTGATGTGTGATTGACTCTGGGTTGTAACAGTTGTCTGCAGACATTTACAGGCCCTTGGAACACAGATTCATTCTGTGCTGCAGTTCCTGAGTGTGGTTATAGAGTCGTACAGGACAGGAACTTAAACACCAGGACTCCTTGGTGACTCCCTGGATTAAATTCTGCTTTACTGTAATTTGTGTTTCATCTCTGACTCCTTGGGCTCGTGTCTCCTGTGGTTCAGTGGGTACTGCACTTACCTCAACATTGAAAGGTTGTGAGTTCAAGTCCCACTCCAGGTAAATTGACACAAAAGATCCAGTTGACACACCAGTGCAGCGTTGAAAAAAAGGCTACATTTTTGTCTTTAGGTTGTTCTGTTAAACTTTGCCCTCTCTGAAAGATCTTGTGGTCCTATTTCAAAGGTGTGCAGGGAAGCTATCCCAATTGTTCTGGCCAAGGTATGTCTTTCCCTTAATGTCTTTAATAAACAAATTATCGGATTGTTATATTCCTGTTTTTGGGAGCTTGCAGTGTGAAAATTGGCTGCTGCAGTTCCTATAACTAAAGTTTAATGTATTTTGTTGGCACTTCGGAGTGTCTTGAAAGGGAAACGGAAGGAACTATTTATTTATTAATCTATTTATTTTGTAACTTATAGTAATTTCACGCCTTTGCACTGTACTGCTGCCACAAAGCAAATTTCACGACATACAAGTCAGTGATAATAAACCTGATTTGATTATTTAAGTACATCTATTATAAGGCACAGGACGCATACAGGCTGTCCCCGGGTTACGTAATGGATCTGTTCCTGAGAACTGTCCGTAAGCCGATTTCTCTGTAAGTCAGAAATGTCCGTTCTCTATAGCAACCCAGGTCATGTTGCTCTACATTCACTTGCTATAATTCTTTCATTTCATTGAATAATCATCCTAACACTACCCATTGTTAAACTAGTGGAATATATGTTGTATCCAGTCATTAATGAATATAATGAACCATTTTGTTATTATTACTCTATGATTCTATTACATTTGGACCAAGGCTGTAATGAGATCTCAAACTGCATGGTTCATCTGGAACCCAAATTGAGCAGTTTCTCCAATTCTATGACATCAATGAGAAAGTGAGGAAGTGAGCAAAGGGTCACGTTTCATGAGTTTTACGTCACCTCATGGCTCTAACCAAGCAAAGAAATCCTGTACGTGGTGTTTGGCGCACTAGCCTTCATCGGTCAGGGCTTTGAGTATAGGAGTTGGGATGTTATGTTACAGTTGTAGAAGACGTTGGTGCGGTCGCATTGGAGTATTGCGTACAGCTTTGGTCACCTTGTTACGGGAAAGGCATCATTAAATTGGAAAAAGTGCAAGAAGATTTACAAGAATGTTGTGAGGACTCAAGGGTCTGAGTTATAGGGAAAGAATGAGTAGGCTCATACTTTATTCCTTAGGAGAGCGTAGGAGACTTTTGAGGGGTGACCATAGAGGCGTATAAATCATGAGGGGCATAGATAGGGTGAATGCACACAGTCTTTTTCCCAGGGAAAGGTGATCAAAAACTAGAGGGCATAAGTTTAAAGTGAGAGGGGAATGATTTAAAATGGACCTGAGGGGCAACTTTTTCCACACAGAGTGGTGAGTATGTGGAATGAGCTGCCAGAGGAAGTGGTTGACACAGGTACTGTAACAACATTTAAAAGTCACTTGGACAGGTACTTGGATAGGAAAGGTTTAGAGGGACATGGGCCAAACACGGGCAGATAGGACTAGCTTAGGTGGGCATCTTGGTCAGCATGGACAAGTTGGGCCGAAGGGCCTGTTTCTGCACTGTATAATTCTATTACTCTACGAGCCTATGATTCTTTCAAAGTACAGTCAATGCAGGCAAATACTGGGCTGGGATATCGGATTGTCCATTCACTTTCACCCATTTCGCACTGGGATCTAGACAGGCAGTAAGTTTAGAAAAGTCTTGGTGAAACTTTGCAGTTTCTGGTCAGATCTCTCTTGAGTACGGGGCAGTCAACTCCTGAAGCACAGCAGAGGAGAGTCATATTAACAGTCCGCAGTGCTAGAGGATCGATTTATTAATGCATGGGTCAGTCTAATGACCACCAAACCCCACTGATGCACGAATTCCTCTGTTGCCCAAAATCAAAATTATTGTCAATATCTTTGGGTCCAAGTCCATAGCTCCCTGAAAGTGGCCACCAAGTAGATAGGGTGGCAAAGGTAGTGAATGGCTTACTTACCTCCATTGGTTGGGGCATTGAGTATAAGAGTAAGGAAGTAATGTTGCAGCTATATAAAACTAGCCAGAAATAGTGGTTGAGGCGGGCACATTAGCAACATTTAAAAGCCATCTCGATAAGTACATGGATAGGAGCGGTTTAGAGGGCTATGGGCCAAATGGGGTAGAAACGTCAAGTACTAGAGGACATGCATTTAAGGTGAGAGGGGGAACGTTTAAAGGAGATGTACGGGACAAGTTTTGTTTTACACAGTGAGAGGTGGGTGCCTGGAACGGGCTGCCAGGGGTGATGGTGAGGCAGATGCAATCGTGACGTTTAAGAGGCTGATAGATACATGAATATGCAGGGGATGGAGGGATATGGATCATGTGCAGGCAGAAGAGATTACTTTAATCTGGTTTACAGAGATTACAGACATCGTGGGCCGAAGGGCCTGTTCCTGTGCTGTTGTGTTCCGTGTTCTGTGCTCTATCTTTTCATCTTGTCCCTCCTCCCCAGGTCACCTTTCTTGTTGTCGCTTCAGCTTTTTGTGGAAAGATTAAAAACAAAGTGAGACGAGTGCTGCAGCATATATTCCCACTTGGCACAGGGTGAGGATAGTAACCTCATTTACAGAGTTAGGTCTAAGTACATTGCACTGAGAACCTGAACCCTAATCCTGATGGATTATGTTTGTCTTTGAAGTTCGAATCCATCAAACGTTTATAGCAGTGACAGTTCAGAATCAAGAATAAATGTTTTGATTTGTGCTGTTCAAACTCTGCATAGCAAATTGACATGCAACATTCTGTTACCTTCCTTTCTTGTAACATTATCTTCTGAGTCTTATTTCAATTGATTCTTGTGCTTCTCTTTCATCAGAATCCTTCATGGCTCTGATTAATCTGGCACAACTTCAAAATGATGTTAGACGGTGGCTTCAGTTGCCTTGAGCCCTGAGCTCTGGTATTCCCTCCCTGAACAAACCATGATTCTCTCTCTCCTTAAACCCTACGTCTTTGATAAAGCTTTTCAAATAATTGACAAACCTCTCCTAATATCTCCACATGTCTCAGCCTTGTATTGTGTGTCATGATGTTCCAGTGAAGTGCCTGGGACATTTTACTATATTAAAAGATATAAATTCAATTTTGTTATCATTGCTTTCTACTGCTTCAGAAAAAATGTATTTATTAAAAGTCCAAGTCCCCAGTAAACAGCCTATGTTCTTTTAAATTCAGTTTCAGGATCAGCACATTGCTAGCAAGGCAGCATTTATTGCTCAACACTAACCCTATTTCTGGTTGCTACACTATAGGAAGGACATGATTAAGCTAGAGACGGTGCAGAAATGATTCACGAAAACGTTGTCTGGATTGGAGGGCTTGAGTTATCAGGGGAGATTGTATCGGCTGGGTTTGTTTCCCTGGAGTGAAGGAGGCTGAGAGGAGACAATGAAAGAGGTATATAAAATTATGAGAGGATCGAAAGGGTGGATATCCAGTGTCTTTTACCATGGTGGGGATGTCTAAAATGAGAGAATATTGGTTTAAGGTGATACAGAAGGGGACTTGAGGGGTGAATTTTTCATACAAAGAGTAGTTGGTATCCAAAATGTGGGTGGAGGCAGGAACAGTAACAGCATTTAAGAGGCATGTTGGAGACACAAGAGAGACCGCAGATGCTGGAAATCTGTAGCAACACACAAGACACTGGAGGAAGTCGGCGGGTCAGGCAGCACCTATGGAGGGAAATGGACAGTCGACGTTTCGGGTCTTCGTGTGGACTGGAGGCATCTTGACAGGTGCTTGAATGAGTGAGGCATAGGAGGGTATGGAGTTAATGCAGGCAATTGAGATTAGCATTGATAGTCATTACAGTCAGCACAGACAGAGTGGGCTGAAGGGCCTGTTTCTATGCTGTACAACTCTATGATAATCTATCACTGGGTCCTGATGCAGGGTCTCAACCCGAAACATCAACCATCCCTCTGCCTCCGCAGATGCTGCCTGATCCCTTGAGTTCCTCCAGCAGTTCAATTTTTGTTCCAGATTCCAGTAACTGCAGTCTCGTATCTCTAAAATACTCTATGAACCTCTAATCGTCTTTGAGAAGGTAGTGGTGAAGGTTTTCCCACAACATTGGGTGGGGAGTTCCAGGATTTAGACCCAGTGACAGTAAGGGGCCACCTTGCCAAGACCTCTCAGGATCCTTTGTGTCCCACTCACTGTCCCGAATTCCAGCTCATCCAGCCTTTCCTCTTAAAACAACCCACCCGTTCCAGGTTTTAGCTATCTATGTTAACCTTTTCTGAACCACTTCTAATGCATTAACATTCTTCCTTAAATAAGGAGACCAATAATGTAGGTAGTACAGATGTGTCTCACCAATGCCCTATGTACCTGAAGTATAGCCTCCCCAATTCTGTATCCAAATCCCCCAGCAATAACAGATGCTATTCCATTAACTTTCCTGATTAATATTGGTGTCTGTGGCAGATTACTAGCTGCTAATTCCTCAGTTACAGAATTAACTGCTCTTCAGAAGTTGGACGGTACATGGATTGGAAAGGTTTAGAAGGTTATGGGCCAAACACTGGCAAGTGGGATTAGTATGGATGGGGCATTTTGGTCGGCATAGACCTGAAGGGCCTGTTTCCATGCTGTATAACTCTAGGTACCTCATTTGTCATGCAAAGCGTTGGAACTACTAGAGTCTGTGGAGAACGCTAAGAAACCCAGTTCTTTATCTTCAGCTGGCTATTCCTGCACCTTTAGTTCCTTTTCCCTTGCCAATATTTCTTCCTATTCACCTTGGTCAATGCTGCTGCTGTTTAAATTGGCCCCCGCAGACCAATAATAACCAGTCTTCCTTTGGGCAGCAGTTGTGACATTGTGATCGCAAGGCGTTGAGTAATGATACAAAGCATTTTGCTGGCACTTGTGATTACCCCATGAGAAAATTCTATGCAAAGATGCATTTCACTGTGTGTTTCAATGTACATGTGACTAATAAAGATATCTTGTCTTATGAACTACTTGAACAAATCAAGTGAAACTGGTTCCCACCACTATTATTTTACAAGACGGTATTATAATACAATGTTCTGTGAGATATCCTGCAGGTAATACTTGGACCAACGTTTCCGTAGACATAGATAAAGAGGAGAAGGAATAATGTCATTGAGGTTGCCCTGCTGTGCAATATGACCATGGCTAATCATTCAAATTCAATACCCTGTTCCAGCTTTCTCCTCATATCCCTTGATCCCTCTATCCTTGGAAAAATATCCAACTCCTTCTTAAATAGATTTAATGATTTGACTTCAATTACTTCCTGTGGTAGACAATTCCACAAATCGTTCACTCTCTGGGTGAAGAAATTTCTCCTCATATCAGACATATATGACTTTTACTTATTCTCAGACTGCGATACCATACTCCCCAACCATTGGTAACATACTTCCTGCATCTAATCTAATCTAAGCTTTCTCTGGGAATTTTCCAACAACCAGAGATCCTTCCAAACTGCCCTGGCTGCTTCTATAGACAGTTTACCTGTACACCAGTGGTGTTTTGTGAGGGATAACTCCTTCATACCTCCTGCAAAAGGAGGCCGAAGATGGATTGGATGCAAACGTTTCTGGAAAATCCAGGCTCACGTTTAATAACTTTAATTTGATGGCAAGGCCAGCAATTAAGAATATAGAAGCAGTGGGACACCCCCAGCCATTGCGACTGCTCTGCTGTTCAGTAAGATAGTGGCTGATCTTTTCCTTCAGCAGCATCTTCCTGGACCAACCCCAATACCTATCGATCTCGGCCTTTACTGCCCATCCCTGATTGCACTTGAGAAAGTGGTGGTGAGTAGACCCTCTGCAGTCCTTCAGGTGAAGGTAGTCCAACAATCCAGGAGTTAGACCCAGCGACGATGAAGGAACCGGCGATGTATCTCCAAGTCCGTGCGACTTGGAGGGGAACCTGCAGGTGGTGATGTTCCTTGTGCCTGCTGCACATGTCCATCCTGGCGGTAGAGCTTGTAGTGCTTGGCAATCGCTGTCAGAGTATCCTATAAATGTTGTAAGTGGTACACACTGCAGCCATGATGCACTGATGACGGAGGGGCTGACTTTTTAAGGTGATGGATGGGGTATTGATTAGCTGGGCTGTTTTGTCCTGGACGATGTCAAGTGTTGTTGGAACTGCACACATTCATCCAGGGAAGAAGTCCATCACACTCTTGACTTGTGCCTTGTAGCTTTGGGTGTCAGGAAGCGAGTAACTTACTGCTGAGTATCCAGCCTCTGATCTGCTCTTGTAGCTATGAGGTAGCCATGGCTGGTCCATCTGAGTTTCTGGCCAATGGTGACACTGACGGGAGAAGAGAAGGGACTGACAGTGTATCAAAGCAGGAAGCTAAATTACATAATATGATTTATTACGGTGGCATAGCTAATACAGCCGCTGCCTCACAGCTCCAGAGACCTGGGTTCAATCCTGACCTCTGATACAGTCTGCGTGGCCTTTCCATGTTCTTCCCTGTGACTGTGGGGGTTCCCTCTGGGTGCTCTGGTTTCCCCCCACACTCCAAAAATGTGTGTGGGTCAGCAGGTTAATTGGCCCTAATGGGCAGGCGAGTGGTAGAAGCTGGGGGGAGTTGACGGGAATGTGGGAAGAATTAAGAAAGGAGGATTAATGTAGGATTGGTGTAAGTGAGCGATTGATTATCAGTGCAGACCTGGTGGGCTGAAAGGCCTGTTTCCGTGCTGTGCCTCTCTAACATGATTTGAAACATAAATTGAACTATAGAAAATGGTTGGTAGGATTTGCTGTGATGAATGTTTTGCTATTTATGAAGATGAAAGAGGTAAAACCTGAATTTCCTCTGCAAAAAGAATGGTGTATTAAATGCTTCAAACAGAACAAATATGACCAATGTTATCTTGTTTAGGTTAGGTTCAGCTGGTGAACTCCTTGTGGTGAAATGGTCTTACTGACTACTGTGGTGTGGAGTCGAGGGTCATTTGGTCAAACACATTGTCACTTCAGTACCAAGATGTGCTGACTGGGGAGAGGAGCTAGAGAGAGGAAGACTAGCACCAATACCCACAACAAGGTGTTGCTTTATCCATCTCGGATTAGGGTCACAGAGACCTGAAGACACCGGGTGTTGAAGAATTGGGGCCCTGTTGCCTCACGGTGGCAAGTACTTGGTGGGACCAAAGAGATCAGAAATCATGATATGGAACTGCTTTCTTTGACAACTTTTAAGAATTTCTTGAAAGCGTCTGCTTTGGGTTTTGGTTCATACTGGGAGTTGTAGAAATCTCAGTTAAAAGGTAAGAGATCTGGTTATTTATTGTTTCAGATTGAATTCCATGTGGGGGAAGGTTTCTGGCCCTTCTGTCGTTTCTACCTCTTTTTCTCCGTCACTTCCCAATTTCCTTGCCTTTCTTTCCTCCCTTTCTCAAACTATGTACTACTTACCTTGTTTGCCCTGTCATAAAGTCATAGAGAGATACAGCAGGGAAACATGTCCTTTGGTACATTGGGTTCACACCAACCAGCAACCACCCATTTACACTAATCCCACTTTCTACCTCTCACAGATTTACCACTCACCTAGACACTAGGTGCAATTTACCATCACCAATTAACCTGCCAACCCACACATCTTTGGGATGAGGCAGGAAATTAGAGCACCCGGAGGAAACCTATGTATGAACCAGTCCAACTGCTTTTTAAACATGTAAACTCCACACAGACAGCACTGGAAGTCAGGATTGAACTCAGGTCTTTGGGGCTGTGAGGCAGCAGCTCTACCAGTTGTGTCACAATTTTTATCGATGCACCATAGAAAGCATCCTTTCCGGAGGCATCACAGCTTGGTATGGCAACTGCTCTGCCTGAGACCACAAGAAACTGCAGAGAGTTGTGGACACAGCTCAGCACATCACAGAAACCAGCTTCCCCTCCATGGACTCTGTCTATACTTCTCACTGCCTCGGTAAAGCAGCCAACATAATCAAAGATTCCTCCCACCCGAGACATTCTCCCTTCTCCCCCCTCCCATCGGGCAGAAGGTACAAAAGCCTGAAAGCACGTACCATCAGGCAGCTTCTATCCTGCTGTTATAAGACCATTGTCCAGACCTCTTTTACGATAAGATGGACTCTTGACCTCACAATCTACCTTGTCATGGCTTTGCACTTTATTGTCTGACTGCACTGCACTTTCTCTGTAACTGTAACACTTTATTCTGCATTCTGTTTTGTTTTCCCTTGTCCTACCTCAATGCACTGATGTGATGAAATGATCTGTCTGGATGGCATGCAAAACAAAGTTTTTCACTGTACCTCAGTACATGTGACAATAATAAACCGAGTTACAATTTACTGTTCTGCCCATTAACTGTGCCTTTCTCGTGCCCCCTCCATCATATCTAACCCAATTTATTCCCTTCTTATCTTTTTTCTCCCCTTCTCTCTATGAGCTCTCTTTTTAAATACCTTTCAGGTAAAATTTACCTTCATAATAGTTCCACATCTGGCCTGTGTAAAACAAAATGGTGTATTATTTTATTCTTCAGAACCATGTATGCCCCTCATAATTTTGTATAGCTCAATAACATCAGTCCTCAGCCTCCTCCACTCAAAGGAAAACAGACCCAGTCTCTCTTCATAACTGCAATGATCCATCCCAGGCAACATGCTGGTGAATCCCCACTACACCCTCTCCAGTGCAATCGTGACTTTCCTATAGTATGGTGACCAGAACAACATGCAACACTATTAGTTGCTGACTTCACGTTAGATAAAGATGTATCGTAACATTTCTGTGCCCTGTCCAATGTAGGCTAGTATCTCGGATACCTTTTTAACCGCCTTATTTACCTGTGCTGCCACTTTCAGCAAACCTTGAACTTGTACACCAAGGCCCTTTTGTTCCTCAATGTTCCCTACAGTCTTACCATTCATTGTTTATAACCTAGGCCTTTTTAGTTCTCCCAAGATGTATCACCTGACACCAATTGGGATTAAACTCCAACTATCATTGCTCTGCTGTCCATCTTATCGATTCATCATATCATCCTGTAGCCTGTCTACCCTTCTCACTATCAACAGCACTATCAACTTTCATGTCATCTGCAAACTTACTAACCTTACCTCCAAAATTCACAACCAAATCATTAATGTTTATGGCAAACAGTAGGGGGTTAGAGTTGGCACGGAAACTCATGGTACACCATTGGTCACAGCTTTTCAATCACAAACACAACCCTCCACCATTACCCTCTGCCTTCTATTACCAAGCCAAATTCAGATCCAATTTGCCACTTGCCCTGGATTCCATGTGCTACAACCCTTTCAACCAGCCTCCCATGTGGGACCTCATCAAAGGTCTAATTGAAACAATATCAACTGCAACGCCCTCAGTACATTTTACCACTTAGGACAATTCAAATAAATTCATTCCTTCTGTTTTAAGGTCGAGTGGGACTGATGATTATAGAATGCTCAATTCAATTTATATTTCCCCAGATGATGGACTAGTCCTTGCCCTGATGTACCAATACCTGGACAACATCCAGGCTCGGGCTGATGACAAGTTTGCTCTGTGTTGCCAAAAGACAACCAGCACTCTTGTCAAAGCATGGCAGCAAACAGTGGAGCAGGAATGTGGTCTCCACTCTCACAGAATGACCCACGTCACTACTGCAGCAGATTATCTGGGCTTTATCATAGTCTACCACCTCTCTCCACTACAAGAATGCTGCATTGATTCCAACCTGACTTTGCAAGTCCCCATGTCGTAAAAGGTGCCACTGAAATTAATTTATTTTCCTCCCAGCATCTTATTCTTCCTGCCTCTCGCACGGTAGTGTAGCGGTTAGCGTAACGCTATTACAGCACCAGCGACCCGGGTTCAATTCCAGCCGCTGTCTGTAAACAGATTGTACGTTCTCCCCGTGTGTCTGCGTGGGTTTCCTCCGGGTGCTCCGGCTTCCTCCCACATTCCAAAGACGTACGTGTTAGGAAGTTGTGGGCATGCTACGTTGGTGCCGGAAGCGTGGCGACACTTGCGGGCTGCCCCCCAAGAACACTCTACGCAAAAAGATGCATTTCACAGTGTGTTTCGATGTACATGTGACTAAGAAAGAAATCTTATCTTAAATCGTTTGACTTCTATGGTTGCCATGCAACGGGAAGGATGTGATTAAGCTAGAGACAGTACAGAAAAGGTTCAGAAGGATGTAACTGGGGCTGGAGGGTTTGGAATAGGCTGCGACTGTTTTCCCTGAAGTGAAGGAGGCCGAGGCCTGACCTTATAGAGGTTCATAAGGTGATGAGGGGCACAGATAGGGTAGATAATCACTGTCTTTACCCCAGGGTAAGGGAATTGAAAACTGGAGGACACAGGTTTAAGATGAGAGGGAAGGTTTAAGGGGGGGGGGGGGGTGCTGAGAGGAAACTTTTACCACACAGATGGTGGTGGGTATATGGAACGAGCTGCCAGAGGACGTGGTAGAGGCAGGTACAATGACAACACTTAAAAGATATTTGGACAGGAACAGTACATGGATAGGAAAGGGTTAGAGGGATAACGGGCCAAATGGTAGGTCACTTGGTCAGCGTGAATGTATTGAGCCGAAGGGTCTGTTTCTGAGCTGATACCTTTCTGACTCTATGATAACTGGTTGACTGCTGTTGGAAGGTGTGTGGAAAAACAGGGAGGGGTTGGGCAGGGTTTGGTGCTCAGCAAATTAAACCTGACTGCTTTTTCAGAAGCACATTAAACGTACACGTAGCTACTGATTATTGGAGAGGGTGGGGTGCCAATTGTCAGCTCCTGTGCTAGGAAAGAAAGTGACAATTGACTCGTGGTCCAGGAATCAGTGGATGTAATAGAGCAAAGTGCCACCTGATTTTTTTATTCTATCACCCCAGGAAACATGGCAGTCAGTGTGCACAGCAAGCTCCCATGGACTGCACTGTACATAGCCTTCCCCACCCATCCCACTCCATATTCCCCACCAAAAGTGTCTCAACTGGGATAACCCTTGTGGAGCACAGGGACTGGATGTGGAATATTACCAACACACAACCTTTCCAATATCAGCTGCAAGTCATAGGAGCATTCAAGGTAATGCCGACCTTAAATATCCTGAAGAAAGTAGGGTTAATAGGACAAGACCTTTCATCTATCCAGGGGAGAGAACCATGTGCAACTTTGCATGGTCACTCAAGTGAAAACCAATTAGGTTAAGTTGTCTGGAGATGTCACCTGAACTGACAAGTGTACTTCTAATTGGAAACTAATTGAGTTAAGTAGGGCAAATGAAGGTCACCCCCCTGAAAGCATTTGAAAGAATCAATTAGACTGAAGTAGCAATAGCTGAGATGTGGCTGTGCTTTCCCAGAGCACAGGGTTATAAAATCCAGTTGTTCTGTTCCATTGCTGATGAGGGGGAGCTGCTTCCACTGTCATGTTGTTCGAACACAGCAGTGTGGAAATCTTGAAGCTGGCTGGGGAGGAATAGCCCCACAGCTCTGTTGATTAACACTTCTTCACTCAGTAAGCTTAACGTTCCTGTCACTGTTTATGAAATGAAGAGTTATAGAGTCGTACAGCATGGAAATGGGCCTCTTGGCCCAACTTGTCCATGCCAACCAAGTTGCCCAATTGAGCTGGTCCCATTTGCCTGTGTTTGGTCCATATCCCTCTAAACATTTTCTATCCATTAACCTGTCCAAATGTCTTCTAAATGTTGTAATTGTACTGGCCTCTACCACTTCCTGTGGCAGCTTGTTTCCTTATACCCCCCACCCTCTGTGTAGGAAGAGTTGCCCCTCAGGTCCCCTTTAAATCTCTCCCTTCTCACCTTAAACCTATGCCCTCTGGTTCTTGATTCCCCAACCCTGGGAAAAAGGCTGAGTGCATTCACCCTATCTATGCCCCTCATGATTTATACACCTCTATAAGATCACCTCTCTTTCTCCTGCGCTCCAAGAAAAAGAACCCTAGCCTGTTCAACATCTCCCGATAACTCAGTTTCTCAAGTCCTGGCAACATCCTTGTAAATCTTTGCTGTGCTCTTTCCAGTTTAATAACATCTTTCCTATAACAGGGCGACCAAAACTGAACACAATACTCCAAGTGTGGCCTCACCGGCATCTTGTACAACCACACCATAACTGCCCTGACTGATGAAGGCTAATGTGCCAAAAGCCTTCTTCACCACCCTGTGTACCTGTGACTCCACTTTCAGGGAGCCATGTACTTGAACTTTTAAGAAATATTTAAGAAATATCTAGACCAGCACTTGAATCACCAAACACATGGAAGACAATGGACCAAGTTGTGGTAAATAGGGATAACATGGATGAGTACTTGATAATTGTATGGACACGGGTTCAAGGGCCTGTTTCTCCGCTGTTTCACTCTATGACTCTATACACACTTGGCCTAAATAATAACTTAGATTGTGGTGGTGATGGGAGAAGCTAATTCTGATTCCTTAGTGAAACAGGTTCTTCCCAACCTTTCTGTGTTAAGTTAAACGGATCTAAGCTAGATTAATAAGAGAAGTACATTTCACCCCAGAGGACTTCACAGCTTCCTTAATTTCAAAACAGTTTCCTGTGGTGGTACTGCAATGTAATTATGATTAGAAAATTGCACTTATATAGTAAGGTCTTTAGAGCCATGTAAGTGTTTCACTCTTGTAACGTAGACCATTGTTGTAACCGATGCATGCTACAGCGTTAACAAGATCTGTTTCACATTCATTTACTCATTAATGTCACCAGGGTGCTGACTGAACTAGCAAACACCTGTCAATGGTGAACTTTAACTAGTATTGAAACAATAAGGGCTACAACTGAATGGATGGTGCTGGGGTTGGGTGGGGATTCTGGAATATGGTGGGGTATCTGGAGTGGGGTGAGGTGTCTGGGGTAGGATGGGGTTCTGCAGTAGGGTGAGTGTCTGGGATGGGGTGGGGTGGAGTTGTGGGGCAGAGTGCGGTGTGTGGGGTGTTGTGGGGCAGGGTGGGGTGTCTGGGGCAGGGTGGGGTGTGTGGGATGGAGTTGTAGGGCAGGGTGGGGTGGGTGGGGTGGGGTGTGTGGGGTGGGGTGGGGTGGAGTTGTGGGGCGGGGTGGTTTGTTTGCTGCTGTCATTTTTGCTGAACTTCTCAGATATAAATGGAAGCTGAAAACACTTTGCAGGTCAGGCAGCCTCTGTGGGAAGGGAAACCGTCAACATTTCAGGTCTGGCCCTCTTGTCAGATAGATCAAAGCTAGATTAATAAAAAAGGTGAGGGTAGATGATCTGTCACCTCATAAACATCCCCCCCATCCCCCCCTTCCCCCGATCCCCCCATCCCCCCCTTCCCCCGATCCCCCCATCCCCCCTTCCCCCGATCCCCCCATCCCCCCTTCCCCCGATCCCCCCATCCCCCCTTCCCCCGATCCCCCCATCCCCCCTTCCCCCAATCCCCCATCCCTCTTCGCCCAATCCCCCCATCCCCCTCCCCCTCCCCCTCCCCCTCCCCCCTCCCCTCCCCCTCCCCTCCCCCCTCCCCTCCCCCCTCCCCCCTCCCCTCCCCCCTCCCCCCTCCCCCATCCCCCCCTCCCCCCCTACTCCCCCCTCCTCCATCCCCCTCCCCCTAACATAGAAGCATACAAATAGGAGCAAGGCTGGACAAATCGGCCCTTTGAGCCTGCTCTGCCATTCAAATATCTCTCTCAATCCCCTATTACTGTTCTTTCCCACACTTCTCAATGCCTTTTGCATCCAGAAAATTATCAACTTTGAGTTGTATGGCACAGGAACAGGCCCTTTGGCCCACCTTTTTACCCATTACACCAATCCTATTTGCCTGCATTAGGACCGTATCCTTCACTACTGCCTAATTAACTGCTTGTCTAAAGTGTAGTGATTGTGTCTGACTCCACCACCACCTCTGGCAGCGAATTCCAGATATCAGCCACACTCTGTAAAAAAGAAACCTTTCCTCTCAAATCCCCTCTGAAACTCCTACCGCTCACCTCAAACCTAAGCCCTCCTGTTTTTGATACTCCTATTGGGAAAAACATTCTATCTACACTATCTTGGCCTTATAATTTTACGTACTTCTCTCTGGTCTCTCCTCAGCCTCCTTCGCTCCAGCAAGAAGAAGCCCTGCCTATCCGATCTCTCTCCCTAACCAGCCCTCCAATCCAGGCAACATCCTGGTGAATCTCTTCTGCACTCTCTCCGGCGCAACCACACCCTTCCTATGGTGTGGCGATCAGAACTGCACGTCAATGCTCCAAGCGCGGCCTAACTAGTGTTTTGTAAAGTTGCAACCCAATGTTCCAACTTTTATATACTTTGTCCCAACCTATGAAGGCAAACATACCGTATTCCTTCTTCACCAAACTATCTACCTGTGTTGCCGCTTTCAGTGAACATAGGACTATAATGCCAAGGTCTCTCTGTTCATCAACATTTCTATCATTTACTGTACATATCTATCCCTATATGACTTTCCAAAATGCATCACCTTCCACTTGTCAGGATTAAATGACTTCTTAGATATATTCAGTGACTCTGCCTCTGCAGATGTCACTGGGAGTGAATTCCATAAGTTCACCAGCTTCTGAGTGAAGAAATCTCCCTTTATCTCAGTCCTAAATCTCTTGCTCTGTAACCTGAGAGTGTCATCCCCTGTTATTGACCACCCACCTAGGGGAGATATCCAGGCTGTCTAGCCTGTTGGAATTTGATAAGTTTCAGTGAGGGTCCCTCATCCTTCGAGCTTTGTATTCTTCAGAGCTTAGCTGACAAACAGAAAACAATTACACCTGCAGGTGCTTGGAATCTGAAACAAAGACAGAAAATGCAGGAAGAACTCAGCAAGTCCAGCAGCATCTGTAGAAAGAGAAACCAGTTAATGTTTCAGGTCAAAGACCTTTCATCAGACTTAACCTGAAAGGTGAAAGATTGAAAAGGGAACCGAGGGGAAACTTTTTCACACAGAGGGTGGTGGGTATATGGAACAAACTGTCAGAGGAAGTGGTAGAGGTGGGTACAATTACAATATTTAAAAGACATTTGGACAGGTACATGGATAGGAAAGGTTTAGAGGGATATGGGCCAAATGCTGGCAAATGGGACTAGCTTGGATAGAGACATCTTGGTCAAAGTCAAGTTTATTGTCATCTGCACAAGTACATGTGTGCACAGGTGCAATGAAAAGCTTACTTGCAGCAGCATCACAGGCACATTGCATCAGAGACACAACATTCACATGGACATGGTCTGAATGGACGAGTTGGGCTGAAGGGCCTGTCTCTATGCTGTATAACTCTATGACTCTATATGTCAGTCCTGCCATCCCAGCAATCAGTCTGGTGAAGCTTCGCTGCACTCGCCCTGTGGCAAGTTTTTGCTTTCTCTTTCTTTCTCTCTTTCCTTCCCTGTGTACAATGGAGATGCAAGCAGCACTTCAATCTGTAATGAAAGACGTGTTCAAGTATAACAAAGGGCTTAAACTGGACATCCTGTCAGAGCTGCTTGCTGATGTAGGATGAAGCTCAGTCACGTAATTGTCTAATTGCAAGTTTCCATGTCTGGGTTGCGTGCTTGACGAGGCGCTGACTGCGCGATGGAGCTGAGCGAAGCTGGAGAAGGGGCCTCAGGATGGCTCTGTGGCCCATTTCCTGGTGGCCAGGAGGCAGCCGCAACTCTAGAGGCAGCACCGTTGCCAGTGATCCTGATCCAAGGAGTGAGCCAAGGAGAGAGGAAGAAGTGAAATAAAGTGTGAGGAGGCAGGGGGGTGGGGAAAGGACTAACGACCACAGTGGCCTGGTGGGGCCAACCTTTTGTTATGGCAACCTAAGACAAAGAAAAGTGCTAGGTTTAATCCCTGATCTGGGCAGAGTTGGGTTGTTGCATGAGGCTCGGTGTGTCCATGGGATTGATGGAAGTTGGAGATCAGTGGAAGGCGCTGACATATGGAATGGTTAACCTTGCAGGGAAAAAGAAACTGCTGGAGGAGCTCAGCGGGTCAGGCAGCATCTGTGGAGGGAAATGGACAGTCGATGTTCTGGGTCGAGACCCTTCATCTGGACCTGAAACATCAACTGTCCATTTCCCTCTGCAGATGCTGCTCGACCTGCTGAGTTCCTCCAGTCGTTTGGTTTTTGCTCCAGATTCTGGCATCTGTGTTTCCCATTAACCTTGCAGGCCCACACAAACACTTTTTAAATGTGGGGAGGGTTTCTGTCTCTCTCACTTTCTGGAGCAGCTGTTTCAGACTCTCACCACTTTTCTGTGTGCACACGTCTCCCCACATCTCCCATCTAATCCTCTACCAATTACTTTAAGTCTTTTGCCCCTTTTGTGAAGGGAAATAATGCCGCTATCCAGGCACCCCAGTCCAATCTCCCCTTAGCCTCCTTCCTTCTGAAGAAATCAATGGCAGTCTATCCATTTGGGTTTTTTAAAAAAAGTAATGTGTTCAATGCTCACTTAAAGTAAGACATTTTCTGCTAACAAACACTTACTGAGCTCTCACTTCTGATTGCTGTTCTCACCAACCAGAACTGGAGCTCTAGGGATTACATTTTACTCAGCAGCACGCGTTTAATTTAATTTTCCTGCACTATCCATTTTCCTTGCTCACTTAACATCATGAACGCTACAAAATCCTGAAGGTCAAAGTAAAGTAAAAGCACACTTATTATTCGCCCATGTCACTGGGTCACTTCTCTCAACGGTTTATATTTTAATCAGAGCCTTCAATTTTCTGCCATCAAATAACATACAATGTCAGAAAAATTGTCCTCAGTTTGGTCGGTCCCTCCGCTGGGCAGCATATCAAGTCACGTATCACGTGACAGCAAAAACCAAAGGTACAGCAATAACCAAAGGTTATTTTGGTGACACACTGCGGGTAATCCTCCTTGGAGCAGGAGCTCTGGTAGCACAGTGGTGCAGCTAGAGGAGCCACTGCCTCACAGCACCAGGTTTCCAGGATAATGTAGGATCATTGTAGAATGGGTAGTTGTAGACTTGAAGGACCTGTTTCCATGCTGTATGTTTCTGCACTAGGGTGACTGGCTGACAAGGTCAAGTAAAAAATTAATAGATTTTGAACTGCGCTTGCTCTGTGGTAATTGCTTGCAGCTTCCACTGCACAGCTCTGTGGTACCTATATATTGCAAAAGTGACTTTGGCCAGTGCATGTGGAAAGGGGGAGCTCATGTTCGTAGAGTCTGGACATACACATCAGGCCCTTTGGCCCACCCAGTCCATGCTGACCATTGAACACCCATTTCCTGATAGATTATGAGAGGCATAAACAGACAACCGGTATCTTGTTCCCAGGGCTGAAATGTCTAAAACTAGGGAGCATGCATTTAAGGTGAGAGGGGGTAAGTTCAAAGGGGATGTGGGGGGCACGTTTTTTACACAGAGAGTTGTGGGTGCCTGGAATGCGCTGACAGGGGGTGGTGGTGGAGGCAGATACAACAGAGGCTCTTAGATAGGCACATGAATGTGCAGAGAGTGGAGGGATATGGACATTGTGTAGGCAGGAGGGATTAGTTCAGTTAGGCATTTAATTACAGATTTAATTAGTTTGGCACAATATTGTGGGCCAAAGGGCCTGTTCCTGTGCTGTGTTGTACACTAACTGATGGTTGGGAGGGGTGTGTCTGTGATGTATTGGGCTGGGCCCACTAACCGGAGTGGAAGTAAAGCAATCCCGAGAAACTGCCTAAGAACAAGATATATTCGGGATCAAGCAATAGGAGAAGGCGAGAACAGGGGTCTGAAGTCAGATGACCAGCCATGATCTTATCGAGTGGCGGATCAAAAGAGCATAATTTTGTTTCTACTTTCTTGTAATATTAGACAAGACAGAAAGCATCTTTCAAATTTAATTCCAGTCCTGTCCTGCCTTCGCCAATGTCATTCACGGCAGGAGTAAAGTGGAGTAGAGTTGGCCTCTGTACCCAGGACATCCGTCCACTGGCTTCAATTAGTAGCTGCCAGTCTCCTCTGTGTGTGTGTGTGTGTGTGTGCTTGGTGAGTGAGAGCAGGTTCAGGCTTGGCTGTAAGGCTTCCTACAGCTGAATAGCTCATTAGCATTCATGAATGAAAGGCGATTGGTAGGGAGTATTCCAGCGAGAAACAATGTTTTGTAAAGAGGAGGGGAGAAAATGAAAAGGAAAGAAAACCTTCATTGAAAATGTTACTGACCTGGGTTTATTGGAAGTTTCACTGCAACAGGAAAGTTTCAGGAGAAATGATTATGCACAGGCATTGCTGGCACCTATATTACAGCAGCCATGCACTTGTGAAACCACAGAAGTTCCTTAGTGACTAATTATATTTCAAGATTCAGTAGAAATTGGTATCTTTCAGTTCTCTCCAGAGCTGCACCTAATTGCAATCTTATAAGTGACGGGTTAACTCCAGTGATGATCACATTGGTTTATTTCTGGAGCAGTAATTCACAGGTCCACTCCAATTACCCAGAGAACAGGAATTCAAATTCAGATTTTTAATACAATGTTTAAGATTGTGGAAATAGGTAGCTAGTATCTGTAAAAACAACCGTGAGGCTTTCTCTCTCTGCTACAGACTCTGTCTCATCTGCTGGGCACTTTCAGCATTCTCTTTGGGTCTTAAATCCAAAGAACACCTGGATTTGACAGATTTTACATCGCCTTATTTGCTCTCCAGATGCCCTCATCAATCTATAAACCAGACAGCTCCATAAACACTGGGGTTACCTGGGCAACCCTGGCCTCACTCTTGTATTCTTACCCTCCAAGTTCTGACAAAGACCTGAAACGTTCATTCAACTTCTCCCTGCACAGATGCTGCCTGACCTGCTCAGTGTTTCAAGTACTTTCTATTTCTTTTCAGATTTCCAGCATCTGCAGCTTTGTATTTTGATTTTCAGTAATAAACCAATGTCATAGAGTCATAGAGAAAAACAGCACGGAAACAGGCCTTTCGGCTCAACTCATCCATGCCGACCAAGATGCCTATCTAAGCTAGTCCCATTTGCCCGCATTTGGCCCATATCCCTCTAAACCTTTCCTATCCATGGACCTGTCCAAGTACCTTTTAAATTAACAACATTGTACCTGCCTCAACCACTTCCCCCGGCAGCTCATTCCATATACCCACCACCCTCTGTGTGAAAAAGTTGCCCCTCAGGTCCCTTTTAAATTTTTCCCCTCTCAACTTAAACCCATGCCCTCTGGTTTTCAGTTTCAGCATATCACAGAAACCAGCCTCCCCTCCTTGGACTCTGTCTTTACCTCTCGTTGTCTTGGTGTAGCAGCCAGCATAATCAAAGACCCCACCCACCCGGGACATTCTCCCTTCTCTCCTCTTCCATCGGGTAGAAGATACAGGAGCCTGAGGGCACGTACCACCAGACTTAAGGACAGCTTCTACCCCACTGTGATAAGACTATTGAGCGGTTCCCTTATACAATGAGATGGACTATGACCTCACGATCTACCTTGTTGTGACCTTGCACCTTATTGCACTGCACTTTCTCTGTAGCTGTGACACTTTACTCTGTACTGTTATTGCTTTTTTTACCTGTACTACATCACTGCACTCTGTACTAACCCAATGTAACTGCACTGTGTAATGAATTGACCTGTACGATTGGTTTGTAAGACAAGCTTTTCACTGTACCTCGGTACAAGTGATCACAAGACAAGGGACCAGAAGTAGGCCATTCGGCCCATCGAGTCTGCTCCAAAGGAAAGGGAAAAAAAAGAAAAAGAATGAGAAATGGGGGGGGGCAATGAAAAACAAACTATTCTAACCCCAATTTCCTGCCTTATCCCCATATCCCTTGATACCTTGACTAATTAGATATCTGTCTATCTCCTCCTTAAACACCTCCAGTGATCTAGCCTCCATTGCTGTACGTGGCAAGGAATTCCATAAATTCACTACCCTCTGGCTAAAGAAATTTCTCCTCATCTCTGTTTTAAACCGGTACCCTCTAATTCTAAGATTGTGCCCTCTGGTCCTGGACTCACCCACCAAGGGAAACAGCTTGGCCACATCTACTCTGTCCAGTTCTTTCAACATTTTAAATGTTTCTATGAGGTCCCCTCTCATTCTTCTGTACTCCAGTGAGTACAGTCCAAGAGCCGACAAACACTCATCATATGTAAGCCCTTTCATTCCTGGAATCATCCTCGTAAATCTCCTCTGAACCCTCCCCAACATCAGCACATCCTTCCTAAGATATGAGGCCCAAAACTGTACACAGTATTCCAGATGAGGCCTCACTAGTGCCCCGTAGACCCCCACCAACACTTCCTTACTTTTATACACTATACCTCTCGAAATGAATGCCAACATAGCATTCGCTTTCTTTACCACCGATCCGACCTGGTGGTTAACCTTTAGGGTATCCTGCACGGGTACCCCCAAGTCCCTTTGTACTTGGGGGTACTCGTGACAAAATAATAAACCAATACCAATACTTTCCCTGGGAAAAAGACTGAGTGCATACACCCTATCTATCCCCCTCATGATTTTATACACCTCTTTAGGAGGTTATGTATTGTCTTGGATAGAAGAGGAGCTGGCTAACAGGAAACAAAGGTGTAAACAGATCATTTTCTGGTTGGCAAGATGTAACGAGTGGCGTGTTACAAGGATCTGTTCTAGGTCTTCAACATTTCCTACTTTATATTAAGGGATATCTTTATTAGTCACATGTACATCGAAACACACTGTGAAATACATCTTTTGCATAGAGGGTTCTGGGGGCAGCCCGCAAGTGCCACTGCGCTTCCTGCACCAACATAGCATGCCCACAACTTCCCAACCCATACATCTTTGGAATGTGGGAGGAAACCAGAGCACCTGGAGGAAACCCACGCAGACACGGGGAGAAGGTACAAACTCCTTACAGACAGTGGCTGGAATTGAACCTGGGTCGCTGGCGCTGTAATAGCGTTACGCTAACCGCTACACTACCGTGCCTGCCCATTTAATTACTTGGATAAAGGTTTTGTTGCTAAATTTGCTGATAGGTAGGAAAGTTGTGCATAAAGGGACCACAAAATGAGAATGGTGTTTATGAGAATGTTGCCAAGACTTGAGGGCCTGAGTTATAGAGCGAAGTTGGGTGGGCTAGGACTTTATTCATTGGAACATAAGAGCCTTTGGGAAGAAAGTCTTGCTCACTTTCTGTGGGTCAGTGCGGAACCAACCGGACTACAGTGTGCAGTTTTGGTCTCCCAAGTGAGACTGGAGTTTAGAGAAATGAAAGATGATCTCATTGAGGGAAATGGTTAGCAAAATTGTCAGGCTGTATAATGAGAAGGTAGGGAGTCTAGAACTAGGAGTCATGGTTTCAGGATAAGGGGTCAGCCATTTAGGACTGAGATGAGGAGAAGCTTTTTAACAGAGACTTGAATATCTTTGTCATTTTCTACCCTATTGGATCAGGGATGCTCAGTCCTTGAGTATAAGTTTTAAACCTTTGGACATTCAGAGATACAGAAATTGGATGGGGAATAGCAAGTAGTGGAACAGGTTTGAGGGGCTTATTGTGTCAAGGTCAAAGTCAAGTTGATGGTCATGTACATAAGACAATACATGCACTTGTGCATAAGAACAGGTGCAAAGAAAAACTTGCAGCAGTACCAGCACATAACATTAGATACACATCATTCACAAGAAAAACATAAATTAAGCATAGGTTTTACAAAATTATTCAAGAAGAACACAATTAGAACAAAAAAAAGTCCATTGTAGTGCAAAGTGGTCAAAATGGTCATACTGCTGCTGTACTGAGGTAGTGATTAGGGTTGTGCTGGTTGGTTCAAGAACCGAATGGTTGAAGGGAAGTAGCTGTTCTTGAACCTGGTGGTGTGGGACTACAGGGTTCTGTACCTCCTGCCCGATGGTAGCTGTGAGAAGATGGCATGGCTCGGATGGTGGGAATTGTTGATGTTGCCTTCTTGAGGCAGGACCTCATGTAGATAATACCAATAGTTGGGAGGGATGTGCCTGTGATGTATTGGGCTGAGTCCACTACTCTCTGCAGCTTCTTATGTTGCTGCGCATTCAAATTGCCGTACCAGACTGTGATGCAATCAGTCAGGATACCTTCAACAGTACATCTGTAGAAGTTTGTGAGAGTGTTCGATGACATGCCGAATCTCCTTAAGCTTCTAAGAAAGTAGAGACACTGGCTTGCCTTCCTTGTGATTGTATCTTTGTGCTGGGCCCAGGACAGGTCATCCGATATGTTCACACCCAGGAATTTAAAGCTGCTGACCCTCTCCACCGCACCTCATGCACATATTTCCTACATTCTTGTAAAGTCTGACACCATTACCTGGCCAGGCTGACATGTGTCTCCAGTCCAGCTGCTAACAGAAGGAGCCACTTTAGTTACTTCACGCAATAGAAGGGCAAACCAGAATAAGCTGGTGGATCACTGGGCTGTGCCTAGGTACACAAGAGGTGTAGCCAGTCTAATCTATCATTGCAGAATCCAGAGCAGACGGTGCTTTAATCTGCACTCATCCGTGCCAGATCTGATCCGGAAGAACCTGATGCCAACACTGGACACCAGAACCAGGGAAAGCATTCCTGTGACATCATCTGTGATTGACAGAATTCATTAACATCTTCAGTGAGCAGCATCACTTTTCAGAAATATTCTGCAGTCCACCAGTCAGACAAAACAGCTTGAGAAAGGAAAAATAAAAATCTAAATACATTTGAAACACTATCTGTAACATTTCACAGATTTTATATCAATGGACAATTCCTGTCTACAGTGCACTACTTCTGGTGGCTACTTTTCACCATTATAAATCCCTGTGTCCACATTCACACCTGTGGTGGCATTGTGATGCTTCAGTAAACATAAGAAATAGGATCAGGACTAGGCCACTTGCCCCTTCAGGGCTGATCTATCTCAGCTCCATTTTCTTGCACTATCCCTGTAACCCTCCATTCCTTTCATTTCTAGAAATCCTTTGATCTCTGAGTGACTGAAACTCCACAGCCCTCCAGGGTGGAGAATTCCAAAGACTTACCATCCTCTGAAGAGGTTACACCGCATCTCAGTCCTAAACAACCTCCCCCTTACTCTCAGACTAAATCACTGTTTCTCCAGTCCTCAGCCAGGGGAAACATCCTCCCTACATCCACCCTGTCGAGCCTGTAAGAATCTTGCAATTTTCAATGAGATCTCTTATTCTTCTAAACTCTAGAGAATACAGGCCTAGTCTACTCACAGAGCAATCCTATCATCTCAGGATCCAGTCAGGTGAATCTTCACTGAACTCCCTCTATGGCAAATCGATCCTTATTTAGGTAAGCAGACCAAAACTATACACAGTGCTGCAGTGCAGACTCACCAAGGCCATAAATATTTGCAGTAAGACCTCATTATTCCTGTACTCAAGTTGTCTCACATTAAAGACCAACATAACCTTTGCCTTCCTAATTGCATGATGCATGTTAGCTTTATATACAAGGTCACCAAGGTTCTTTTGGGTATCATATTTTCCCAATTTGTCACTATTTTAAAAATACTCTGCTTTTATGTGTTGTGCACCAATGTAGATTTTTCCATCCTGGTGGACCTCCCCTGCACTCTCTCCAGTACAGTTGCGTCCTTTCTATAGTGTGGTGACCAGAACTGCACACTAGCTGCAGGCTAAACCAATTATAAAGTTGTATCATAAATTCCTGTTCTATGCCCAGCTAACAAAGGTTAGCATTCCGTATTCCTTCTTAACCACCTTATCTTCCTGTTCGGCCATCTTCAGGGATCCTTGGACTTAGACATCAAGGTTCCTCTGTTCCTCAATATTCCCTTGATCCCAACCCTTCATTCAGTCTATCCTAGCCTTCTGAGTCCTCCCAAAATGACTCACCTCACACTCATCAGGATTAAATTCCATCTGTCATTACTCTACCCATCTTACCCACTCAATAATGTCATCTTGTCTCCCGAGACTGCCTTCTGCACTATCAACAATGTCACCATTGTTCACGTCATTTGTAAACTTACTAATCACACCTCCTCCATTCACATCCAAATTATTAACATACATGACGAACATCGAGGGTCCCAGCACTGATTCCTGGGTGCACCACTGGTTACAGGCTTCCAAGCACAAAAGCAATCTCCACCACACCCTTTGCCTGCTTGTACCAGGCCAATCTCAGATCCAATGTTGAGCCTGGAAGGCTGTATTTTGCCCGGTCAAAAGACGAGGTGCTGCTCCTTCAGCTTTCAATCATTGGAAGAGTGTAGAAGAGGAGGACAATTGTTTGCTGGCAGTTTGCAATGAAAAGATTTAGAGAGGGTGAGGGGCCAGAAGAAGGTTCCATCTACTTTTATGACCCAGCTTCAACTCTTCCCTATCACTGAATCCCAGTTTCCCTAAAATCTTGACTTCATATTTGCAATGCAACAGGAAATACCAGAGAAAGATTTAAAATTACCTGTATATTTGTAATATTATTAATCACTTGAGTGTTGTTTTATTGGTTTATGAGATCATCTTAATACTTTGATTAGATTTTTGTCCTGCAATCACTTCCAATTATCCATTATTCTATACTTAATTTACTGTTGATTGATAGCACTTACCATCATGAATACTGTATATATTACAGGAATCGTAGTATAACATAGTTTGACTGCAATACTGGACTTGTTATTCTGCACTTACTAAAGACATTGAAAGTTAAGTGTAATACCCATGTTTGTGGGGAAGCACATTGACACAGATCAGGATAAGACCTGGGCGAAGGAACTGGAAGGTCTCTGTGAGGTCAGTGGTGCTAATGCTCTTAACAGACGCCATTTTCAATATCGCAATTATGAGCAATAATTTTGATCTGTTAAATGTCTCACGAACTTGCAGTGAGGACAACACCATTATATAAGGGTCACTGAACATGCAAAACCATGTCTGACACTCAGCAGTTGGGAAGAGAGAAGGTGACGCAGGTAGAAATGTTTCAAAAGTGAAACTACGCTACTAGATCAGAAAAGGTGCAGCAGAATGAAGAATTATTTCATGATCATATCTGGGATCTGGACTTATTTGCATTGTCAGAATTTCTTGCCCATTCCTAATTGGGGATGAACAGTTGCTGTCCTTATGGTGAAGGGCAGTGCTGTTGAGTAGGCAGTTCCAAGATTTAACCCCAGCGATGGTGAAGGAATGGTGATATATTTCCAAGTCAGGCGAGTGTGTGACTTGGAGGGGAACCTGCAGATGGTGGTGCTCCCATAAGCCTGTTGCCCTTGGCTCCTTGGTAGCAGAGATCGCAGGTTTGAGTCAGGGTAGCCTGGGCGAGCAGTTACAGTGCATTACAGTGCACACTGTATGCACTGGGCGGTACCGTGCAACCGGTTCCTGAGCCAGTTCACCGACATCCCGGCCGCCTGTCACTTCTGCGGCGGGGAGGAGAGGGTGTACCACGCGTACGCGGAGTGCGAGAGGTTGCAGCCCCTCTTCGAGTACCTGCGGGGGCTGCTGCTTAAGTTCTGGTTGCACTTCAGCCCAGCGCTGTTGGTGTACGGGCACCCGGTGCGGCGCGGGGAGGGCCGTGCGACGGATCTCCTGGTGGGTCTCCTGCTGGGCCTGGCCAAGCTGGCCATCCACTGGACGCGGCGGCGGGTGGCCGAGGGTTCCGGCAGGTCGAGGTCGGCCTGCCTGCCCGTCTTCCGCGCTTACGTGCGCGCGCGGGTGTCGTTGGAACGGGAGCACGCGGTCTCCTCGGGCGCCCTGGCCGAGTTCTGCGCTCGGTGGGCCCCTCGGGATCGCGTGTGTGGTGGACGAGACGGATGTGATTCTGGTGTGAAGTGTCGTGCATTTTGCGGTTGCGGGCGTAGTGTTGTGCGGGTATTGGTTTCGGCCGGGTTGTTTCTTTCTGTACTAGATGTAGCATGTTTGCTGTTGGTTGTTTTTGTAGTGTTTTTTTAACGAATAAACGTTTTGTACAAAAGAAAACAGTGCACACTGTAGCCACTGTGTACCAGTGGTTAGGGTGGATGATAGGCTTGCCAGTCAACTGGGCTGCTGTGTCCTAGATGGCGCAGAGCTTCCCGAGCGTTGTTGGCACAGCACTATTCCAAGCGAGTGGAGAATATTCCATCACATTCCTGACTCGTGCTTTCCAGATGGTGGGAAAGTGTAGGGGGTTCAGGAGGTGAGCCACTCGCCATAGAATACACAGCCTCTGAACATTTCTTGTAGCTGTGGTCCTTATGTGGTCGTTCTACTTAACTTACTGGTCAATGGAGATCCCCAGGATGTTGAATATGGGGGAGCTGCTGATGGAAATGTCATTGACGTCGATCGGTGGTTAGAATCCTTGTTGGAAGCGGTCATTGTCTGGCACTTTCTGGTATAAATGTTTGGTTCTTCTCAATACATTATTGGTTCCAGCTCCCTGTTTTATTGTGGACACTGTGTTCATTGTTCATTGTCTGTTCATTGCTGTACAGACAGTTTAATTCATTTTTAATAGGATTTCCTTTCAGTTTATGCTTAACTCTTCCTTTAGAGCCCTGTCTGATACCTGGATCTATAGCAGACATCTCAGGGCGCTTGAGAAAGTACTACCAACGCTGGCTCAGCAAAATTCACAGGAATGTTGCATGAACTAGAGGGTTTGCATCATAAGGAGAGATATAATAGGCTGAGATGGTTTTCCCTGAAGTGAAGGAAGCTGAGGGGTGACCTTATAGAAGCTTATAAAATTATGAGAATCAGAATCAGATTTATTATCACTGACTTATATGACATGAAATTTGTTGCTTTGTGGCAACAGCGCAAAGACATAAAATTACTATAAATTACAAAACTAAATAGTGAAAAATAAAGGAATAACGAGGTAGTGTTCATGGATCTGATGGCAGAGGGGAAGAAGCTGTTTCTGAATCGTTGAGTGTGGTTGAGAACTAGGGTATATACTTACAGTCTTTTCCCCAGGTAGAGAGGAACCAAACATAGTTGGAATTATCGAGACAAGGCTGCGGAAAAATTGGGTCTGAGAGTTAACACATTGCAGGGTGTAAAATAAGCATGCAATATGACAGAGAGGAAAAGGGAGAGGGGGATAAAGATACATATTCAGGATAACATAAATGGCAGAGGAGGAAGGGGATGCAGCTGTAAGGAAAACAGAAATTATGGCTAGCAATAAAAGGTAATGAAGGATCAATCACACTGATTGATGTAGACTACTGGGCCACTGTACTGCCTAGGTAGGTAGATGGAGAGCATAAGGGAGTGGAATTCCTACAATGTATTCTGGATTCCTCTCTAATCTAAAATGCGTAAAGCCCGTCAAGTGAGGATTTGCTATTGGATTGATTAATGAGGAATGAACCAGTGCAAATTAGAGAAGTCAAAGCAGGAGAAGATTGAGGCATTATCGAACATGCTTTGAGTTACTAACAGGGAAGGACATTGGTATGGAAAATGCTTGGGAAACATTATTTTGAGCAGCTGAGAATAGAACGGGAAGACAAAATGGGCACAATATTGGCATCAACGACATAGGACAACAATGAGACAGATGTTCAACAGGGTGTAGGAATACATATTCTGCTGAAAATGAAAGAGCAAACTAAACGCACAAGGATCCACAGATGAATAAAGAGGTAAGAGAAAACTGGTGATTAAAGAAAGGCAAACATTAAGTACATAGACATCAGAGCAGTGCGTGATACGGGAAAAGACAAAAGGATACACGGAGAAATTAAAATGAATGCAAAGAGAAATTATGAAACTAAAAGGAGTTTTACTAGGATGCTGCCTGGATTAGAGGGCATGTGCTATCAGGAGAGACTGGACAAACTTGAGCTCTTTTCTCTGGAGCAGCGGAGGCTGAGGGGTGATCTGTTGGAAGTGTATAAAATTATGAGGGGCATAGATAGGGTGGACAAGCAATATCTTCTTCCCATTATTGAGTGATCCAATACCAGAGGGCATGCATTTAAGGTGAGCGGCGGCAGGTTCAGAACAGACGTGAGGGGTATGTTTTTTACTCAGAGAGTGGTGGATGCCTGGAATGTGTTGCCTGATAGGTGGTGGAGGCAAATTCATTGGGGGCTTTTAAGAGGGGCTTGGATGGGCACATGAATGAGAGGAAAATGGAGGGATATGGGCATTCTGTCGGTAGGAGGGATTAGCTATGTCAGCACAACATTGTGGGCCGAAGGGCCTGTTCTGTGCTGTACTGTTCTATATTCTAAATTATCAAGAAACATAAAATAATAAAATATTTTGCAGAAACATCAATAAAAATGGCTTTTAAGAAATAGGCAGGACCATACCACAGGTCACAAATGACAGGAAGGTGACAAATATTACTATATTGTGAGGAGTTCTGGTCACCTACCTACAGGAAAGATATCAATAAGCTTGAAAGAGTGCAGAGAAAATTTACAAGGATTGTGCCAGAACTTGAGGACCTGAGTTATAGGGAAAGATTGAATAGGTTAGGACTTTATTCCCTGGAGCGTAGGAGATTGAAGGGAGATCTTATAGAGGTGTACCAAATGATGAGGGGTATAGATAGGGTGAATGCATGCAGGCTTTTTCCCCTAAGTTTGGGTGAGACTAGAACTAGAGGACATAGGTTTAGGATGGAAGGGGAATCTGAGAAGGAACTTCTTCGCTCAGAGGGTGGCGAGAGTGCCAGCGGAAGTTGTAGATGCGGGTTCAATTATAACATTTAAGCGAGGTTTGGATGGTACATGGATGGGAGGGGTTTGGAGGGATATGGTCCAGGTGCAGGGAGATGGGACTAGTTGGAAGATCAGATTGGCATGGACTAGATGGGCTGAAGGGCCTGTTTCTGTGCTGTGGTGCTCTATGATTCTATCATTATTATACAGAATGGGAGGACGTGCAGTGAATGATGAGGTGGGGAACACAATAAGTGAATTGAAAATGGAAAAAGGAGATATATCAACTAATCAAACTCAAAGAGAATAAAACCTTTGGTCCAGATGGATTGTCCCCTCGCATTTTTAAAGAAAGCATTACTATAGGAGAACACCTAGAGATAAGAAGTATAGTAATGAGTGGTCAGCATGGATTTGGTCAGGGAAAATCTTGCTCAATTGACAGTGAACTTTTTGATGGGATAACAAAGAAAAGGCAAAGGCTGTGTTACAGACACAACAACAGGTGAAAGGCAAGCGGCAGCTGAGCCGCCATATATGGTCTATAGAAAGATATCGACAGGTTAAGCAAGCAGGCAAAATGTTGGCAAAATAAGTATCATGTTGGAAAATAGGAAGTTGTTTATTTTGGGAGGGAGAGCAGAAGTACAGAGCATTACTTACATGGAGAAGAACTGCAGAAAGCTGCAGGACAATGGGATTTGGAGGACCTTGTTCACAAAACGTGGGAAGTTATTACACAAGTGCGGCAGGTGGTAGGGAACGCTAATGGAAAGCTGGCTCTTGGGTCAAGTATAAAAGTAGGGATGTCCTACTGCAACTGTTCAATGCAACTAGTGAGGCAACATCTAGAAAGGCTGAGAAGACATTTTCTCTCCAGGGAGAGCCCAGAACCAGAGAGGACGGTCTCAGATTAAGACTGAGATGAAGAAGAACTTGAACAGGTACATGGATAGGATAGGTTTAGAGGGATTTGGGTCAAATGTGGACAAATAGGTCGGGTTTAGATATGCATCTTGCTCAACACAGCATAAATATATCTGATAAAGGAACTTGGTGAGCTGAACCTGGAGTATTGTGTACAATTATTTCTCCTTGCGTAAAAAGGGAATTTATATTTGCTACAGAGGAAATGCGGCAAAGATTCAGCAGGCTGGTATCTGTACTTCTATGCAGTACAACTATGCAACTGTCTGTAGGTGTTCTTGCAATTGCACCCTATAATTATTTTCTGCTTCCAGTGCTTATCAAATTCACTTGTTATTGAAGATGCTCTCTTTCACATGAAGCCATTCTATAGCATGGCAAAGCACTGTGGTTACATGCCTGAGCTATCCAACAGCATTCCCCAAAACCCCAACCTTTACTACCGCCCACCACATAGAGTCATAGGGTCATACAGAACGGAAACAAGCCCTTTGGCCCAACTCGTCCGTGCTGACCAATTTGCCGAACTGAGCTAGTCCCATTTTGCCTGAATTTGGTCCACATCCCTCTAGATCTTTTCTATCCATGTATTGGTATTGGTTTATTATTGTCACTTGTACCGAGGTGCAGTGAAAAACTTGTCTTGCATACCGATCGTACAGGTCAATTCATTACACAGTGCAGTTACATTGAGTTAGTACAGAGTGCATTGATGTAGTACAGGTAAAAACAATAACAGTACAGAGTAAAGTGTCACAGCTACAGAGAGAGTGCAGAGCACTAAGGCGCAAGTGGAAAGGAAGTGGGTGAGGCAGGTACAATAGTATCATTTAAGAAACACTTGGACAGGTACGTTGAGGGGTGAGGCTTAGAGGGATATGGACTGAACACAGGAAATTAGGACTAGTTGGGTGATCACCATGGTCAGCATGGACTGGTTGGGCCGAAGGGCTTGTATCCATGCTGTATTGCTCTAGGACTCTACAACTGTCCAAATGCCTTTTAAATGTCAGAATTGTGCCCGCCTGTACCACTTCCTCCGGCAGCTCGTTCCATGTACACCCCCCCCCCCCCCCCCCCCCCCGTCATCAACCCTCATAACTATGCAATTCAGTTAAAAAGTTCTTGGTAATACCCAAGACAGTACAGTAAAGGTGACCATGAAAATACCTGACTGGTGCATTACTTTCCTTCGGCAAGGAACTTCATCAGCAGTTCCTAGTCTTGTTTAAATGCATCTTCAGTCCCACAACACTCAACTCTCCTCTGAAGGTACCAGGTGATGGATGAGTGCAGTTCCAACAACCCTCAGGAAGCTTGACACCACCCAGGACAAAGTAGCTCGCTCAGTTGGTATCCCAACCACTTGAAATGTTCACGCCCCTCACTACCAGTACACAGTGGCCGCAGTTACTCACCTAGTCTACTCTCAAGCCCACAACCTCTACCACCAAGCAGGACAAGCAGCTTCAGGCGCTTGGGAACACCACCACCTGCAGGTTCCCCTTCAAGTCACACATGATCCTGATTTGGAAATATATCTCTGGTCTTTTATTGCTTCGAGGTTTAAACCCTGGAGTGTTCCCATGAATAGGGTACCGATACTTCCATCAGAAAGTCTGCTCTGTTCCAAGAAGGAGGCTCATCATCACATTCCCAGAGGCAATTATGGATGGGTAATAAATGCTGGTCTTACAAACAACACCCAAAAAGATGAGACGGGGGTCCACTACCATCTCAGAACAAGCAGGGCATGGGAGATAGATAATGGAGGCACGATAGATCGTAGGTGATGGGATCTGGAACAGAAAACAAGTTGCTGGAGGAACTCAGCAGGTCAGGCAGCATCTGTAGAGGCAAAAGGACAGTCAATGTTTTGGGTTGAGACCGTGTATCTAGACTGAGAATGTAGAGAGGAGGTAGCCAGAATAAAGAGCTGAGAGGGAGGGGTGAGGCAGGAGCTGGCAGGTGATAGGTGGATCTAGGTGAGCAGGGGGATGATGGACAGATGGAGCCAGGAGGGGGAGGTGGAGATAGCGACAGGCTGGGAGGTGATTGGTGGATCCAGGTGAGGAGGGGGATGATGGACAGATGGAGCCAGGAGGGGGAGGTGGAGATAGCGACAGGCTGGGAGGTGATTGGTGGATCCAGGTGAGGAGGGGGATGATGGACAGATGGAGCCAGGAGGGGGAGGTGGAGATAGCGACAGGCTGGGAGGTGATTGGTGGATCCAGGTGAGGAGGGGGATGATGGACAGATGGAGCCAGGAGGGGGAGGTGGAGATAGCGACAGGCTGGGAGGTGATTGGTGGATCCAGGTGAGGAGGGGGTTGATGGACAGATGGAGCCAGGAGGGGGAGGTGGAGATAGCGACAGGCTGGGAGGTGATTGGTGGATCCAGGTGAGGAGGGGGATGATGGACAGATGGAGCCAGGAGGGGGAGGTGGAGATAGCGACAGAGGCTGGGAGGTGATTGGTGGATCCAGGTGAGGAGGGGGATGATGGACAGATGGAGCCAGGTGGGGGAGGGGGAGGTGGAGATAGCGACAGGCTGGGAGGTGATTGGTGGATCTAGGTGAGCAGGGGGATGATGGACAGATGGAGCCAGGAGGGGGAGGTGGAGATAGCGACAGAGGCTGGGAGGTGATTGGTGGATCCAGGTGAGGAGGGGGATGATGGACAGATGGAGCCAGGAGGGGGAGGTGGAGATAGCGACAGAGGCTGGGAGGTGATTGGTGGGGACAGCAAGGAGCTGCAGATGATGGGATCTGATAAGAAAGGAAGGTAGGGAGTGGAGTGAAGGGAAGGGAGGGATGGTGGGCAGATGGGAACAGTGGGGGAGGGAAAAGAAACCGGGTAATGGAGGCTGTGGGGGAGGGTGAAGGGTGTGTGTGAGAAGACCTGGTAGATCAGGAGGAGAGAGAAAGGAACAGAGGAGGAGCAAGTTACTTGACGCTGGAGAATTCAGTGTTCATGGTCTTGTGTTGTAGACCACCCAGGCACTCTATAAGGTGCTGTTCGCCTAATAAATAATGGCCCTCCCAGGAATCCCACATCCTGAGCATGTTAAATGATAGAAATATTTGTAAACCTTGGCATGCTTTTAGCTGAAAGTAATTTTGTTACATTCTACAATACAATTCCTATCACTCTGATTTAAAGCCCAGTGTAAAGAACTACAATTAAATTTCATCAGATCAATTATGTACCAATCTGGTTTACAGCCTTTTAAGTTTTTTTCTCTTTTTAGCACTGTTTGCATTTTTTTACACTTGTTAAAGAAGTAGGGAACCTACATTTATACAGCAGATTTTATATTTGAATGACGTGTCGAAGAGTTTGGTAGCCAAAAAGATGCCTCTGAGGTGTAGTGATTGTCAAGAAATACAAGAGTCAACTGATACACAACAAAGTCTCACGGATGGCAAGAAGGAATTTATGGTGGCATGGGATCTTAGCATCACAGGCACCTTTGACACAGTCGGGGCTATTCAGCCCATCTTGTCCACACTAGACAAAACTGGACAATAGGCCCGTCCCACTGAATGAAAATCAATAAATGGAAGATACTGTAAATCTGAAACAAAGGCAGAAAATTTTGGAAACACTCTGAGAAAGGATTTGTGACCTGAAACATTAACTCTGTTTCTCTCTCCAGAAATGTTCCCCTGAGTGTTTCTTGCATTTTTTTCCCCGGGTTAATCCCACTCCCCAGCTCCCAGTCCATAACCCTTCAGGGCATGGCCCTTCAAGTGTCCATCAGGTTCTGTTTTAATGTAAGGATGGTTTCTCTCTCCATCAGACAATGAGTTCCGGACTCACACTGCTTGTTGGCTGAAACTCACCCCTTCTTTCATAACTCTTCTCTAATTCTTCTACCAACTAACTTAACCTTATCTCCCTTGGTTACTGACCTCACTGTAAGATAAATTATGTCCTTCTGTTTCCCTTGACAGGACTGTTGGGATAAGGAAAGCTTTGTAAGAGTATTCTGGCAGAATTCCTCTCTTCTTTAATGATCGGCATGGGATCTTTGACATCCATTTAAGAGGTTTAGCATCTTGCTCAAGGGTAGAGAGCTCCCTCAGTACAGGAATATGTGCTATGGTTTCGAATGGGCCCAACATTAGTTGCCCTCATTAGTTGATAATGGAACCTCTTTGTATTACTGCATCCCATGTAGCCTTGGTGTACCCAGCTGATAGTCATATATTACCTTAACATGCATGGTGTCAATATTTCTTTATTGGACCACTTCTTTTGTCTGCCTACTAGTTTATATGGGAATACTTCAGAGAGCTGTAAACTGCCATTAGAAAGCTACAAGACTGAATAATACAAGTACTCTCACTTGCTATGCGTACATGAATTAAGATCATCAAGCCTATGTTTTATATTGGTAGTTGGTATCCAAGTCACATTATCTCCTCCGGCTGTTATTGTGAAAAGGAAGACTGAAAGTATAAAACGTGTTAACTGTTGAATTTTTTTCTGTGATATTTACAATTTGGCATGTTCCCGATGACTCTTACAAATTTTTACAGATGCACCATAGAAAGCATCCTATCCAGATGTACCACAACTTGGTATGGCAACTGCTCTGCTTGAGACCACAAGAAATTGCAGAATGACTGACTGCAGCTCAGTCCAATATGCAACTCAGCCTCCCCTCCATGGACTCTGTCTACACTTCCCACTGCCTCTGGAATGCAGCCAACATATTCAAGGACCCCTCCCACCCCTGCCGTTTTCTCTTCTCCTCTCTCCTGTTGGGCAGAAGATACAAAAGCTTGAGAGCACATATCACTAGACTCAAGGACAGCTTCTATCGCATGTTATCAGACTCTTGTATGGACCTCTCATACGCTAAAAGGTGAACTCTTGATCTCCCAATCTACCTCTTTGTGGCCCTTGCACACTATTGTCTACTTGCACTGCACGTTCTCTATAACAGCAACATTATATGCTGTATTAGAACATAGAACAGTACAGCACAGGAACAGACCCTTCGGCCCACGATGTCTGTGCTGAACTAATTAAGTTAATGATGCCTAATTAAACTAATCCCTCTGCCAGTACTAGGTCCCTATCTCTCCATTCTCTGCAACATTCATGTGCCCATCTAAGAGACTCTTAAATATTCTGATTTCTTTTTACTACCTTGATGTAATCACGTATGGCATGATCTGTCTAGATGGCATGCAAAAACAAAAGCTTTTCGATGTATCTCGGTACATCAGACAATGATAAACTAATCCAACCAGTCCAAAGCGGACAAATACATCTGTCTTAAATGCACAAAGGTATTGGATCTAAGTCATGCTTTCAATCATGTTAGAACTTTGAAGTGCTGGAGCCCTGTTGTTTCTGCAGGGTTGTTTTTCTAAGGACTAGTAGAGTTACTACCTTACAGCCAGGGACCCATGTTCAATCCAGACCTCCGGTGCTGTCTGTGCAGAGTTTATACGTTCTCCCTGTGATAGTGTGGGTTTCCTCTGGGTGCTCCAGTTTCCTCAAATCCCAAAGGTATGTGGGTTGGTTGCAGCCATTGTAAATTGTCCCTAGTTTGTTGGGGAGAATAAAAAATGGGATTAGTGTATGATTAGTGTGTAAAAGATAACTGGAAATGTAAGGGTTAACTACTGGAAATGTAAGAGTTAATGGTGTGCAGCAGGGTTAACAGAATGCAGAATATAGTGTTACAGCTACAGAGAAGGTGCAGTGTAGGCAGATAATAAGGTGCAAGGTCATGACAAGGTAGATTGTAAGGTCAAGAGTCCATTTTATCGTACTAGGGAACAGTTCAATAGACTTATAACAGCGGGATAGAAGCTGTCCTTGAGCCCGGTGGTATGTGCTTTTAAGCTTCTGTATTTTCTGCTCAATGGAATGGGGGAGAAGAGAGAATGTCCAGGGTGGGAGGGGTCTTTGATTATGCTGGCTGCTTTACCGAGGCAGCGAGAAGTGCAGACAGAGTCCATGGAGGGGAGGCTGGTTTCCGTGATGTGCCGAGCTGTGCCCACAACTCTCTGTTTAATGTAGGGGGTAGGAAGCTCAGAGGGAATTTGAGGAAAAATCATCTGCACCTAGAGGGTGGTTGAAACCTGGAACTCACTGCCTGAGGGGGAGTGAAGGCAGATGCTCTTGCTCATTTAAGAAGTATTTAGATAAGCACTTGAATTGCAATGACATAGAAGGTCATAGGCTGACTGCTGGAAAATGGAATGAATATTAATGGGTACTTGATGGCCAGGATGGGAATAGTGGGCTGAAGGTGCTGCTTCCTTGCTCATAGAGTCATCCAGCACAGAAACAAGCCCTTCTACCCATCGTGTCCATGCTGACCATCAAGTACCAATGTATACTAATCCCTTTCACTTGCTCTTGCTCTGCTCTCCAGCTGCTTCTTAGATACGAGAGTACCTGCCTCCGCCACCTTCTCCGGCAATATGTTCCAGACTTCAGCCACCCCCTGGGTGAAAACTTCTTCCTCAGATCCCCTCTGAACCTCACCTTAAACCGGTGCCCTCTGGTCTTAAGACATCTCTGGCATGGGGGAAAGTTTCTTACTATCTATCCCATGTATGCTTGTCAGAATTTTGTGTACCTCTGTCAGGACCCCCTCAGCCTCCTCCGCTGCAGGGAAAACAAACCCAGCCCATCCCGTCTCTCCTCATAAATGACACGCTCCATTCCAGGAAATTTCCCGATGAATCTCCTCTGCACCCTCTCCAATACAATCGCTGTAGAATGGTGACCAGAAGTGCACACAGTATTCCAGTTGTGAACTAACTAATGTTTCATAAAGTTGTGCCAAGATCTCCTTGCTCTTATATTCCATGTACAGGCTAGAACGTAGAACACAGCACAGGAACAGGCCCTTTGGCCCTCCATGTCTGTGCTGACCATGATGCCAACTTAAACTGCTCAACTGCCTGCATATTATCCATATCCCTCAATTCCTTCCCTCTTCATGCATCTGTTTAAATGCCCCTCAAACGTTACAACCATAATGAAGGATAACAAGGACAAGCATCCTGCATGCCGCCTTCTTCAACCTATCCACTCAGCCTTCCACCTTCAGGGGTCTTTGGACTTGTACACCAAGGCCCCTTCCTTCCTCAGTACTCCCTGGGCCCTACCATTCATGGTGTGTGTTCTGCCCTTATTTGAATCCCCAAAGTGCATCATCTCACGCATGTCAGTATTAAATTCCATGCATCATTGCTCTGCCCAACCTCCCAGCTGATTGATATCATTCTGTAGCCTACAACTATCCTTCTTACTATCGACAACACCACCAATTGGTGTTGGTATTGGTTTATTATTGTCACTTGTACTGAGGTACAGTGAAAAACTTGTCTTGCATACCAATTGTACAGGTCAATTCATTACACAGTGCAGTTACACTGAGTTAGTACAGAGTGCATTGATGTAGTACAGGTAAAAACAATAACAGTACAGAGTAAAGTGTCATAGCTACAAAGAAAGTGCAGTGCAACAAGGTGCGAGGTCATAACAAGGTAGATCGTGAGGTCAGAGTCCATCTCATCGTATTAGGGAGCCATTCAATAGTCTTATCACAGTGGGGTAGAAGCTGTCCTTAAGTCTGGTGGTACGTGCCCTCAGGCACCTGTATCTTCTACCTGATGGAAGAGGAGAGAAGAGAGAATGACCCAGGTAGGTGGGGTCTTTGATTATGCTGGCTGCTACACCAAGACAATGAGAGGTAAAGACAGAGTCCAAGGAGGGGAGGCTGGTGTCCGTGATGTGCTGGGCTGTGTTCACAATTCTCTGCAGCTTCTTGTGGTCCTGGGCAGAGCAGTTGCCATACGAAGCAGTGATACATTCAGACAGGATGCTTTCTATGGTGCGTCGGTAAAAGTTGGTGAGAGTCAAAGGGGACAAACCAAATTTCTTTAGCCTCTTGATGAAGTAGAGGCACTGGTGAGCTTTCTTGGCCGTGGCATCTACGTGACTTGACAAGGACAGGCTGTTGGTGATGTTCACTCCCAGGAACTTGAAGCTCTCAACTCTCTTGACCTCAGTACCATTGATGTAGACAGGTGCATGTACACTGCCCCCTCTCCTAAAGTCAATAACCAGCTCTTTTGTTTTGTTGACATTGAGGGAAAGGTTGTTTTCACGACACCATTCCACTAAGTTCCTGTACTTTGTTCCTGTCTCCTTCTTGTACTCCGACTCATCGCTGTTTGAGATACAGCCTACAACGGTGGTATCATCTGCAAACTTGTAGATGGAATTAGAGCAGAATCTGGCCACACAGTCACGAGTGTACAGGGAGTAGAGTAGAGGGCTGAGGACGCAGCCTTGTGGGGCACCAGTGTTGAGAATAATCGTGCCGGAGGTATTGCTGCCTATCCTCACTGATTGCGGTCTGTTTGTTAGAAAGTTAAGGATCCAGTTACAGAGGGAGGCGTTGAGTTCTGGGTCTCAGAGTTTGGTGACAAGCTTGCTTGGTATTATTGTATTGAAGACAGAGCTGTAGTCAATAAACAATAGTCTAACGTATGTGTCTTTACTGTCCAGATGCTCCAGAGCTGAGTGTCGGGCCAGGGAGATGGTATCCGCTGTAGACATGTTCTGACGATAGGCGAATTGCAATGGGTCCGGGTTGTCTGGGAGGCTGGAGTTGATGCGTGCCACGACCAACCTCTCAAAGCACTTCATGATGGTGGATGTCAGAGCCACTGGTCGGTAGTCATTGAGGCATGTTACCTTGCTTTTCTTCATTACCGGGATGATAGTGGTCTTCTTTAAACAGGTGGGAACCTGATATTGAAGCAGGGAGAGGTTAAATATGTCCACAAATACTTCTGCCAGTGAAGAAGGTGATCAAATATTACAGGGGGATCTTGATCAGCTAAGTAAGTGGGCCGAGGAATGGCAAATGGTGTTCAATTTAGATAAGTGCGAAGTGTTGCATTTTGTGAAGTCAAACCAGGGTAGGACTTAAAAAGTGAATAGTTGGGCCCTGGGTCTGTTGTGGAACAGGGGCACCTAGGAGTACAAGTACATAGTTCACTAAAACTGGCATCACAGGTATTAGAATCAGGTTTATTATGTGATGACATATGTCATGAAATTTGTTGTTTTGTGGCAGCAGTATGGTGCAAAGACATAAAAGTTACAATGTTATAAATAAATCAATAGTGCAAAAGAGGAATAATGAGGTAGTGTTCATGGGTTCACGGACCATTCAGAAATCTGATGGCGGAGGAGAAGAAGCTGTTCCTGAAACATTGAGTGTGGGTCTTCAGGCTCCTGTACCTCCCCGATGGTAGTAATGTGAAGAGGGCATGTCCCGGGTCCTTAGTGATGGATGCCGCCTTCTTGAGGCACCGCCTCTTGAAGATGTCCTTGATGGCGGGGAGGGTTGTACCCGTGATGGAGCTGGCTGAGTCTACAACCCTCTGCAGCCTCTTGCAATCCTGCACATTGGAGCCTCCATACCAGGCAGTGATGCAACCAGTCAGAATGCTCTCCACTGTACATCTGTAGAAATTTGCAAGAGTCTTTGGTGACATCCCGAATGAAGTAGACATACACCTAATGAAGTAGAGCTGCTGGCATGCCTTCTTTATGATTGCATCAATGTGTTGGGCCCAAGACAGATCCTCTGAGATGTTGACACCCAGGAACTTAAAGCTGCTCACCCTTTCCACCGCTGACCCCTCAATGAGGACTGGTGTGTGTTCTCCCAACTTCCTGAAGTCCACAATCAATTCCTTGGTCTTGTTGACATTGGGTGTGAGATTGTTGTAGTGACATCACTCAATCAGCTGATCTATCTCACTCCTGTATGCCTCCTCATTGCCATCTGAGAGTTTGCCAACAACAGTGGTAGACAGGGTGAAGAAGAAGGTATTTGGCATTGAATATGGGAGTTGGGACATTACGTTGCAGTTGTACAGGACATTGGTGAGACTGCACTTGAAGTATTGTGTACAGTTTTGGTGAGAAGATTTACAAGGATGCTGCTAGGACTTGAGTGGCTGAGTTATAGGGAGAGCTTGGACAGTCAAGGACTTTATTCCTTGGAACATAGGAGACTGAGGGGTGTCCTTACAGAGACGTATGAAATCATGAGGGGCATAGATAGGATGAATGCACACAGTCTTTTTCCCAGTGATGGGGAACCAAACACTAGAGGGCATAGGTTTAAGTTGAGAGGTGAAAGGTTTAAAAGGGACCTGAGGGGCAACTTCACACAGGGGATGGATTGTATATGGAACGAGCTGCCAGAGAAAGTGGTTGAGGCAGGTGCCATACAACATTCAAGAGACATTTGGACAAGTACATGGATAGGAGGGGTTTAGAGATATATGGGCCAAACAGGGGCAAATGGGACTAGCTTGGTGGGCACCATGGTCGGTATGGACGAGTTGGGCTGAAGGGCCTGTTTCCATGCTGTATTACTCTATGACTATGACGTAGGAGGGAGATTGCTCCTGCTCTATTAACTCCTGGTATGGGACCTCTTCCATCTACTGGGGAACATTCAAAGTCTGCAAGATGAAGTCCCTGGAATGGGACATAAATTTCAATCACCTTACCCACAAGAGCAATCAACTCGACCGGGGGCAACAGATTGCAGAACTATCACGCCGGTTAACGCCAATGGCCTTTCCAAATAAGTGCGTCCCATACAGTGAAAGATTCACACATCTGTACCATCACACTGACTGAAATCAGAGACAAAAGAGATTCTGCAGATGCTGGTGTCTGGAGTTACACACACAAAAAGTGCTGGAGGAACTCAGCAGGTCCGTCCTGATGAATGGCCTCGACTGTTTATTTCTCTTCATAGATGCTGCTTGACCTGCTGAGTTCCTCCAGTATTTTGTGTGTGTTGCTACTGACTGAAATCATCCGGCGGATCACATCACCAGTGGGAAAATATCCCTGATGAAGGATAGAGGGAGCTCTTGACCAGTATGTTCGCGGAGTGCAGCGAAGCACAACGTGAGTTTATGGTGGGGAACTGTGCACATTGAAACTTGCAGCACCGCGGATTGCTGAGGAAGAGATTGTTGCACACCAGGCAGTAAAACTTCAGCTGGTATTTAGTCACATCCCTATAAAGCACGGTGCAGTTTATACTCTCCCTTTTTAGTGCAGTTTGAAATGGAAACAAAATGATTTTACTGCCAAACGGCACCTTATTAAGTTGAACTCAAACTGGGGAGGGGACGAGGATACCTTCTATCAGTGTGCATCTTCTGAGAGAGGGCTCTTCAGAATATTTAGACGACAACCCGTAAAACTTGGACCCATTTGGAGATACTGACAAAAGTATGTTAGGAAAAGCAAACGTTTTAAGAAATTTAGGATGTGGGCCATTTTCAGAGAATTTTCCCACCATGTTTTACTTGCTAGAGTGTTCCAACATTTTCTGTTTTTCCTGAATCTGCAGTTTTATTGGATTTTTAAACACCACCTCTCTCTGCCTGTCCCTTCCCCACAGTTAGTTCTCTGTATCTTTTTTTTTCAAACGCTGATTTATTATAAAACACTTCATTATATTAAGATACGATCAGACTGTTATCATGTTACTATTTTCGATTATATTGGATGGTGTGTCAAGTCGACGGAAAGGTTGTAGTTATTGGAGGACGTGTTCACTGAAGTAAAACAAAATAGTTTTATTCGAACGAAGGCAGCTCAACTGGGGGAGAAAAGACAGGTTGGGTATGAGGAGGAAGGTTTTAACCAAGGCTTTGTTTTGTACCTGAACATTAAATGTAACAGAAATAAAGAAGGGTCTGTATCCCGCCCCAGCACCATCTGGAACCGCTGAATAGTTAAGCCAGGTAGGAACTGACCATAGTTTCACCCTTAAACAGCAAATGGAGCCATCTGTTTACTCTGGATATTAAAACAACAAGGGAGCAGGTGGCTGCGGTCGACAAACGGGGATAGCGACCGAACAGGGGAAGGAAGGTTGGCGGCCCAACGCAATCCAATCCGGATCACCCAGGCAAACTTTTAAATCCCCTTTTATCATAGTGAGTTACTTTGTAAAATAGTAATTCACGTAAATGGGAAAACATGTTAAACAATACTTTGTCTACTTTATCCAATAACACACACATTTATCAACCCATTTTTATCTTGATCGATTCGTCTATATCCTAATGCCTACATTTGTCTATTTATCCATCTCCCGATCTACCTACTCCATCCCTAGCTCCTTTATCTATCTGCCGATTTATTATCGATCCCTGCTCATATCTATCTATCTAGCTGTCTATCTGCCTGTCTCTAATCTATCCATCCATATATCTATCTATATCTATCTATCTGTTCGTATTTCTGATCTATCTATCTATCTATCTATCTATCTATCTATCTATCTATCTATCTATCTATCTATCTATCTCTAATCTATCTATATATCTTTTCTATCTGTCAACCTATCTATCTATCTCTAATCTATCTATATATCTTTTCTATCTGTCAACCTATCTATCTATCTCTATCTGTCTCTCAGGCTGTGTGTTTCTGATCTATATCTATATATGTTTCTGATCTATCTATCTATCTGTCTGTTTATCTATCTCTGATCTATCTATCTATCTCTGATCGATCTATCTATCTATCTATCTATCTATCTATCTATCTATCTATCTATCTCTGATCTGTCTATCTATCTATCTATCTATCTATCTATCTATCTATCTATCTATCTCTGATCTGTCTGTCTATCTATCTATCTATTTATCTATCTATCTATCTATCTATCTATCTATCTATCTATCTCTGATCTATGTCTGTCTATCTATCTCTGATCTATCTCTGATCTATCTATCTATCTCTGATCTATCTGTCTATCTATCTCTGATCTATATCTATCTATCTATCTACCTATCTCTGATCTATCTATCTCTGATCTATATATCTATCTATCTCTGATCTATCTGTTTATCGATCTGTCTATCTATTTCTGATCTATCTATCTCTGATCTATCTATCTATGTCTGTCTATCTATCTATCTGATCTATCTATCTATCTATCTATCTATCTATCTATCTATCTATCTATCTATCTCTGATCTATCTATTTATCTATCTATCTATCTCTGATCTATGTCTGTCTATCTATCTATCTCTGATCTATCTCTGATCTATCTATCTATCTCTGATCTATCTATCTGTCTATCTATCTATCTATCTATCTATCTACCTATCTCTGATCTATCTAACTATCTCTGATCTATATATCTATCTATCTCTGATCTATCTGTTTATTTATCTGTCTATCTATTTCTGATCTATCTATCTCTGATGTATCTATGATCTATCTATCTATCTCTGATCTATCTAACTATCTCTGATCTATCTAACTATCTCTGATCTATCTATCTATCTATGTCTGTCTGTCTATCTATCTCTGATCTATCTATCTCTCTGTCTATCTGTCTATATATCTGTCGGTCTCTGATCTATCTATCCATATATCTATCTATAACTATCTATCTCTTCATATTTCTGACCTATCTTATCTCTAATCTATCTATCTATATATCTTTTCCTATCTATCTGTCAACCTATCTATCTACCTCTATCTATCAGGCTGCGTGTTTCTGATCTATATCTATCTATATGTTTCCGATCGATCTGTCTGTCTGTCTGTCTGTCTGTCTGTCTGTCTGTCTGTCTGTCTGTCTGTCTATCTATCTATCTATCTATCTATCTATCTATCTATCTATCTATCTATCTATCTATCTATCTATCTATCTATCTATCTATCTATCTATCTATCTATCTATCTACTTGTCACGGAGCTCCGACACCCCACTGTGTTAACACCACAGCCCCTTGGAGTTTTGGAAGGGTCACCCGCACTCATTATGTTGAGTGGGGCGGGCCACCCCCCAGCCACACCAGCCTCCCCACTTGCCGTGGCTCCTGCCGTGTCGACAGGCAGGCGGGCGGGCAGAGGAAGGCAATAGCTGGAGACTGGGAGGGCCAGCCACAGGCAACGCCTCTGAGCCCAGGGCTGCATGTGTCACAGTCCATCAAACGCGCCGCCACACATCCCCGCAGCATCTTCCTCTCAACAGCAGCCTGCTGCTCCCAGCAACTTTTATTTCCCCGACAGACAATAACGGCAGGGAATTAAGAGCAAAAGAACAATTGAAACACCTCGCTGCCGAGCTGAAGGCGGACCGGGCGCTGCTTGTGATCCACAGAGAGAGGAGAAATATACTATAAAGAGGAAAACAGTCGAAGATGGAAGAAGTTAAGTTGTGTCAGCGGCAGACATGGTGACAGGACTGGATTTACTGATATATGTTAGGAGTTTAACTGCACACCTACTGACTGTTGGGAGCCAGTGCACTGAATCAGGGGAACTTGACGTGTAAGTGCCCTTTTCTTGTCCTTTAGGTGCTCTGTGACCATGTGTTTGCAATGCTACCAATTCCCCCTCTCCACCCCCACTTCTCTCCCCCACTTCTCTCCCCCACTCCCCCCCGCTTCCCCCCACCGCCCCCCCCCCCAATCACAGTCCAAATCCGAAAGGGTTTCAGATTCAGACAAACGGGAGAGTGTAAAAAAAGGAGGTTGTTATTTGCAAGCAAGAAATGTTTAATGAAACAAACAGTGATGCAACGGGGGGAGAAAGTCTTTGATCAGAGCCAGCAGCTGTGGAAACAATCCGCTTGTGTTGTTGTATGCTAGGGCCTATTTCTTTAAGAAAAAAACATTCAGGGTTCATTATTGGAGCAGTAAGGGTAGTGAGTCTGTTACATGATTGCTCATTGCTGTACATGCCCCTGATGTGGTACCACTTTTGCAGTTTCTACTTTAGACCATCCTGATGAACCTTGTGTCCATCACCTAGTACAGGTCAGGGTGGTGATCATCCTGCCTACTGTGGCTCTGATGGAACTAAAAGGATGGACTATCCAATTAGTCTTGTTTCGCCTGAGTCCCACAGACTTTCCTTTCCAAATATATATCCCTTTAAAAGTTGCTGTTGTTTGCTTCCACCACTCCTGCAAAAAACTTGATCGGTTTAAAAATCCTCTGCCTCATTTGCAAAGTATTTTAAATCTGTATTTTCTGATTACCAAATCTCCAGAAAACAGAATCTGTATCTCTCTATTTACTGTCTCAAACCATTGCGGGTGTCACCCTTCTCTGGGGCTGACCAGATAAGGGAAATTTTTAAAAAAAAGGATGCAGTAATCCCAGGGCAGAGAGATTTTAATAAATCTGGTACTGCAGAAGTGGCAGAGATCGAGAGACCTTGCAACCTGTGCAGGACATGGAGACTTAAGGCGATAACTTAACTGCTCAAATGCTGGTACAGCAATCAAATTAAGATAAGATAGTTTGATTAGTCACACGTACATTGGAAACACACAGTGAAATGCAGTTTTAAGAGACTTGAGAAATTAAGAAAACTTCACTAATTTCATTTTCCTGGTAACTTGAGTTCAGGATTATGTAAAGTGGCAGAATGTATCAATGTACAACGTATAGCTGGATTTTCTTGTTTCTAGATGCTGTCTAGTTCCAGAATCCCATCTGGCACCTTTTGCACAGGTGCTTACCCTTAACATTAGGTTTGTCGAATTTTGAGGCCATTCTTAAGATGTTTCTTTATACTGAGTTATACTGCAGTAGGCGAGTATTTCAAGGTGCAACTTGCCAAAGGGCCTTCAGTGACCACAGTAGTCTGGTTGGCATTTAAACACTAACCATCCAGTGTGAATGTGAATCAGCTGTGTAGCCAAACCACGACATATTGAAGAAAATGAGATGTTCTGCAGCAAGGGTGACACAGTGGCGCAGCTAGTAGAGCTGCTGGCCTGCAGTACCAGTGTCCCGGGTTCAATTCTGACCTTGGGTGCTGTCTGTGTGGAGCTTGCACGTTCTCCTTGTGACCCCATGGGTTTCCTCCGGGTGCTCCGGTTTCCTCCCACATCCCAAAACATGCAGGTTGATGGGGTAATTGGCCGCTGTAAATTGCCCCTGGTGTGTAGGTGACCAGTAGAATCAAGGGGGTGTTGATGGGGTTGTGGAATTAACTAGGGTTAGTGTAAAACGGGTGGTTGTTAGTCAGCATGGACTCAGTGGGCCGAAGGGCCTGTTTCCGTGCTGAATCTCTCTATGACTCAAGGAGGGGAGGGAAGTAAAAATAAAGGGTATGTGTAAACACCACTGGGGAGCAGTGGAAGCTTGGGTGTGTTAAAGGTTGTTTAAGTGTCTGGTATCAGGTGGATGGTAATTTGTGTGTTCAGCATCATGATAAATCTACTGCTATTCGTGCAAAAAGAAAATCCCAAACTGATTTAATTGTCCAGCGGGCAATTGTGAATAAAGAAGTATATATTTGCCATTTTAATCGGACCTAATCTGTCTAATTTTGGATAAAATGAAGTGATGACAACTTTTCAAGCAATTAGCACGGAGAGATTAAAAAAAACAAATGACGTAGCTACAACAAGAATGGTGCAGATGAATGATGTTCTGCTCTCAAGGTCCCTGGGAGTCAGAATGGGTCAACAGAGAGCGGCATATATGGAGCATTCAGTGCGTAGCTGGAGGTACAAGTCAGCACTCCCCCTCAACATATTGAAGTGTGAGTTCCTGCCGCAAAGCCTCCCTCTACACTGCGTGAATAACCCGGCAGACCCCAATGGCTCAGTGCAACCTTTTGCATGGGGTTTGAGATCACGTACGTGCTTCAGGCACAGCAAGAGACAGAAAGGCCTGTAAAACAAAAAGGAACTCTCCACTGGATCAGTATCTTGTTGTCAACCTGTTGCTTAGAAAGTGGCTGATAAAATAGTCCCGGAATATGGCTGGGAGTGGCTCTGCTGCCTTACAGGCAGTGCTTGCCTAGGCAGACAAAGCTGATGCTGATTTAAAGGGACTTGTTTGTCTTGGGTGTTTTAAACATGTGTTGGATAATATGCTTTATCCCTGTAACTACTTGTTATCTTTTAATCAAGGGGTATGTGGGGGAAGTGGTGGGGGGTGGGAGACACTCACAAACATACAAACACTTTATACAAGATGATAAGAGACATAGATCAAGTGGATGGTCAGAGACTTTTTCCCAGTGTGACAATGGCTAACACGAGTGGGGAAAATTTTAAGGTGATTGGAGGAAGGTATAAGGGGGATGTCAGGGGTAAATTTTTTTACACAGAGAGTGGTGGGTGGGTGGAACGCACTGCCGGTAGAGGTTGTGGGGGCAGATACATTAAGAACATTTAAGAGACTCTTAGATAGACACATGAATGATAGAAAAATAGGGGGCTATGTGGGAGGGAAGGGTTAGAGCAGGATAAAATGTCGGCACAACATTGTGGGCCGAAGGGCCTGTACTGTGCTGTAGTGTCCTATGTTTTTATCTGTCCAAGGTACTGAAACAGGCAAAAAAAAAGCCAGGGGAGAAAGGGGTGGAAGAGTGGCGCGTCTGGTGGAGCTGCTGCCTCCCAGCTCCAGTGACCTGAGTTCGATCCTGACCTCTGGTGCTGTCCGTGTGGAGTGTGCATGCTTTCCCTGTGGCAGTGTGGACTTCCTCTGGATGCTCAGGTTCCCTCCCACATCACAAAGACACGTGTGTCGGTAGGTTAATTAGCCACTGTAGTTACCCTGAGTCTGCAGGTGAATGGTAGGATCGGGGGGCAGTTGATGGGAATGTGGGGAGAATAAAATAGAACTGGTATAAATGGGTGACGGACTGTCTGCACAGACTCACTTAGCTGAAGGACCTGTTTACATGTTGTGTGACTATAAAATGCTGGGGTGTGAAACAGAGGCTTGTACAACAACCTAACACAATCCATGTTGCTATTTTCCAGTGGAAAAACCTATTTTCCATGCGATTACGTCCTGCTTAAAGTTGCTGCCTACTAGTGCATTGTAATCTGATAGTAATTTTGGTTGAGGTGTCAAACTGAGAGCACCTGTCCTCACAGGTAGGTGTAGAAAAGCCTGTGGAACTACCTTGAAGAGCAGGGGTGCACTTCCCATCCAGAGCTGATCCTTTGGCCAAAATCCATGCAACAGACTGCCTGGTCTTCATCATGCGGTTGTGTGTTGGAATTGGGTTCCATACTGGTGGGATTATGCTGCTTTACCTACATTATAACAGTGCCCACAACTTTTTATATTCATTTTTGTCATTCTGCTCAATGGGTCTCCCAGGATATTGATGTTGGGGAGTGACAATGCCATTGAATGCCAAGGGTAGGTGGGCTCTTATTGGAGGTGGTCATTGCCTAGCACTTGTGGCACAAATGTTACCTGCCACTTCGCTGGATGTTGTCTGGGTGTGGCTCTGTCCAAGCATGTTCTGCTTCATTTGCTCACTGGGACATGCTGAGGTTTTGAAATGGAAGTACATTTTCTGTCTATGCAAACAAGATACAACAGGATATTGATAGGATGCAGAGCTGGGCTGAGAAGTGGCAGATGGAGTTCAACCCGGATAAGTGTGAAGTGATACACTTCGGGAGATCGAATTCGAAGGCAGAATACAAGGTTAATGGCAGGACTCATAGCAGTGTGGAGGAACAGAGGGATCTTGGGGTCCACGTCCATAGATCCCTCAAGGTTGCCACGCAGGTCGGTAAGGTTGTTAAGAAGGCGTATGAAGTGTTGCCCTTTATTAGTCAGGGTATTGAATCCAAGAGCCGTGAGGTGATGTTGCAGCTCTATAGAACTCTGGTCAGACCACACTTGGAGTATTGTGTTCAGTTCTGGTCGCCTCATTATAGGAAGGATGTGGAAGCTTTAGAGAGGGTGCAGAGGAGATTTACCATGATGCTGCCTGGATTGGAGAGCATGTCTTGTGAGGATAGGTTGAGCGAGCTGGGGCTTTTCTCTTTGGAGAGAAGGAGGATGAGAGGTGACTTGATAGAGGTGCACAAGATCAGTACAGTCAGAGTCAGAGACTTTTTCCCAGGGCAACAATGGCTAATATGAGGGGACATAATTTTAAGGTGATTGGAGGAAGATATAAGGGGGATGTCAGAGGTAAGTTTTTTACACAGAGCATGGAACACACTGCCGGCAGAGGTTGTGGGGGTGGATACATTAGGAACATTTAAGAGACTCTTAGATAGACACATGAATGATAGAAAAATAGGGGGCTATGTGGGAGGGAAGGGTTAGATAGATCTTAGAGCAGGATAAACTGTTGGCACAACATTGTGGTCCCAAGGGCCCGTACTGTGCTGTAGTGTTCTATGTTCTAAAATTGAACAACAGACACTTGTTGCAAGATTTTTTTGTTGTTAGACATTCAGATCTTGGTATTCATTGGTTGAATCTCACCCCACTGCCTGAGGGAAAGGAGAACTCCAGAGCCTGTGACAGGAAATGCCAGCAGAATTCCTCAATGTCCCATAACTCTGTAGCACCTTATAACTCTTTGCATCCTTCCCATGACATGTTTACAGGAGGTGATCAACAACAGCTTCCATTTATGTAGCAAAATGTCCTAAGGCTCTTGTGTTATCCAACCAAAACATTGATGCAAGGCTGCATCAGGAGATATCAGGGCAGATGCTTGATCCAAGAAGTCAAAATCGAGTTTATTGTCATATGCACAAGTACATGTGCAATGAAAAACTTACTTGCAGCAGCATCACAGGCACATAAGCAAGTTTTAGGGAGTGTCTTGGAAGTCCAGAGCTCGAGTCCGATACATGGTTATTGTGCAAACACAGCTTTAAGTATCAGAAGACAGATCTGTCATTTATTCATTAACTTCACAAAATTGACCTTTTGCAAAAAGAGTTATCTTTTCACATGTATCTTATCATGTCAGAAAAAGCTGGCTTATTCTGACTGAGGCCCAAAGCAGATTCAATAAATGTGGGAGCTGTGACTGGGCTGCACTTCTTCCCCTTGCTTTCTGTTAGTGAAGGCATGTAGTTGACTTCCAGTGTGAACAGATAAGGATGGGCTACAATGTGCTGGAACTTGTGTTGTTGGCAAGCAATTGTTCTGTTTCATTGAAAGGAGAATTAACTGCATATGCTTGCAAAGTTTGGAACAGTTAAATGATAGTGTATGTCTTGAGGTGTTTTTATAAGATAAAGGCACTCACTCCATATATGCATACTATTGCTGCCACTTTATAACCTTTGCAAGTAGCCTTGACTGCTGTCTAGGCTTTGTATCACAGACTGTTTACCATTTACAGGTCAATTCATGAGCTTGAGACACATCCACAGACGTTATTAAAGTAGTTTTGTTTTAGAGAAAGAACTAGATGCATGATACTACAAAGAGTTAACTTGCACTTACATAGCACCTTTAGTCAGGTCAATGCATTCCAAGGTGTTTCACTGGAGAGCTATAAGGCAAAACACAAAACTGAGCCACATAAGGAGATATTAAGACAGGGCAGCAAATGTTTGATGCATTTTAATGGAGGAGAGAGAGGCGGAGAGGTCTCGGGAAGGAATTCCAGATCCTAGAATCGAGGCAGGTGAGGACATGGCTTAGGACAAAGAAAAATCAGGAACGGGAAGAGGTAAGTAAAGAAGGGAAAATGATAATTAACATTGGAGGCAGTCTGAAGGAGCGTGACTAGGATAGTTCCTGGTTGTCCTGTCAAGGGAGGCTGGACAGTTTGGGCCTGTATTCCTTGGAGTTTAGAAGAATGAGGGGTGACTTGTGTTCAAACCTATAAGATCCTAAGGGTAGATGTTGTGATGTTTTTATAAGTGAGAGGGGACATAGCTGCAAAACAAGGGGCCGTTCATTTAAAACTGAGTAGAAATGTCCTCTCTCGGAGGGTAGTGAACCTCTGGAATTCTCTGCCACCAAGGTTGGTGCAGGTCAGATCATTCGATGTATCTAGAGATTGCGTGAACCAAGGGTTCTGGAGAGTTTAAGGCCCACGTAGAACTATCTCTGCCCTTCATGAGAAATGACCTCAGACCAGAATTAGCTGTCTGATTTACTGCTCCTGTTTCTTGACCCATGACGCCTGGCACCCAATCAGCTGGCAGTCTCTTGCTTTGCCCAGAGGAATAGTCTGATCTGATTCTACAACCTGTGACCCAAATCCCTGACCTCCACTGCGGAGAAGGACGAGAGCAACATGAGAACGGGACACCACCAACTGAGAGTCGTAGGGCAATGCAGCACAGATACAGGCCCTTTGGCCCAACCAGTCCATGCCAACCGTGTAGTCCACCCAGCTAGTCCCAATTTCCTGCATTAGGCTCATATTGCTCCAAGCCCCTCCCCTCCACATACCTATCCAAGTGTTTCTTACATGAAGAAGTACCTGCCTCGACCACTTCCTCTGGCAGCTCATTCCATACACTCACCACCCTCTGCGTGATAAAGTTGCCCCCTTTAAATCTTTCCCCTCTCACCCTCAACCTATGCTCCCTAGTTTTGGACTCCCCTGCCCTGTGGAAAAGACTGTTACCGTCCATCTTATCTATGCCTCTCATAATTTTAACCACTTCTATGAGGTTGCCCCTCTTTATCCTACGTTCCAAGGAATAAAGACCTAGCCTGTCCAACCTCTCCCTATAACTCAGGCCACCAAGTCCTGGCAACATCCTCATAAACCTTTTCTGCACTTGAGTGACCACTTGAGTTACTTGTTGTTGGAAATCCATGGTTTTGTTTCATTGAAAAGAAATAGAGCAGCCTTGAGCCTGAGCAGTTGAAGAGATGGCCACTGATGGTGGAGTGAAGACTGGGCCCTTGCACACCTTTCTGATGTGAAAATATTTCTTCATTATCATTGAGTCTAAATCCTGGAACTCCCATCCTACAAAATGTGGGAGGACCTTCACTAAAAAGGACTGCAGTTCAAGGAGGCAGCTCACTACCACCTTCTCAGTGGTAACTGGAACAGGCAGTGCATGCGGACATTAGCACTAATGCCTACCTATAATGATTATATCAGTGGAGGAGGCCATTCATCCCATCAAGAATGTGCCAACCCCTAGTAGAGCAATCCCATCGGTCCCATTCCCTCACCCTTTCCCCGTATTGACATGGAGTTACAAACGGTAGAGCCACTGCCTCACAGCTCCAGTAAGCCTGACCTCCGGAGCTGTCTGCTGGAGTTTGTATGTTCTTCCTGTGACCGTGTGGGTTTTCCCGGAGTGCTAATGAAGGTCAGGGGTTTTTCAGTCACTTTCACAATGACTGATTAACATAGGTGACACCCGGCTGAGGTGATGGGTAAAATAACCTGGAGTCGTTTGAAACAGTGGATGTTGTGATATGGGTACATCCCAAAGACGTGCAGATTGGTAGGTTAATTAGCCACAATAAATTGGCCCTAGTGAGTAGGAGAGTGGCTGAATCTGCAGGGAGCTGATGTGCCTGTATGGATAGATTATAGGGAAAATTAGTGGGGGAATGGAAATGCTCCGTGAGCCAGCATGGAATTGGTGGGCTGAATTGGCTTCCTCCTCCTAAAGAATTATGGAAATACCCTTGTAAATTATTCCCTCTGAAGTGCATCTTGGAGCCATGGGCTGACTCTGTTTCCAACACCTCTACAGGGAGTGAATTACTGATCATAACTGCCCTCCAAGTGGAAATGCTTCACCTCACCTTGCCCCCGGGATCTTTGCTCAGTGAGCGCTTTCATCCTTGAAACACGTGCTAATATGGCGAGTTTCCACTTTTCACCCTATTTAAACAGGCCGTAATCTTCTGCACCATGTCAGACCCCCTCCCGACCTTTATTCTTCCAAGTAGTACAGCCCCAGATCCTCCTTTCTAATCCTGAAGTTCCTCATGAAAGTCAAAAAACTGCTGTAAACCTGAAATAAAAAATGCTGGAAACACTCAGCAGGCCAGGCAGCATCTGTGGAGAGAGAAACAGTTAAAGTTTCAAGTCCGGGACCCTTCATCAGGACTCGGTGTTCTCTTACCCTTGTAGTCGCAGTGAACTTTTCCTGCTCTCTCTCTTTTAGCACCTTCTACATTTTTCCAAACGCGCAGTATACAAAACTGGGAGCAATCGTCTGGTTGTGGCCTGATGTGCCAGTAGTGAATAAGAAACAAAGGTATGTCTGTGCTTGACCTGTCAGTGCAGGACGCACACACACAGAAGAATCCATTAATGCAGGAAATTGAACAAAACGTCAGAGCTGTTTGCAGCAACTGAGTCAGCAACTAAAAGAGAAATATAACATTGCAGATGCTGCTGAAGAAGGCTCCTTGACCTTCAGCGTCTAACCCTACTTAGGTTTCCCCACATTTCCCATATAGTCCTCTTCCTGCACACTCATCCCATGAGTTCCCCACTGCCCACGTCACAACATCCACTGTTTCAAATAACTCCAGGTTATTTTACCCATCACCTCAGCCGGAGTCACTTATGTTGATCAGTCATTATGAAAATGACTGAAAACCCCTGGCCTTTATTAGTCGGGGTATTGAGTTCAAGAGCCACGAGGTGATGTTGCAGCTCTATAGAACTCTGGTTAGACCACACTTGGAGTATTGTGTTCAGTTCTGGTCGCCTCATTATAGGAAGGATGTGGAAGCTTTAGAGAGGGTGCAGAGGAGATTTACCATGATGCTGCCTGGATTGGAGAGCATGTCTTATGAGGATAGGATTTGGAGGGAAGGAGGATGAGAGGTGACTTGATGGTGTACAAGATGATAAGAGGAATAGATCAAGTGGACAGTCAGAGACCTTTTCCCAGGGCAAAAATGGCTAACATGAGGGGGCATAATTTTAAGGTGATTGGAGGAAGGTATAGGGGAGATGTCAGAGGTAAGTTTTTTACACAGAGTGGTGGGTGCATGGAACGCCCTGCTGGCAGAGGTTGTGGGGGCAGATACATTAGGGACATTTAAGAGACTGTTTGATAGCCACATGAATGACAGAGAAATGGAGGGCTATACGGGACGGGAGGGTTAGATAGATCTTAGAGCAGGATAAAATGTTGGCACAACATCTTGGGCTGAAGGGCCTGTACTGTGCTATAATGTTCTATGTTTTAAAAGAGATTCCTAATTATGCAGTGTTATCTCAGAACAGGCACGGATTGGGTGCTGGGGAAACTTTACCCTAAAATGTGAGTTGGGGAATTTAAGAGGGATGTTAAGAAGTACGTCATCAGACAAAATAATAATTAAATCTCCACAGTCTCTGGAGGTCTAGGACTCAATTGATAGTTCCAAAGCAGGACTTGTTGGGCAAGGTCATTATGTGTCACAGAATTAAAGACGGTAGTGAGAGTTGTCAGGGTCTGAGCATGTACATAGTTCCCTGAAAGTGGACGGGGTGGTGAAGAAGGTGTTTGGCACACTGGGCTTCATCAGTCAGGCACTGGGAAGCTAGGATGTTATGTTGCAGTTGTACAAGACATTGGTGAGGCGATACCTGGAGTACTGGGTACAGTTTTATGAATGATACCATTAAACTGGAAAGAGGGCAGAAAACATTTAGAAAGATGTTGCCAGGACTCAAGGGACTGGGTTATAGGAGAGGTTGGGCAGGCTGGGACTTTATTCCTTGGAGCGTAGGAGACTGAGGGCTGACGTTGTAGAGGAATATAAAATCATGTGGGGCATAGATAGGGTGAATGCGCACAGTCTGTTTCTCAGGGAAAGGGAATCAAAAAGTAAAGGGTGTAGGTTTAAGGTGAGAGGTGAAAGATTTAAGAGGGACCTGAGGGGTAAGTTCTTCATTGCAGAGGGTGGTGTGTATATGGAATCAGCTACCAGAGAAAGTGGTTGAGGCAGGTACAATAACAACGTTTAAGACAGTTGGACAGGTACAGGATAGGAAGGGTTTAGAGGGATATGAGCCAAATGTGGGCAAATAGGATGGTCATCTTGGTCAGCATGGATGAGTTGGGCCGAAGGGCCTGTTACTGTGCTGTATGACTCCATGACACTTAAGCTAGACTGAAATAAAACAGGAAATGCTGGAAACATTCAGCAGGTCAGGCAGCAGCTGAGAAGAGAAAAATAGAGTTAGCATTTTAGTTCGGAAGCTCTTTGTTAGAACTTTTGTTTTGTTTTTATTTCAGAATTGCAGCGTCTGCAGGTGTTTTTTATTTTCAGCGTTAAGAGAGAGATCAGCCATAGTAGAATGGCAGAACAGGCTCAATGGGCCGAACATCCACAGCTGTTCTAATGTTCCAGTGAACTGGAGAATTTTGGGCCCTTTAGTTGGATCTTAGCTTGATGACAATGATTACTGTGTGTAATCGAGCGGCTTCTTCTTGTCTGAGAAACTCGACCTGTTTTTTTTAAATCGGATGATCCCATCTCAAACCAAATCAGTCTTGTCGCTGTTCCTTGAGCCTGGATACAAGGTCAGGAGATCATTTTATTGTGTTTCAGGGACCAGGGTCAGAGATGGTGCAGTGAGACCATAACACTGTGCTCTCTCACCAAGACCTCCTCTTACTTACACTCAACACACTCAACTGCTAGTTAAACGTTCATGTGGCTGGGACCCCCTTAGTGGTACCGGGGAGCAAGGGACCATGAGTAGATGTCAGGAGTTCACAATGAATTGCAGGACCCTGGCAGAAGGAGCAATAATGTTGAACATTCAAAGCTGAACTCAGACAGATGTTTGTCATGGCCCTTGTGCTTTATGTGTGTACCTGCACTACACTTTCTATGTAACTGCAGCACTATATTCTGTATTCTGTTTTTCTCTTTACTACCTCGATGTACTTACGTGTGGAATGATCTGTCTGGATCTGATCACTGGATCTCGGTGTGTCGAGGTACAGTGAAAACCATTTGTTTGCATGCAGTCCAGACAGATCATTACATCGAGGTTGTAAAAACAAAACCAAAACCAAAACCAATACCAACAGAGCAGGTCAGAGAAAACTTCAAGAATAGCGAACAGTGCCACGAGTGGAAGGTTGCAGCAGGAAAACTTTGGAGAGAGTTGGGTTGTACAAAGCCAGTGGGTTACTGACAAGCTAAATTCTAGTCTATATTGGGAACAGTATGAAGAGTTTTCCCTGTTCCCGTCACCCTTATACCATTATGTAATGAAAGTGAAATATAAATAGTTGTCAAAGCACTGATGCTGCAATGATAAGAAAATTCTTCTCTTATGTAAATTAAATGCAATTAACAATCTGCCTTACCTTCTAATTTTGAGTCAAACCAGATGGTCACTGTATCAACAAGGTTACCATTTACTATACATGAACCAGCCTGATTCCCCTACTAAGAAAATTTAAAGAAAACCGTGTATAGTTCCCAGTCTAATTCTCACAACCCTCATTGTCAGGGCTTTTGCCAGTTTGATCGAGGCATTAAATCAAGACTCTGCCAGTCTTCTCAGTTGGATCTAAAAGATCCCATGGCTCTCTGTCAAAGTAAAGAGTTCTCCGCAGCTTCCTGGCCGGGGATTTATCCCTCAATCAAAGCAGATCATCTGGTCTTATCTCATTGAGCTACAATTGCTGGGTGCAAATTGGCTGCTGCGTTTCCACATTACAACAGAGGCTGCACTTTGGAAAAAGTACTTGACTAGCAGTGAAGGGCTTTGGGGGCATCTGCTAGTCAGGGAAGGTGCAAATCTTTCCATTAGGAAAAGGGTTTGGAAATATTTATTTCATCAGCGGCTGATTATGTGGCTCTGTCAGAGTCAAGCCAAGTTGAGCTTATTGTCATGTGCACAAGTACGGTGAGGTACAGGTACAGTGAAAATCTGGCAGCAGCATCGCAGGCACGTAGGTTCAGACAACACACAGAATATAAATTATACATAAATTATATAAGACTGAGAAAAGACTGTTCAAAACAAGACATTAGTGCAAAAAAACACAATCAGAGACAAGTCCATGGCAAAGCAGGAGGTGGTCCATAGTGTTCTGTTACTGAGGTGGGGTTAAGGTTGTGCAGGTGGGTTCAAGAACCTGATGACTGTAGGAGAGTTGCTGTTCCTGAACCTGGCAGTGTGGGACTTCAGGCTTCTATGCCTCCTGCCTGACGGTAGCAGCGAGAAGAGGGCATGACCCGGGTGGTGGGATTCGATGATAGATGCCACCTTCTTGAGGCAGCGCCTCCTGTAGACACTGACAATGGTCACCATTTCCAGTTTTAATTTGGAGTTATAACTGACTGAGGTCACCTCATCTTTCTCTTGTCTGTTATCCTGCTACTAATGAAGGTGCAAGATCATACCTCTCATTGTGTTCCAGTCCGTTCCAGGAACTGAGCACACAGTCGATATTGAACGTCACATTGCAGTGGTGTTGGGAGAGCCAAATGTCCTGCTGGAGAGGCTGGCTGTCCTCTTCCTGTCCCCAAACATGCAGGTTGAGCAGTCGAGTAAGAAGGCAAATGGTCTGCTGGCCTTCACAGTGAGAGAATTCAAGTATAGGAGCAGGGATGTGTTGCTGCAATGGTACATGGCCTTGCTGAGACCACAAGGTGAGTACAGTATTGCTCTCCTTATCCGAGGAAGGATGTTCTTACTGTGGAGGGGTTTCAGAGAAGATTCACCAGACTGACTCCTGGGATAGCACGACTGATGGTAGGAGACACAAGTGACTGCAGATGTTGGAATCTGGAGCAACATGTATCATCTAACATCCACCTGCCGCTGTCTCCCAACTCCATCCCCGTTCCCCTCCCCTTCCTGGCACAATCTTTCAGCCCTCCTCAGTCCACCAGTCACCCCGGTCTCCTGTCTCACTCCTCCCCTTTTCCTCTTTACACCGGCCATCTCCCCTCTCCATTCTCAGTCCTGATGCAGGGTTTCGTCCCAATACATTGACAGTTCCTTTCCTCTGCTTGACCTGCCAAGTTCCTGATGGCAGGAGCCCTCTCCTGCTTTCCTTTGACAGAGTTCCATGTGATCTTTTACAAGACAAATTGGGCCAATTAGACCTTCATGCACAAAAGTTTAGAAGACTGAGAGGAGATCTCATGGAGTGTCCTAACAGGACTGGACAGATCAGATGCAGGAAGGATGTTTCTCATGGTGGGGGAGTCCAGGACTAGGGGTCCAACAATAAGGGATGAGCCATGTAAATCTGAGGAGGCGTTTCCTCTCCCAGAAAGTGGTGAAGTTGTGGAATTCTCTTCCACAGAAAACAGTTGAAGCAAAATCATTAAATATATTCAAGAAGGAGTTAGATATTGTTCTTGAAACTGCAGAGAGCTGTGGGCACAGCTCAGCACATCACAAAAACCAACCTCCCCTCCATGGACTCTGTCTACATTTCCCACTGCCTCGGTAAAGCAGCCAACATAATCAAAGACCCCACACACCCCAGACATTCTCTCTGGCAGAAGATACAAAAGCCTGAAAGCACGTACCACCAGGCTCAAGGACAGCTTCTATCCCGCTGTTACAAGACTATTGAACAGTTCCCTAGTATGATAAGGTAGGCATTTGACCTCACAATCTACCTCGTTATGGCCTTGCACCTTATTGTCTGCCTGCGCTGCACTTTCTCTGTAACTGTAACACTTTATTCTGCATTTTGTTATTGCCTTGATGTACTGATGTGATGAAATGATCTGTATGGATGGCATGCAAAACAAAGTTTTTTACTGTACCTCGCTACATGTGACAATAATAAACCAATTACCAACTTAGAAGAATCATGGGGAGAAAGGGTGCATATTGAATGATGCAGGAGGTCCATTTGTGCCATATGACCTACTCCTGATCCTATTTTCCATGTTTCAACGTTTCTAAGTTTGACTAAGGGACTTGGATTGTTTTCTCTGGAGCGTCGGAGGCTGAGGGACAATACTGAGGGATAGTAGTGTATAAAATTATGAGAGGCATAGATAGGATAGATACAGTCTTTCTCCCAGGGTGGAAACGTCAAATACTGGAGGGCATAAGTTTAGGGTGAGAGGGGGAAAGTTTAAGGGAGATGTGTGAGGCAAGTTTTCATACACAGAAGCTGGTGGGTGCCTGGAACATGCTGCCAGGGGAGATGGTGGAAGTAGGTACAATAGCAATGTATCTACTCGTTACTGTCCACCCGCACTGCACTTTCTCTGTAACTGTAGCATTTTATTGTGCAATTTTTATTCTGCATTACTACCTCAATGCACCGTTGTAAGGAAATGATATGTATGGATGGCATGCAAAACAAGCTTTTCACTGTACCTCGGTGCATGTGGCACTGATAAACCAATTTACTGATGTTTAAGAGGCATTTAGACAGACACATGAACAGGCAGGGAGTGGAGGGATGTAGATCATGTGCGGGCAGATGATATTAGTTAGACTGGCATCACAGTCAGCACAGACATTGTGGGCTGAAGGGCCTGTTCCTGTGCTGTACTGGTCTATGTTCTATAAATCAACGCCCAGTCTTATCTGTGTGTGTTGTTGCTGAAAATCCCAAAGTGCTAAATATTTGGAAAAGCATAGAGAGTTCTCATTAATACGTATTCCCCAACAAACCCCACCACCAAAAGTCAGTGTAACCCGGTAGGCTGATCCCATTTCTCATGCCAGTGTTTACAGCACTCAGAAAATAACTCATCACGGCCAAGACATTTCAAATGCCTCAGTGACATGAGAAGGTGCTATCTGAAGTGGGTGTTAGTACCTCATCTGGCAAATTACAGCTGTGCCTCCGGCCATGTGTCGATTGGATCTCTTTTCCTCCACCCACTGTTCCCAGGAAGTGATCTTGCTGGAAAATCTGGCATTAATTCTCCCACCCTAAATGGTCCCCAGTTAAGAGTCAACAACCTCACAGGTTACGTCTAACCCCGACCAAGTAGGCATGTCAGATTTTCTCCCTCAAAGGACATCAGTGAATCAGATGGGTTTGCACAACACTTTGCTTTTGTTTCAAAAGAAGATCTTTATTTAATTGTAACTAGTTGAATTTTAATTCCTCGTTTGGCAGAGTGGGATTTGAACTCATAGAGTCAGAGAGCAATACAGCATGGATACAGGCCCTTCCAACCAGTCCATGCCAGCTAGTCCCAACTTCCTGCGTTCAGCCCATATCCCTCTAAGCCCCGCCCCTCCATGGACCCATCCAAGTGCTTCTTAAATGATATCATTGTACCTGCCTCAAACACTTCCTCTGGCAGCTTGTTCCATATGCTCACCACTCTCTGCATGAAAAAGTTGCCCCTCGGATCCCTTTGAAATCTTTCCCCTCTCACCCTAAACCTATGCCCCTCTAGTTTTGGACTCCCCTACCCTGGGGAAAAGACTGTATGTATGCCTCTTATAATTTTAAACATTTCTATAAGGTCGCCCCTCTTTCTCCTACGCTCCAAGGAATAAAGACCTAGCCTGGCCAACCTCTCCCTATAACTCAGGCCCTCTAGTCCTGGCAACATCCTCGTAAATCTTTTCTGTACCCTTTCCAGTTTAATGTGTGTGTGATGCCACTGCCGCAGATGCACTGCAGCAGACCCACAAGGTTCCTTCAACAGCACCTCCCAACCTACAAATTCCACCGATCAGGCCAGCAAGTTCCTCATCACCACCAGTGAACAAATCATCTGCGGTGCCGGTGGTGTGATGGTTATGTTACAAGACAAGTTTTCCAGAGGCCTGGTCAAACCTGAGTTCAAATCCTACCAGACAGGTGTATTGACTCCTCAAAAATCTCCTGGATTGTTGTAAAAACCTATGGTTCACTGATGTTACTCAGGAGAGGAAATCTGCCATCCTCACCCAGCCTGGTCTAGATGTGCCTCTTGACCCCCCAAGCTGGTTGACTTTTAAGTGGCCCAGAAACCACTCAGTTCAAGCCCAATTAGGGATGCACAATAACTGTTGTGGGAGGGAGAGATCTCGTTGAAACCTACCGGATACTGAAAGGCCTGGATAGAGTGGACGTGGAGAGGATGTTTCCATTGGTGGGAGAGTGCAGGATCCGAGGGCACAGCCCCAGAAAAAAAGGAACATCGCTTTAAAACTGAGAGGAGGAAGAATTTCTTCAGCCAGAGGGTGGTGAATCTGTGGAATTCGGTGCCACAGAGGGCTGTGGAGGCCAAGTCATTGGGTGTATTTAAGTCAGAGATTGATAGGTTCTTGATTGGTAAGGGGGTTAAGGGTTACGGGGAGAGCAGGGTTGAAAAAGAAATCAACCATGATTGAATGGTGGAGCAGACTCAATGGGCCAAATGGCCTAATTCTGCTCCTACATCTTATGGTCTTATGAAGTGGCATTACTATTGACAAGCCCTATAAATTTCAGACAGATAAAACTCTCCACTGTTGCACGTGTAATTAATATGCATGATTCATTAAGAGATTATTCAAATTAATTTTTTAAGAATAAATTATTCGCTGTGCTCTTTGTAACATTCGAGACCAAAGTAGCATCCAATAGCAATAAGGGAACACAAATAGAGTCTTTCACACAAAGCGTTAAAAGAGTTTTCTATGGTTATGATGTAAATGGGCTGGAATTCTGGTGGTCTAATGCCATTGCTAGTGTCAGTGATTTAAATGCTTTCCAAGATATCAACAGTAGTACTCAGAAGATAATTCACTGCAGCAAAGTGTATTGGTGATATAGGAAGGTGTTACCTAAAATGGGTGTTACTACTTCAGCCACCGACTTACAGCTGTGAGCTTTCCCAACTGAATCCCAGAGTCACACGGCATGGAAACAGACCATTCGGCCCACCATGTCCCACCCACCATGGTGAAGGGTCCCAGCATTTATGGCAGGGACCTTGCACTATGTTCGACCTGGATCATGAACAGTGACATTCACCCGGAATGGAATGGCTTGGGGGAATAGGATAATTTATATTTTTTGGATTAATTGGGTATTGTTAAATATTTTCATTTGTTTATATTTTCTCAAATGTTTTAATTTATTACAAATTGGAAATATTATTAAAATCTGTCTTGCAATTGGAATTGCTTTTGGAATTGATTTATTATTGTCACATGTACTGACATACAGTGAAAAACCGTTTTGTAAACCATCCATATAGATCATTTCAAAACATAAGCACATTGTGGTAGTACAAGGGAAAAACAATAACAGAATGCGGGATATAGTGTAATAGTTACAGAGAAAGTGCAGTGCAAGCAGACAATAAGGTGCAAGGCCATGATGTGGTAGATTGTGAGGTCGAGAGTTAATCTTAAACATACAAGAGGTCTTTACAAGAGGCTTATAACAGTGGGCTGGAAGCTGTCTTTGAGCCTGGTGGTGTGTGTTTTCAGGCATTTGGATCTTCTGCCCAATGGAAGGGGCGAAGAAGAGAGAATGTCTGGGGTGAGAGGGGTCTTTGATTATGTTGGCTACTTTCTTCAAGGCAGCGAGAAGTGTAGACGGAGTCCAGGGAGGGGAGGCTGGTTTCCGTGATGTGCTGAGCTGTGTCCACAACTCACTGCAGTTTCTTGTGGTCTCGGGCAGAGCAGCTGCTTTGTATGGTGTATTGATAAAAGTTGGTGAGGGTCTTTTAGTGGTACTTGAGCATTTCTGAATGTAAAGATTCAGAGTTGACAGTTGACCAATCTGAGGGCAAGCTGTTATTGTGGGCAAAGTTCTTATGCTCCCCCCACCTTCCCACCACCACCTCCCTGCCTCCACCAAGTTGACAGTATATCACGCTGCAGGGCGGACAAGGATTGGGGTGGTCTCTGTTAGAAAGATGCAGAAGATACACTCATATTTTTGAAGATTGGCAACAAGTGTGGGCAAAAACAATAACAGAATACAGAGTAAAGTGTCACAACTACAGGGACGTGCATTGCAGGTAGACAATAAGGTGCAAGGTCAAACAAGGTAGATCGTCAGAGTCCATCTCATCGTATAAAGGAACTGTTCAATAATCTTATCACAGTGGGGTAGAAGCTGTCCTTGAGCCTGGTGGTACGTGCCCTCAGGCTCCTGTATCTTCTATCTGATGGAAGAGGAGAGAAGAGAGAATGTCCCGGGTGGGTGGGGTCTTTGATTATGCTGGCTGCTTCACCAAGGCAGCGAGAGATATAGACAGAGTCCATGGAGGGGAGGCTGGTTTCCGTGATACGCTGGGCTGTGTCCACAACTCCCTGCAGTTTCTTGTGGTACTGGGAAGAGCAGCTGCCATACCAAGCCGTGATGCATCCAGATAGAATGCTTTCTATGGTGCATTGATAAAAATTGCTGAGTGTCAAAGGGGACATGCCAAATTTCTTTAGCTTCCTGAGGAAGTAGAGGCACTGGTGAGCTTTCTTGGCCATGGTGTCTACGTGGTTGGACCAGGACAGGCTATTGGTGATGTTCACTCCAAGGAACTTGAAGCTCTCAACCCTCTTGACCCCAGCACCATTGATGTAGACAGGTGCATGTACACCACCCCCTTTCCTGAAGTCAATGACCAGCTCTTTTGTTTTGCTGACATTGAGGGAAAGGTTGTTGTCATGACACCATGTCACTAAGCTCTCTATCTCCTTCCTGTACTCCGATCCATTGTTATTTGAGATAAGGCCTACTACGGTGGTATCATCTGCAAACTTGTAGATGGAGTTAGAGCAGAATCTGGCCATGCATTCATGAGTATGTAGGGAGTAGAGGGCTGAGGATGTGTTAATGAACTGTATAAATTTTGGATCGTTTTTAAAGTTTGGTTCAGTAATAGCAATTGTGACAGAAGTGAATATGTTGTAAAGCATCCTTCAGTGTCACCCTTCCCTGGTCTGGACGGCACATGACTCCAGACCCAACAAGTAACTCCTGACTGATCTCTGCAGTGGTCGCACACTGCGACACCCTGTGGAAGCACCTTCCCCACAACAACTGCAGGGGGGCTCAGGAAGGTGGCTGCCCACCCCTTCTGGGATTGGTGATAAACACCGACCTCTCTGGGGATCCCCCCCCCCCCACCCCGTCAATAAATAAAACGACAGTTTAACAGGAAAGGCCACTGAAATTAATCTTTTAAATTGGAATCATGTTTTAGGTTTGTGCACAGGACAAGAAGCATTTAATGAGTTGCTGGATGAGTAGGTGATACAGAAAGGAATAATATGCATTGACACCACTGGATCACGAGAAGGCTCACATGGAATTTACTAACCTGGACCAATGGGGCTGCAAAGCCTTTTTCTGTGCTTCTAAGATTTGCTGCAGTTCAGTGTAGTATTGAGAGAACAATTGAGATCAATGTAATTGAGTATCTTCAGCCCAATGCCCCTTAAATGTCTTGTTCCACCTGCTTTATTGATTCTTTGCTCCGGGTCACCAAATTATTGTAAGTTGCAGCACAGAAGGAGGCCACGCCGACCACTCTCCCCGCTTCCCATTTTCTCCCACTTCCCAGCTCTTGGTCTGTTGCCTTGTAGCATTGGAGACAGTCCAAAGGAGATTCACCAGGCTTTTCCTGGAAGCTGAAATATTTATTTATTAGTCACATGCACATCGAAACACACAGTGAAATGCGTCTTTTTGCGTTACTGAGTATGTGCTGGGGGGCCGCCCGCAAGTGTCGCCGCTCTTCCAGCGCCAACATAGCATGCCCACAGCTCCCAACCCGTACGTCTTTGGAAGGTGGGAGGAAACCGGAGCACCCGGAGGAAACCCACGCAGACACACGGGGAGAATGTGCAAAGTCCTTACAAACAGCAGTGGGAATTGAAGCCGGGTCGCTGGCTCTGTAATGGCATTACACTAACCGCTACACTACTGTGAGAGGTTTGTCCTAACAAGAGAGGCTAGACTGGGTCTGCATTAGAGAGTCATAGAGTCATACAGCATGGAAACAGGCCCTTCGGCCCAACTGATCCATGCTGGCCAAGATTCCCATCTAAGCTAGTCCCATTTGTACGTGTTTGACCAATATCCCTCTAAACCCTTCCTATCCACTTACCTGTCAAAGTACTTTTTAAGTGCTATTAATGTACCTGCCTCAACTACTTCCTCTGGCAGCTCATTCTATTTACTAACCACCCTCTGGGTGAAAAAGATTGCCCCTCAGTTTCCCATTAAATCTCTCCCCTCTCACCTTAAACCAATGCCCTCTAGTTCTCGATTCCCCGACCTTGAGTGCATTCACCCTATCTGTGCCCCTCATGATTTTATACACCTCGATAAGATCACCCCTCATTTCTCCTCATATTTTCCAGGGATTCTCTTTCCTGGAGTGGGTCCCAGGTTAATCCAGAGACAAGAGTCACAGTCAGTTCTTGGGTTAAATCAGCTCACATCGTTTGAGTAACTTCATGGAGGGAGGAGAGAGAACCTCGGTGTAAGGAAGCTAGTGAGCCATGCCTTACAGCTTCAGCCACTCGTGTTCGATCCGATCTCCAGTGCTTTCTGTGTGGAGTTTGCATGTTCTCCCTGCATGGGTTTCCTCCAGGTGCTCTGGTTTCCTTCCACATCCCAAAGACTTGAGGGTTCGTAGGCTAATTGGCCAGTGTTAAAATTGTCCCCAGTGAGTAAAGGAGTGGTAGAATCTGGGAGGAGATGATGGGACTGTGGAGAGAGGAAACAAATGAGGATTAGTGTAAATGGTCAGCATGGTGATAGTGGGCTGAAGGGTCTCATTCTGTTCTGTACGACTGCATTTACTTAAAACTTGGATGATTTTTTTTATTCCTGCGATGTGTGAAGCTGCTTTGATTGTGCACCTCTACATCTCCTGAGTACGTGGTGGTGTGCCCTTTAAGCGTTTACAAAGACTCCCATGGTGGTGGACCAGAGATTTGTGGATTCTGATCCAGTGACAGTGAAGCAATGCCAGGACATGAACAGATCCACAGTGGCAAGTTGTTCTGCTTCAGAAACATCTCAGGGTGCTCTGAAGGAGAGTTATGAGACAAAACAAAAACAAATAACAAGTCCCATCAGGAGACTTTGGGATAAGATGCCCAAAGACATTACTCAAGCAAGTAGGTTTTAAGGAGACAGAGGAAGAGAGACAGGGAAGTTGGTAATTTGCTTATTATTGTCACATGTACTGAGATACAGTGTAAAACTTTGTTTTACATGCCATCCAGGCAGATCATTCCAAAACATAAGTACATTGAGGTAAGTACAAAGGGAGAAGCAATAACAGAATGGAGAATATAAGAGAGATAAGAGATAAGATTTCTTTATTAGTCACATGTACATCGAAACACACAGTGAAATGCATCTTTTGCGTAGAGAGTTCTGCCCCCGCAAGTGTCGCCATGCTTCCGGTGCCAACATAGCATGGCCACAACTTCCTAACCCATACGTCTTTGGAATGTGGGAGGAAACCTGAGCACCTGGAGGAAACCCATGCAGACACGAGGAAAACGTACAAACTCCTTACAGACAGCGGCCGGAATTGAACCTGGGTTGCTGGTGCTGTAATAGTGTCATGCTAACCGCTTCACTACCACGCCTGCCTGTAATGAGTTACAGTTACAGAGAAAGTGCAGTGCAGGTAGACCAAGAGAGTGCAAGGACCACAACAAGGTAGGTCGTGAGCTCAAATGTTCACGTTTATCGTAGGAGATGTCCGTTCATGAATCTTATAACAGCGGAATAGAAGCTGTCCTTAAGCCTGGTGGTGCGTGTTTTCAAACTTTTGTATCTTCTGCCTGATGGGAGTGGGGGAGAATGAGAACGATTGGGGTGGGAGAATTCCGGAGATTCGGATCCCTCCAGTTGAAGGCATGGCTGCCAGTGGTGGAGTGATCAACTTCGGGGTTTAGGGGTCAGAAAGGGTATGGAAGGTTTTCCAGCTGAGGTAGGTTAGAAGATCAGAGGAGCAACATCCTTCAGGGACCTGAAAACTTCTGGATGACTTGTGTCTTGGAAGTGATGACGTTCCCATAAAAAATGCAGTGTTATTTTTCTGCCTAAAATATGGGAAAACTTTGGGAAAAAATACTCTGCTTGGCATTTTGTTCCATATTTAACAGCTTTTTACAATGTGATTGAATATGATTTATTGGGCATTGAAAAGAGGAATAATCCCTGATCCCTCACTATCAGCGAGGAAGTTTCTGTTCAAAGCATTACGCAGGCCAGGGGTATGATCTCAACATCACTGTTCCCACTCCCTTTGACTGCAAAGTCCGCAGTTAATGAAGACACTGATGAGATTTCTGTATGAGGCACCCAGTCCAAACAGTAAGTGGTTAGGTGTCAGGCAGAATTCTGCAGAGCAGAAATCCACACCCCCAACAACAACGATTCCCAGAAGAACAGCCACACTCATTTTGTTGCCTGCACACTCCTTTCTTTTCCACGGATGTACTGAGCGACATCTCAGAGACTCAGTTAGAAGTCTCAAGCTGTGACAGCACCGAGTGGGAGGCCATTCTTCCCATTTTGTCTCTGCTGGCTCTCTTAGTTCCCTCGTCTTGTTCCATAGTCATCGAGTTATAAAGTCATACAGCGTAGAAACAGGCCCCTCAGCCCAACAGGTCCATGTTGACCAAGATGCCTATCCAAACTAGTCCCATTTGCCCGTGTTTGGCCCATATCCCTCTAAACCTTTCCTGTTCATGTACCTGTCCAGCTTTCTTTTAAATGTTGTTATTGTACCTGCTTCAACCACTTCCACTGGCAGCTCATTTCACACACACACACCACTCAAGTTCCCATTAAACCTTTTCCCTATCACCTTAAACCTATGCCTTCTGGTTCTTGATTCCCCAACCGTGGGAAAAAGACTGAGTGCATTCACCCTATCTATGCACCTCATGATTTTATACACCTCTATAAGATCACCTCTTCACCTCTCAGTCTCCTCCGCTCCAAGGAATAAAGTCCTAGCCTGTCCAACCTCTCCCTATGACTCAGTCCCTCAAGTCCTGCACTTTTATTCTCCCTTCCCAATTTTCTTTGGCAAGCTTTTTCTCCCCTTCCAATGGTTGTTGAGGAGGTGACACTGAGCAGCCCTCTGCAGGATACGTGGTGACTGAATGTGGCCAAGTGGGTTCAAAGTGATGACCCAGTGACACCTAAGCAACGATGGGCTGCGGTGGTGAAGTTTCCAACTTTCTGCTGTTAGATTACAGAACTAACAGCAAACCTGCTTCTGTTACCCTTCCAGGCAGTGCATTCCATACCACAGCAAATTGCTGAGCTAAAAAAAATCCTGCTGATCTCACCTCTGGTCCTTTTGCCATTTGCAGCTCCCTGGGAGATGTTTTGGCTCTACCTCATGACCTCAGCTTGGATATTTTGTTGGGGAGTCCCTTTGGAAATTAGCAGTGTTGATGAGACTGCACCTTCGTGTTCCTTTGAGTAAGATTACTAATTAGCAGCAAATCAGATCTTCCTGCACTGAAGCTGCACCAATAAGAATTCTATGAACTCTACAACATATTTTGATTGATGTCGAGTTGTTAATTGAATTGAAGGTATCCTGCATTTATCATACATTGTTTACTGCAATCTGCTTGTGATTCTAAAATTTCATAGCTCCAAAGTATTGCCCGTAGAGCACTTACACCAGTTTATGATATAATCGAGGCTGCCTAACATCACATGGCAGCCAGTTTGAGGCACTACAATTAATCACAGCTCAGGCAGAAAGCAAACAAAACTCAGCCTATTTCTACCTGTTCTGCAAATGGAAAGCTGGTTTGAAATGTATAAGTGCCCTTGATCTCTGCATTAACTCTTAAAATCATTCTATAATATGCCTCACATTCACTAAATTGATAATTGATTCATCCTCTATAATTTTATAACTTGTTATATCTTGTTTTATTTGTGTAGGGTTCAAGCCTTCCTTTTTTCTCCTATTTTATATTTCCTATTTGCGAGGATGATTCCCGGAATGCAAGAGCTTACATACGAGGAGCGTTTGTCAGCTCTTGGACTGTATACTATTACTATAGTATAGAAGAATGAGAGGGGACCTCATAGGAGCATTTTGAATGTTGAAAGGATTGGACAGAGTAGATGTGGCTAAGTTGTTTCCCTTGGTGGGTGAGTCCAGGACAAGAGGGCGCAGTCTAGGAATTAGAGGGTACCCGTTTAGAACAGAGATGAGGAGAAATTCCTTCAGCCAGAGGGTCGTGGATTTATGGAATTCGTTACCACATACAGCAGTGGAGGCTCGATCATTGGGGATGTTTAAGGAGGAGATTGATAGGTATCTAATTAGTCAGGGTATCAAGGGATATGGGGAAAAGGCTGGGAACTGGGCCTAGATGGGAGAATAGTTTAACTCATGGTGAAGTGGCGGAGCAGACTCGATGGGCCGAATGGCCTACTTCTGCTCCTTTGTCTTGTGATCTTGTGATATTTCCTTTTGACAGAGGAGGCCATTCAGCCCATTGTGTCTATGCCAGCTCTCAGTTCATTTCATTCCCTGCAACCTCCTCTTGCACACATGTCTATTAACACCCCCTGCTTCTTCTACCACCCACTTACACGAGGGGTAAGTTAGAGTCACCAGTTAGCAAACGGCCGGTCTTTGGGATGTGGGAGGAAACTGGAGCACCGGGAGAAACCCGCTCTGTTAAAGGAAGAACATGTGAACTCCACAGAGACAGCGCTGATGGTCAGTGTCAAACCCAAACTGCTGGAGTTATGAAGTAGCAGCTCTCTACCTGCTGCATCTCTGTACCATTCTTCTCAAGAAGACAACTGGGAGATTCGGGTTTGTTAATCAGAAAGCTCCCACTGCAATTGCTAATCACTTAACTATGTTGTTAAAGCAATAATTGTGGACTTCATTGCAGTTAGGCCTGAGATAATACGGAGATAAGATTTCTTTATTAGTCACATGTACATCGAAACACACAGCAAAATGCATCTTTTGCGTAGAGTGTTCTGGGGGCAGCCCGCAAGTGTCGCCAGTGCCAACATAGCATGCCCACAACTTCCTAACCCGTACGTCTTTGGAATGTGGGAGGAAACCGGAGCACCCAGAAGAAACCCACACAGACACGGGGAGAAAATAAGAGCTCCTTACAGACAGTGGCCAGAATTGAACCCAAGTCGCTGGCGCTGTAATAGCGTTACGCTAACCGCTACACTACTGTGCCTGTCCCTTATTTTATTTTATCTTATCTGTAATCTCTCCCTGTCTGTAATAGAGATTAACATGATTTTTCACCATTATCATTACCTTTTGTTTTATTCACCCTACACCATTGGCTCTCAGTCCAGCAACATCTTTATTTTAAAATTGCTAACAACTCTTTCCATATCCTGTCTCCCCCTGCTTTGTAATCTCTCCCCTGTCTCTGTAATCTCCCTCTCTGTCATCTCACTCCGTCTCTGTAATCTCTCCCTGTCTCTGTAATCTCTCCCCTGTCTCTGTAATCTCTCCCTGTCTCCATCTCTCCCCATCTCTGTAATCTCTCCCGTCTCTGTCATCTCTCCCCCTGTCTCTGTAATCTCTCCCTGTCTCTGTAATCTCTCGCCGTCTCTGTAATCTCTCGCCGTCTCTGTAATCGCTCGCCGTCTCTGTAATCTCTCGCCGTCTCTGTAATCTCTCCCCGTCTCTGTAATCTTTCCCATCTCTGTAAACTCTCCCGTCTCTGTAATTTCTCCCCCTGTCTCTGCAATCTCTCCCCTGTCTCTGCAATCTCTCCCCTGTCTCTGTAAACTCTCCCGTCTCTGCAATCTCTCCCCGTCTCTGTAATCTCTCCCCATCTCTGTAATCTCTCCCCTGTCTCTGTAATCTCTCCCCTGTCTGTAATCTCTCACCCTCTCAGTAAATCCGTCTCTGTAATCTCTCACCCTTTCCGTAATCTCCCCCTGTGTATTCTTCTTTTCCTGTCTCTGTAATCTCTCCCGTCTCTGTAATCTCTCCCTTGTCTCTGTACTCTCCCCGTCTCCATCTCTCCCTATCTCTGTATTCTCTCCCCTGTCTCTGTAATCTCTCCCTGTTTGTAATCTCTGCCGTCTCCGTAATCTCTCCCGTCTCTGTCATCTCTCCCCCGTCTCCGTAATCTCTCCCCGTCTCTGTCATCTCTCCCCCGTCTCCGTAATCTCTCACCCTCTCCGTAATCTCTCCCTGTGTAATCTCTTTTCCTGTCTCTGTCATCTCTCTCCCTGTCTTTGTAATCTCTCCCCTCTCTGTAATCTCTCCATCTCTGTAATCTCTCCCCTGTTTTTGTAATCTTCCTGTCTCTGTAATCTCTCTCCCTGTCTCTCCCTGTGTCTGTTATCTCTCTCCCTATTTCTGTAATCTCTTCCAGTCCTACAACCTTCTGAGATTTACACGGTCCTCAAAATCTGGACCCACTCCTATCAGTGATTTTCATTGTCTGACTATGCTTTTAGTTTGCCGAAACGTAGAACAAAGTACAGCACAGACCCTTCACCCACGATGTTGTACTGAACTAATTAACCTGATTATTAAAAGCCTACTAAACTAATCCTTTCTGCCTACACAATGTCCATACCCCTCCATTCCCTGCATATTCATGTGCCTATCTAAGAGCCTCTTAAATGCCTCTATTGTATTTGCCTCCATTACCACCCCTGGCAGCATATTCCATGCACCCACCACTCTCTCTGTAGAAAACTTGCCCCACACATCTCCTTTGAATTTACCCCCTCTCACCTTAAACATTGGAGTTCCTTCCCCAAATGTCTCAATCTCTATGGACTTGTTGCTCCTTAAAACCTGCTTCTTTGCCAAGTTTTTTGGTGTTTGTCCTTCTGTCTCCTGGTAGGACTCAGTGTTTAATTCCTCTTGAGATGTTTCTGCCATATTAAGAGTAAGATCCAATTGATCAGAATTTTGATCACCTCTTCCAAATAGTTCCTTGGTGTCAAATTTTGATTGATCCTATTCCCCATGAAGTGTTATGTTAAAGGCTCTATATGAATGCAAGTTGTTGCTTTTGTAAAATGTTCATAATAGTAAAAACAAGTGATTGTGTCTACTGAGCTCCTAATCCATTTGAGATCAAAATAGTCTCCTCAGCCATTACTTACGGGCTGTATGAACTTTTAGGTTCTCTAATGATCTTCTTTCACGACGAGGTGAATCTAGCATGAATCATTTTTCTGAGGAAGTCCAAATAAATTGACAAACTGTGTGAGACAATCTGCAATCAGGGATAATGCGTTGATCGATTGCTTTATGATCCTACATCCAAGCAATGCCAAATAAGGCAGTCCTTAGCTGAACTTAGTAATGACAAGCAACCCCCAATGTCACATGGAATGGCAGAGGTGGCACCTTTGAGTATTAACAAGTTGCTATAACCAGTAAGGGTGTAAATGAGGGGATATTGAGCTGAGATTAGTGCATCCTTGGCCATGTTTCTTCACTGAGCTACCAAGATAAGCAGAAATGTTTAGGACGGACGTTTGCGACTGGGAAGGAATGACCTGAGCTGTTGGTGTTGGGGACAGATGGGCAGACATAGTGAGTGCCAGTGAATCATAGAGAGGCAGATATGGCACGGAAACAGGCCATTCGGCCCACTGAGTCCACACTGAGCATTCCACTTTAAACTAAATCCCAATTTTCTAATCCCACATTCCCATCACTCTCTCTAGTTTCTACTACACATTAAGGACAATTTACAGTAGTCAATTAACTACCAACCTGCACATTTTTGGGATGTGGGAGGAAACCAGGGGGCTGGGATGAAACCCGTGGGGTCACAGGGAGAACGTGCAAATTCCACACAGCCAGCACCAGAGGTCAGGATTGAACCTGTGTCTCTGGAGGCAGCAGCTGCACGGTAAATCCAGAGCAGTATGGTAAGCTGTCCACTGGAAGTGCATCAGGAGCAGACCATAACAATGATGGCAAAAGGGAGTGATCAAGATTTTTGTGTAGGCTAATAGAGAGAAGCCCATTGGAGCCATTTAGATTAACTCTTCCAAAATGGATGATCCAGGTATGGTCTCCCTTCCAAAGGCCTGGAAGTAGTGACCTTGCACTCCTTGAATGATCTTTATGGAAAGGATCGGTGCATGTCCTTTCCCTTGCCCTTGCCCCAAACCTTCTATGGTGCTTGTCTGTGGAGCAAACCCAAGGGAGCAGGTAGCTGTAGTGTGTTTACAATACTTACAGTGTTTGTACACCTCTGCCATTGGGTGATATATCCAGTGTTATGATTGGCTATAGTTGGGTCATGTGAATAAAAATGTGATGATGTTGCCATACGTACCCGAGGGTTGGCTGTCTCATGGAACAAACATTCCAGTAAGGGCCCCACCATATGAGTGTGTAGTTGTGAGTGAATCATTTCCTCAACAAACCATATCTGTTTGAGTAACCCTGGTAATCTGAATCCACTACAGAGATGAGCAACGAGGCACCAGGTACCTACAACAGTCTCCCCCTGTCCCTGTTGGTAATGTTCTTTTATTGTGTGTGTGTGTGTGTGTGTGTGTGTGTGTGTGTGTGTGTGTGTGTGTGTATGTGTATGTACGTGTGCACAGGTGTGTTTGTGCATGTCTGTGTGTATGTGTGCACGTGTGTGTATGTCTGTGTGTACATGTGCACGTGTGTGTGCTTGTCCATGTGTACGTGTGCATGTGTGTGTTTGCATCTGTGTGTATGCATGCACATGCATGTGTATGTCTGTGTACATGTGTGTGTGTGCATGTCTGTGTGTATGCATGCACATGCATGTGTATGTCTGTGTACATGTGTGTGTGTGTGTGTGCATGTCTGTGTGTATGCATGCACTTGTGTGTATGTCTGTGCACGTGTATGTGTGTGTGTGTGTGTGTGTGTGTGTGTGTGTGTGTACGCGTGCATGTGTGTGTGTGTCGGCCAAAGTATCATAACAGAGTCCCAATCCTCTTACTATAGACTTCCTGCACATTTATGACACTGAAGAAGGCTATTTAGCCCATTGGATCTCTGCCGGTCAAGAACGCTACACATCCAAACAAAATTGTGGTGAGGGTTTCTGACTCCACCACTCTCAGGCAGGGAGTTCCAGAAACCCACGGCCACACTTTTCTTCATCTCCCGTCTAATCCTCCTCATAATTATTTTAAATCTTTGCATCCTAGTTTTTGACCCGTCTGTGAAGGAAAATAAAGTCATAGAGGCATACAGCATGGAAACAGGCCCTTTAGCCCAACTGGTCCATGCTGACCAAGATTCCCCATCCAAGCTAGGCCCACTTGCCAGTGTTTGGCCCATAACCTTCCCAACCTTTCCAATCCATGTACCTGTCCAACTGTCTTTTAAAAGTTGTTATTGTACCTGCCTCAACCACTTCTTCTGGTACATAGATACCACCCTTTGTGTTAAAAAGTTGCCCCTCAAGTTCCTCTTAAATTTTTCCCCTCTCACCTTAAATCTATGTCCTCTAGTTCTTGATACCCTAACTCTGGGAAAGAGACTGAGTGCATTCACCCTATCTATGCCCCTCATGATTTATACACCTCTATAAGATCACCTCTCAGTCTCCTATGCTGCAAGGAATAAAGTCCTAGTCTGTCCAACCTCTCCCTAAAACTCAATCCCTCAAGTCCTGGCACCATCCTTATAAATCTTCTTTGCACTCCTTCCAGTTTAATCACACCTTTCCTATAGCAGAGCAACCAAAACTGAACACAATACTCCAAGTGTGGCCTCACCAGCATCCTGCACAATCGCACCATGACCTCCTAACTTTTACACTCACTGACTTATGAAGGTCAGTGTGTCAAAAGCCTTCTTCACCACCCTGTCTACCTGTGACTTCACTTTCAGTGAACTATGTACTTGTACTCCAAGGTCCCTCTGTTCCACAACACTCCCCAGGGCCCTGCCGTTTACTGTGAAAGTCCTACCTGGATTTGACTTTCCTTCATAGAAACATTTAAAATGTTGAAAGGGCTGGACAGAGTAGATGTGACCAAACTGTTTCCCTTGGTGGGTGAGTCCAGGACCAGAGAGCACAATCTTAGAATTAGAGGGTACAGGTTTAAAACAGAGATGAGGAGAAATTTCCTCGGTGAATTTATGGAATTCCTTGCCACGTACAGCAGTGGAGGCTAGATCACTGGAGGTGTTTAAGGAGGAGATAGATAGATATCTAATTAGTCAAGGTATCAAGGGATATGGGGATAAGGCTGGAAATTGGGGTTAGAATAGTTTGTTTTTTATTGCCCCCCCCAATTTCTCATTCTTTTTTTTCCCCTTTTCTTTGGAGCAAACTCAATGGGCCGAATGGCCTACTTCTGCTCCCTTGTCTTGTGAAAATGCAACACCTCGCACTTATCTGAATTAAGCTCCATTTGCCATTCCTCAGCTCACTCAGCTGATCAAGATCCCCCTGTAATTTTCGATAACCTTCTTCATTGTCCACTCTACCACCTTTTCGTACCATCTACAAACTTACTATGCCTTGTACATTCCATCCAAATCATTGATATATATGACAAACAACAATGGGCCCAGCACCGACCCTGAGGCACACCACTAGTCACAGGCCTCCAGTTCGAGGAACAACCTTCTACAATCACCCTCTGCTTTCTACCATCAAGCCAATAGTGTATCCAATTAGCTAGTTCTCCCTGGATTCCATGCAATTTAACCTTCCAGAGCAGCCTACCGTGTGGAACCTTATCAAAGGTCTTACTAAAGTCCATAGTTGTTACCTGTTTAATCCATGTAGTCCCATCACAAGTGCAGTTGGCAGGAGAATGATGAGGAGAGGTAATCCTGGTTGAGTCCTGTCTTCATTTAGTGGAGAAAGACCATCCCGTGTAGCACTCAAACCTGAGACTAAGGGCGTTGGGCTCAGTCCCCCTCCAAACACTCGAGCATGGGTACACGGATAGGAAAGGTTTAGGGCCAAACGTGGGCAATTGGGACTAGCTTAGATGGGAATCTTCGTCGGCATGGACCAGTTGGGCTGAAGGGCCTGTCTCCATGCTGTATGACACACGATCTGATCTGACTTTCAGTACCCAATGAGTACTGTTGAAGGTGCTTCCTTTTGGATAAAATGGGGCCCTGTTGAATCTTAAGGGTGTGCCTGACTCGATTTGAGTAGGGAGATTTTACCTTGAGTGTCAATGCCCTTCAATTAACATCACAAAATACAGATCAGTCATCACATTGCAATTTGTCAGAGACTGCTGTGTTTCCCACAGCAATCACCATGGTTTGAACACACCTCACTGACTGCGATACACCTTGGGACATAGTGAGGTAATGAAAGACAGTGTACAAATGCAAGTCTTCCTTTCATCAGGGAATTGCAGCCAATTTTAGCAGTTCCACTGCATCCCAGGCAGGTTTACGGAGAGAGATTGAACTGGTTATCATCCTCGGATGGTAATTTATCGAACGCTGAATACTCTTTCTGTGGCTGCCCACGAGGGTAAAATCACCCTAAGTGGTTGAGTGCACGGATTTTCCTTGCCGAACAGGTAAGATGCGTCTTGACTTCAGCACAGTGAGGACTCCAGAAGGGAAAATGTACAAACATAAGAAATAGAGGTGGGGGTAGGCCATTCAGTCCTTCATGTCTGCTGGACCATTCAATAAGTTCATGGCTGATCTTCTACCTCAGTGCTACTAACTGGCACTAACTCTATATCCCTTGATTCTTTTAATGCCAAAACAAAAAGTCTATCAATATTCAGTGTCTGAGCTTCCTCAGTCCTCTCGTGTAGAGAATTGCAAAGATTTGCCATTCTCTGTATGAATTAATTTTTGCTCATCAGGGACAAACACAAGCAAATGGGACTAACTTAGATGGGCATCTTGGCTGGCATGGACGAGCTGGGCTGAAGTGCCTGTTTCTGTGCTGTGTCTATGACTCTATGACTCTGTCCTGAATGTCTCAGCCCATATTTTGAGGTTATGACCCCCGGTTTTGGACACCCAACCAGTGTAGTTAGTAGGAGAAGTAACCCAGGCTGAGTTCTGCCTTCATCTGGAGAGGAAGACTAATCACGTGTGTGGTACTCCAAACCTGAGACTGAGGGTGCTGGGCTCAGTCCCCCTCTACAGACTCGAGCACACAATCTCTTCTGACTCTCCAGTGCGGCCCCCAATGAGTTCCGTACTGCTGAAGGTGCTGCTTCCTTTTGGATAAGCTGAGGCCTTGTCTAACCTCAAAGGTGTGCTTGACTCAATTTTGAATAAGGGGATTTTACCTTTCGTATCAAAGTCCTTCAACTAACATTACAAGGTACTGTTGTGTCATCACATTGCAATTTGAAGGAGCTTGCTATGTTTTCCACAGCAGTTGTTAATGGTTTGAACACACCTCATTGGCTGCAATACAGCCCCAACATCATCTCTCATCTACTCTGTTGTAAGAACAACTTTTGGTCAGTTTATTAAATACGTGACAGTAAAAAACAAGCGCAGTATTCACAGTGAATTGAATAAAGTAGAACAAAAAAAGAAAGTTACGATGGAAATTCAGAGGTGAGGAGGGGTTCAGGAGTCTGGAGTTCAGGAGGGGTTCAGGACCCTCAGGAGTCTGTAATGTTCTATGTTCTGGAGCCTGTGATCAGTGTGGTGGTATGTGTGGCTCCTGGGTTGACTGCAGCTTCTTTCCCAGTGCTGAGTGCCCATTAGCTCAGTGAGGGATCCATAAAACCACAAGATAAAGGAGCAGAAATAGGCCATTCAGCCCATCGAGTCTGCTCCACCATTCAATCATGGCAGATTTCTTTTTCAATCCCATTCTCCCACCTTCTCCCTCTAACCCTTAACCCTCTGGCCAATCAGGAACCTATCCATCTCTGCCTTAAACACACCCAATGATTGGCCTCCACAGCCGTCTGTGGCAACAGATTTCACAGATTCACCACACTCTGGCTGAAGAAATTCCTCCTCATCTCAGTTCCAAAGGGACGTCCCTTTATTCTGATGCTGTGCCCTCGGATCCTGGACTCTCCCACTGATGGAAACATCCTCTCCACATCCACTCTATCCGGGCCTATCCAACCCGAAATGCATGAGCCAATCGGCACAGTGACCAAAAAGCTGGTCAAGCTTAGAATCATAGAATTGTGCAGCACAGACCCTTTGGCCCACCTTGTCCATGTTGATCTTGAAGCCTGTCTATGCTAATTCCATTTGCCTACATTAGGCCCATATCCCTCCGTACCCTTCCCATCTAAGTACCTGTCCAAGTGCCTTTTAAACATCTGCCTCCTCCACCTCCTCTGGCAGCTTGTTCCAGTTAACCACCACCCTCTGTGTGAAAAACTTACCCCTCAGATCCTCCTCGCTCTCTCTTTAAATTCTTCCTCTCTCTCGCCTTAAAAAGAAGCGCCTGATTGGATAGAAGACACAGAGACTGCAGACACTGGAATCCAGAGCAGCACACAATCTGCTGGAGGAACTCACGGGGTCCTGATGCAGGATTTCGACCCAAAATGTCGACAATTCCTTCCCCCCCCATAGATGCTGCTCGTCCCACTGATTTCCTCTAGCAGACTGATTGGATAGAAGCGCAGCAAGTTCAATGTAAAATGGAAGTTGTGAAGTATAGAGGAAGGAAACAGGTCACTCATCCCAGTGGATCGCGTGGTATTTACCTTCACCCATTGTGTTGAGTTGCCCTTTCCATCAGCCAGCCCCTATCCAATGTGCCTGGTGTTTCTGCCTCAGCTCTGAAACCAGATTCCGGAGGCGATCGGACTTTCTGCGCTAACTCCTTTTCGTTCACTGTTCCAAATCTAAATTAAATGTTGTATCCGGAAATGGCAACACAAGGTTTCAATTGAACCACTCACTTACCAGGGTTTTGCCATTGCTATTCAGTCATTGACATTCAATGTTGTAAAACTTATGGAAAATAGCAAAGGTATTGAATCATTCACCAGCCACGTTCTCTTTCAATGTTCTTGTAAGTTCTTCATTCAGCTTCTGTTATCGATCACTCCATCCTTTCATTCCTCCCTACCGCTATCCCTTCCTCTCCTTTCGTTTCTCTCTGTCACCCCTTCCCTCCCTCTCACCCCATCCCTCCCTACCCTTTTCCTCCTCCTCACCCCTACCCCTTCTCTCACTGTTTAATTTCCCTGCGCCAAAACCACTCAGCTGATCCAAAGCAAGGCACTTAATGAGGCAAAAGCAGAAAACACTGGAAGAACTCAGCAGCTCAGACATAACTGTGGAAGGAGGAACAGGTCATGTTTTGGGTCTGAGACCTTTCCCCAGAACTGTCCTTCCACAGATGCTGCCTGACCTGCTGAGTTTTTTCTCCGGCATTTTCAGTTTTTATTTCAGATTTCCAGTATCTGCAGTTTTTTTGACTTGCATTTAATGAGTTGTCTCCCCGGCGAATCGGTAGGAGAACTGGGACGGAAGAACTCGTGCATGTGATCTAAGGCAGTGAAAGAGGAATGGTTAACCTGACAGGAAATCCAAGCAGCTGTTGCAGAGGTAGCCCAGGTTTTACTTTTAACCTTGGTTTAAATGGCTAAAGACTTGATTAAAAACAATGCAATCTACCATCGGACCTCCAGAATTGCTAAATGCTTTGAATTGTTGATCCTTAGAAATTTCCAGTACTGGAAGAGGCACCTTGGCTCATCATGCACACACTGGAGTAGACAAATGATAGTTATAGTTCAATGGGGATGAATTTGTCCGTTAGTTGATGGCAGATTGAAATGTAAAGAGATTGTATAATTATCGATTCTGAAAGGGTATGATGCTGGCTTGATAGTTAAACTACCGGCTGAGTAATTCAGAGGCCTGGACTAACAATCCGTGACATGAGTTCAAACCCACCACAGCAGCTGTGGAATTTAAATTTGGTTAATAATTTAGAAGAGCAGCAACTGGTCATTGGAAATGTTACCAGATTGTTGTAAAAACCTGTCTGGTTTGCTAGGTTCTTTGGGGGATGGAATCTGCTGTGGTTACTTGTTCTGGCAAACAGGTGACTCTGGAGGCAAACTTTTTTGGGAAAAAAACACGATGTTCTCTAAAATGGCTGTCACCACCACTTTCTCAAGGGGGCTGCCAGGAATCGGCTTTAAATAGTGATGTCCAGATCCTGCAAAATTAATGAATCAAGAAAAGGATTCAGTTGTGAGAATTCCTGAAACCATCCATTTAAGTGTGGGCTAATAGAGGCATCGAAAAGGTTGTCCAAATGTGGACACAGTGAGCAGGAATAAAGATGAAGCAATATATTATTGTTAATAAGTGATTAAGGCGGCACAGTGGTGCAGCTATTAGAATCCCTGCCTCGCAGTTCCAGAGACCTGGGTTCGATCCCAACCTCTGGAGTTTGCATGTCTCCCAGTGACCACATAGGTTTCCCCTGGGCGCTCTGGGTTCCTCCCACATCTCAAAGATGTGCGGATTGGTATTTGTATTGGTTTCTTATTGTCACTTGTACTGAGGTACAGTGAAAAACTTGTCTTGCATACCGTTTGTACAGATCAATTCATTACACAGTGCACTGAGGTAGTACAGGGTAAAAACGGTCGCACCTTATTTCACTGCACTTTCTCTGTAGCTGTGACACTTTACTCTGTACTGTTGTTGTTTTTACCTGTACTACATCAATGGACTCTGTACTGACAATGTAACTGCACTGTGTAATGAATTGACCTGTACTATTGGTTTGTAAGACAAGGTTTTCACTGTACCTCGGCACAAGTGACAATAATAAACCAATACCAATACCAATAAAGTGTCACAGCTACAGGGAAGTGCAGTGCAAGTAGACAATAAGTTGCAAGGTCACAACAAAGTAGATTGTGAGGTCAAGAGTCCATCTCATCGTATAAGGGAACCGCTCAATAGTCTTATCACAGCGGGATAGAAGCTGCCCTTGAGCCTGGTGGTACGTGCCCTCAGGCTCCTGTATCTTCTACCTGATGGAAGAGGAGAGAACGAGCTGAGTGGGTTGGGTCTTTGATTATGCAGGCAGCGAGAGGTTGGTAGGTTAATTGGCCATTGTAAATTGCCCCTAGAGTGTAGGCGAGTGGTAGAATCTGGGAGAGTTGATGGGAATGTGGGGAGAATAATAGATGGGACTAATTTAGGATCAGTGTAGATGATGATTGGTGTTGTGTTGTATCTCTAAAACAAATTGTCCTGTCACTGTTTGCATTTTGAATGCTCTCCTAAAGAACAGACAGGAAAGCTGCAGAAAGCAAACAGGATTCGCTGTGGTGAACAGGAATCAGCCAAGAGGTTGTCAAATGTTGTCACAGGGCAGCTTAGGTTTCTAAGGAAGAATGAAATGAATAGTCCCAGTGGTCTCCCTCCTGATACAGTTACTGTTGCTTAGTGAGCATTAATGCCAATATTGTGGAATGAACATTATGGTTAACGAGTGATAGTGGTGTAATTCTTTGGAGAGCCAACTTCAGGAGGCAGAGGGAAAGAGTGAATTTGGACTTATTGTGACCTCAAAATGTCCCAAAGCGCTTCACAGCCAACAAAGTACTTTGGAAGTGCAGTCATTGTTGTACTGTAGGAAGCTGGGCTGCCGACTTGCTTCTTATAAGACCCCAGAAAAACAGCAATGTGATAATGACCAGATAATCTATTTCTTTTAGTGATGTTGGTTGAGGAATAAATACTAACTAGTAACTAACGATAAAAAAATTGGACAGGTCAGGATAGGAAAGGTTTCGAGGGATACAAATCAAACGCAGGCAAATAGGACTAAGATGGGCATCTTGGTCAGCATGGACATGTTGGGCCGAAGGGCCTGTTTCCATGCTGTATGACTCAAGGACTCTATAGTTACAGCAGCTCTTCAAACACTGCTCTGCATGAGGGGGCCTCAGTTTGACCTCTCATTCAAAAGGTACCATGTCCATGGTTATCACCTACATGGTTACTACCTCCCTCAGTGTCACTCTGAACTGAGTCTTGAGGACCATGCCCTTTTGACTACCGTTACATGGAGGCTGCATCAAGGAATATTAGAGTTCTGTGCAAAAATAAATGATATAAAACTGTGGGGGTGAGGGAGGGGGCGTAGGAACTGGATGCAGAGTGCTCATTAACAAAGAAACATGGAGAAAAGAAGCAGGATCAGGCCATTCAGCCCTCCGAGCCTTCACAGAGTTATATAGCATAGAAGTCGGCCTTTTGGTCCATCATGCCCACAAGACAAGATATCTTTATTAGTCACATGTACATCGAAACACACAGTGAAATGCATCTTTTGCATAGAGTGTTCTGGGGGCAGCCCGAAAGTGTCGCCACACTTCCGGTGCCGACATAGCATGCCCACAACTTCCTAACCTGTACCATCAAGTACCCGTCTTTACTAATCCCATCTACCGGCACTTGGCCTGCAGCGCATTCAATGTGATCCTGGCTGATCATCCAAATTAGGCATCCTCTTCCAGCTTTCTTCCCAGATCCCTTGATCCCTCTAGTCCCAAGAACGATATCTAACTCCTTCTTAAATGTACAACACCTCTATGACTCTACTTTGTGGGTTTCTGTCAGATCCTCTGTCATTCCTTTAAACCCCAGTGGACATAGGCCTAATTGAACCAATCTCTCTTCATATGTCACACCTGCCATCCCAGGAACCTGTCTGTTGAAATTTCGCTGAATTCTCTCCACATCAAGAACATCCTTCCTCAAATAAGGAGAGCAAAACTACACCCGGTAGTCAGGGTGCAGTCTCACCAAGGCCCTGGACAGTTGGAATGAGGCCTTGCTTCCATGCATCCTGTACGATACCAAACATATAAAGGGATCTCATGCAGAACCATGGTTGTTATTGAAATTTAGATAAGATTTCTTTATTAGTCACATGTACATCGAAACACAGAGTGAAATGCATCTTTTGTGTAGAGTGTTCTGGGGGCAGCCCGCAAGTGTCGCCACGCTTCCGGCGCCAACATAGCATGCCCACAACTTCCTAACCCGTACGTCTTTGGAATGGGGGAGGAAACCGGAGCACCCGGAGGAAACCCACGCAGATATGGGATGAACGTACAAACTCCTTACAGACAGCGGCCGGAATTGAACCCGGGTCACTGGTGCTGTAACGTTACGCTAACCACAAAACTACCGTGCCTGCAAGGCAGATGTTTGTCAATTGTTTGTTTAAGAATCCTAATATTCCCCAAAATAAAATCTTGCTTTTCCACCTGGTGAGATATTTGTGGTATGGGGGGGGTGGGGGGGTGTTTCCCCAGGGAGGTAGAGAGTAACATCTCCAGTTATGGTTGCTGCAGCGTGTGGTGATAGACTGCTGGGGCCTCAAGTTCAGTGCAGCATCTCTTCCCCTGCCCCTGCCGACCACCTGCACAGGCCTGGCACCTGTCTTCATTACAGTGGCCCCCGGCTCCGTCCTGCTGTTCTGCCACCCGGAATGAAATGGAAACCTGGGCACGCAAACAGCATCTGTCTCCGAGCGCACGGATGCCACTCATTCTCCGGAGACGCTGAGAACTTCTTTTACTGCATTGTATTTCTTGTAACTTCTTCATTGAATTTCTGCCCTCACCCCAACCCCCCCTCACCTGACCCCCCTCACCCCAACCCCCCTCACCCCACCCCCTCACCCCACCCCCTCTCACCTGACCCCCCTCACCCCAACCCCTCACCCCAACCCCCTCACCCCAACCCCCTCACCCCACCCCCACACCCAACCCCCCTCACCCCACCCCCCTCACCCCAACCCCCTCACCCCAACCCCCCTCACCCCACCCCCCTCACCCCAACCCCCTCACCCCACCCCCCCTCACCCCAACCCCCTCACCCCAACCCCCTCACTCTACCCTCCCTCTCGCCTCACCCTCCTTTTTACCAACCCCTCCCACACACCACCCCTCCCTCTCTCACACCCTCCCTCACCCCACCCTCTCACCCACCCCTCCCTCACCCACCCCTCCCTCTCACCCACCCCTCCTTCACCCCACCCTCTCACCCACCCCTCCCTCACCCGCCCTCCCTCTCACCCACCCCTCCCTCACCCACCCCTCCCTCTCACCCGCCCTCCCTCTCACCCACCCCTCCCTCACCCACCCCTCCCTCACCCCACCCTCCCTCTCACCCACCCCTCCCTCACCCACCCCTCCCTCTCACCCCGCCCTCCCTCTCACCCACCCCTCCCTCACCCACCCCTCCCTCTCACCCACCCCTCCCTCACCCCACCCTCCCTCTCACCCATCCCTCCCTCTCACCCCACCCTCCCTCTCACCCACCCCTCCTTCACCCACCCCTCCCTCACCCACCCCTCCCTCTCACCCACCCCTCCCTCACCCCACCCTCCCTCTCACCCACCCCTCCCTCACCCACCCCTCCCTCTCACCCACCCCTCCCTCACCCACCCCTCCCTCTCACCCACCCCTCCCTCACCCCACCCTCCCTCTCACCCATCCCTCCCTCACCCACCCCTCCCTCACCCCACCCTCCCTCTCACTCACCCCTCCCTCACCCACCCCTCCCTCTCACCCACCCCTCCCTCACCCCACCCTCCCTCTCACCCACCCCTCCCTCACCCACCCCTCCCTCTCACCCCACCCTCCCTCTCACCTACCCCTCCCTCACCCGCCCTCCCTCACCCCACCCTCTCACCCACCCCTCCCTCACCCCACCCCCCTCACCCCAACCCCTCTCACCCCACCCCTCTCACCCCACCCCCCTCACCCCAACCCCCCCTCACCCCACCCTCCCTCTCACCCACCCCTCCCTCACCCGCCCTCCCTCACCCCACCCTCTCACCTACCCCTCCCTCACCCACCCCTCCCTCACCCACCCCTCCCTCTCACCCCACCCTCCCTCTCACCTACCCCCTTCTCGCCCCACCCACCTTCTCACCCACCCTTCCCTCTCACCCACCCCCCACTCACCCACCCCCCCACTCACCCCACCCTTGATCTGTCCCCCTCCTCCCTTTCATCCCTCCCTCATTCCACCCCTCCCTCTCACATCTTCCTTCTCCACTCCTCCCCCTTCCTCACTGCATCGTCTCACTCCCTCCTCACCCCCTCCCTCTCATTCCCCTCCCTCTCACTCCCCCACCCCCTCACTCCACCCCTCGCTCTCTCCTCTTCCCTCACTGTCCCTCCCTCTCTGCCCCTCCCACTCGCTCCACCCCTCCCTCACTCCCCTCCCTCTCACTACATCCCTCCCCCTCACCCCTCCCTCTCACTCCCCTCCCTCTCAGTTCCCCCTCTCACTCCATCCCTCCCCCTCTCACTGCCCCAGCCTCACTCATCCATCCCTCACTCCCTCCTCACCACCCCTCCCTCTCACTCCATCCTTGCATGTCACCCCATCCCTCCCTCACCCTCTCGTTCCTTCTCACTCCTCTATCCACCTCTCCCCACCCCATCCCTCCCTCACCCTCTCGTTCCTTCTCACTCCTCTATCCACCTCTCCCCACCCCATCCCTCCCTCACCCTCTCGTTCCTTCTCACTCCTCTATCCACCTCTCCCCACCCCATCCCTCCCTCACCCTCTCGTTCCTTCTCACTCCTCTATCCACCTCTCCCCACCCCATCCCTCCCTCACCCTCTCGTTCCTTCTCACTCCTCTATCCACCTCTCCCCACCCCATCCCTCCCTCACCCTCTCGTTCCTTCTCACTCCTCTATCCACCTCTCCCCACCCCATCCCTCCCTCACCCCTATACTTACCCCACTCCTCTACCGTCACCCCTTTCCAGTCACCCAGTCACCCACTTCCTCTCACCGCAGTCACCCTTACCCCTATCAGTAACATCACCATCACCCCATCCCTGTAACCCCTACCCCACTTCCCACCCTTATCCACCCCACTGTCCCCACCTTCCCCTATGAATTGACCTGTACGATCGGTACGCAAGACAAGTTTTTCACTGGACCTCGGTACGAGTGACAATAATAAACCAATTGACCAATTCAACCCTACCCTGCCTCCCTCTATCACTCCATCTCTACACTTCCTTCCCTCCTCATCGCTCCAGTCTTTCCATATCTCAAAGCCTCGATATGGAGAAGCCAATGTTCAAAAGCTGTTTGAGTTTGGATGATCTGGGAATACCAAGCTGTGTTCGATCATCCCTAAACCATTGCTCATCAAACCCACTGGCAGGTAAACAGAAGATACTTGTTGGAAATCGGTGTCGACGGAGGGAATTGATGGGAGCCAGGAGAGACTCCCAACTCACAGGGAACGTCCCCCTGAGGATTTTGTTTATGCCGAGGATTTGTTGTTTTGGAATCATCAAATGTAGCAGCATAGAAACAGTCCGTGTAGACAAATCGCTTTAGCTACAGCCGGTTTGTGAGACGAACAAGGACCTTACGGAGGTCTATAAAATCATGAGGGGCGTTAGGTAAGGTGAATGGTCACCAGTCTTTTACCCAGCGAAGGGGAATCAAAAATTAAAGGGCATAGGTTTCAGGTAAGAGGGGAAAGGTTTAAAGAGAGCTGAAGGGCAAGTGTTCTGGGGGCAGCCTGCAAGTGTCGTCACGCTTCCGGCACCAACAAAGCACGCCCACAACTTCCTAACCTGTACGTCTTTGGAATGTGGGAGGAAACCGGAGCACCCGGAGGAAACCCACGCAGACACGGGAAGGACGTACAAACTCCTTACAGACAGCAACCGGAATTGAACTGGGGTCACTGGCGCTGTAATCGTGTTACACTAACCACTACACCACTGTGCCTGCCCATTTTTGAGTTTAGTGTCATATACACAAGTACAATGAAAAATTTACTTACTTTACAAAACTCTAGTTAGACCACACTTGGAGTACTGTGTTCAGTTCTGGTCGCCGCATTATAGGAAGGATGTGGAGGCGTTGGAGAGGGTGCAGAGGAGATTTACCAGGATGCTGCCTGGATTAGAGCATATGGAATATGAGGAGAGGCTTAAGGTGCTAGGGCTTTATTCACTGGAAAGGAGGAGGATGAGAGGAGACATGATAGAGGTATATAAAATACTGAGAGGAATAGATAGAGTAGACAGTCAGCGCCCCCTTCCCAGGGCACCAATGCTCAATACAAGAGGACATGGCTTTAAGGTTATGGGTGGGAGGTTCAGGGGAGATGTCAGGGGGAGGTTTTTCACCCAGAGAGTGGTTGGTGCATGGAATGCACTGCCTGGGGTGGTGGTGGAGGCAGATACATTGGACAGGTTCAAGAGTTTGTTGGATAGGCACATGGAGGAATGTGAGATAGAGGGATATGCGGGAGGAAAGGGTTAGATAGCATGAGGGTGGTTTGATGGACGGCACAACATGGTGGGCCGAAGGGCCTGTTTTGTGCTGTATGGTTCTATGGTTCAGCAGCATCACAGGTACATAGCATCATATAAGCAGCATTCACAAGAAAAACATAAATTAAACACAATTCTCACAAGAAAGAACACAATTAGAACAAAACAAAGTTCATTTTAATGCAAAGTGACCAAAGTGGTCATAGTGGCAGGAAAACCCCAGATATCTCATCCCCATTACTATGATATCCCTTGGGCATTCTGCGCTCTCTGCCCTTCCCTCAGCTCTGGTCCCTTCAATGTTCCCCACTTCCCTTGCTCCACTGCCGTTATCTTCCACTGTCAAGACCCCACGGTGTGGAACTCACTGCCTAAACCTCTCCACCTCTCCACACCTTTCAATGCTTTTTTAAACATGCCTCCTTGACTGTGTGTTTGGTCTCAACACACAAAAGCGCTGGAAGAACTCAGCAGGTCAGGCAGCGCCTATGGAGGGAAATGGACAGCCCACGTTTCGGGTTGAGACCCTTCACCTGGACTGGAATGTTCTCCAGATTCCAGCATCTGCAGTCTCTTGTGTCTCCATGTATTTGGTTGCTTCTGTGGTACAGCCTCTGAAAGACTTTGAGGTGCTTCACTGTGCTAAAAGTGCAATCTAACTGTTGGTTGATATTGCTCAAGACAGCATAGAAGGAGGATATTATCCCCATGAAGTCAATGCCAGATCATTTCCAATCCCCACTATCATTCCCTGTAATCTATTCTCCCCTCATTCCCATCGACCATGGGGAAATGGGGCTTGCTTCAATGGGCATCTTGGTCAGCATGGATCAGTTGGCAGAAGGGCCTGTTTCTGTGCTGTATGACTCAATGACTCCCCCCATATGCTATCACTCACCTACACACTAGGAGCAATTTACAGCGACTAATTAACCTAGCAACCTGCACGTCTTTGGGATGTGGGAGGAAACCGGAGCACCTGGAGGAAACTAATGCTTCTGCTTTGATTCATTCTATCCCAGGAATAGTGCCGCTCACCATCAGCCCCTTTCTAGTGAGAGCACCTTATCCCCCGACAACATGTTTCACCTCGCCCTTTCCCTGTGCTTTTTTAATTTTTCAGCTTACATTATGGACCTTGTATTATCACTTCTTGTTTTTCCAAAGCCAAAGTGAAACAGGATTTCCATTGATGCTTTTTTCGAAAAGGAAATAACTATAATTGTTAAAGGTTGCTATGATTTGAATGACACGTTTGCTGTGTCTGCCACTGGATTACTCTAGGAATAATAGATGTCTAACAGTGAATTACAGGTCTGTAATTCAATTCAGTGCATCTGGTGACGTCAAGTGTCTGAGTGATTTATGAACGTCAAACAGGCTCCAAGATTGAATCATTTCATTCAGCTCTGCCAAAGAACAACTTTGGATTTTGAAAGGCATATGTCCTTTTTGAGAATAGTTCTGATAATGATGGGTTGAATTGTCAATGTAGCACTGACTCATGCAGATTAGGAACCCTGGTCTTTGTTGCACTGGAAGGAAGGATGACAGTGTGGTAGCGTTGCAGAAATGTTACGCCTCACAGCTCTGGTGACCCAGGTTCGATCCTGACCTCTGGTGCTGTCTGTGTGGAGTCTGCACGTTCAGTGCTGCTTATCTGATGCGATGTGCCTGTGATGTTGCTGCAAGTGAGTTTTTCATTGCACCTGTGCAGACATGTACTTGTGCACAATAAACTCAACTTGTGTATAAACAAATTTAAAATAAATGCTGTGCACCAATTTCTGGCAAGTTGTAAGAAATGTTATTTGGGTCCACCAGTGCTGATGCTGGGTCTTTGTTTGGGGTAGATGTAATCCACCTATTCTCACAGTCTGTGCAGTGTCAGGAGCAAGCATTGTCTGACCTACCTCAGGGAGAAGAGGAGAGAAGAGACAGATTAAACAGTCCATGGCTCCTTCCTCTAGACATAAGAAGGCTGTCTGGTTACCAACTCAGAGGTTTTAATATCATGAAAGTGTACAATTGGGTGGATTTGGAATTGGAATTGAAATTGGTTTATTATTGTCACTTGTACCGAGGTACAGTGAAAAACTTGTCTTGCATACCGTTCATACAGATGAATTCACTACATGGAGCATTGAGGTAGTACAAGGTAAAGACAATACAGAATGCAGAGTGAAGTGTTATAGCTACAGAGAAAGTGCCGTGCGGGTAGACAATAAGATGTAAGGTCATAACCAGGTAGATTGTGAGGCAAAAGAGACCATCTTATTGTACTGGGAACTGTTCACTAGTCTTATAACAGCGGGATAGAAGCTGTCCTTGAGCCTGGTGGTACGTGCCCTCAGGCTTTTGCATCTTCTGTCTGATGGGAGAGGAGAGAAGAGAGAATGTCTGGGGTGGGAGGGGTCTTTGATTATGCTGGCTGCTTTACCGAAGTATAGACAGTGTCCATGGTGGGGAAGCTGGTTTCTGTGATGTGCTGAAGTGTGTCCACAACTCTGCCTTGTGAGGGAAACCAGAAGTAGTGGTGATACGTTGAGACCGAGGAGATGTTTCCCTTCGTGGGGAATTTGGAATTGGGAATGTAGCCTCATTCTTCCTCTGATAGACTGGTCCTGAAGGTGGGATCACATGGGATCCAGGGTGAGCTAGTCAATTAGACACAGAATTGTCTTGGTGGAAGGAGTCAGAGGGTGGTAGTGGAGGGTTGTTTTTCAGATTGGAGGCCTGTGACCAGTGGTATGCTGCAGGGAGTGGTGCCGGTTCCCTGTGGTTTGTCATCTATATTAACGATTTGGATGAGAATGTAGGTGGCATGGTTAGTAAGTTTGCGATGACACCAAAATTGGTGGTGTGGTGGATATTGTAGAAGGTTGCTGTAGATTACAGCAGGATATTGATAGAACGCAGAGCTGGGCTGAGAAGTGGCAGATGGAGTTCAACCCGGAAAAGTGTGAAGTGATACACTTCGGGAGATTGAATTTGAAGGAAGAATACAAGGTTAATGGCAGGACTCTTAGCAGTGTGGAGGAACAGAGGGATCTTGGGGTCCATGTCCATAGATCCCCAAGGTTGCTGCGCAGGTCGATAGGGTTGTTAAGAAGGCGTATGGAGTGTTGGCCTTCATTAGTCGGGATATTGAGTTCAAGAGCCACGAGGTAATGTTGCAGCTCTATAGAACTCTGGTCAGACCACACTTGGAGTATTGTGTTCAGTTCTGGTCACCTCATTGTAGGAAAGATATGGAAGCTTTAGAGAGGGTGCAGAGGAGATTTACCAGGATGCTGCCTGGATTGGAGAGCATGTCTTATGTTGAGCGAGCTAGGGCTTTTCTCTTTGGAGAGAAGGAGGATGAGAGGAGACTTGATAGAGGTGTACAAGATGATAAGAGGCATAGATCGAGTAGAGAGTCAGAGACTTTTTTCCAGGGCGACAATGGCTAACACGAGGGGGCATAATTTTAAGGTGAGTGGAGGAAGACATAAGGAGGATGTCAGAGGTACGTTTTTTACACAGAGAGCAGTGGGTGTATGGAACGCACTGCCGGCAGAGGTTGTGGGGGCAGATACATTAGGGACATCTAAGAGACTCTTAGATAGCCACATGAATGATAGAGAAATGGAGGGCTATGTGGGAGGGAAGGGTTAGATAGATCTTCGAGTAGGATAAAATGTCGGCACAACATTGTGGGCCAAAGGGCCTGTACTGTGCTGTCGTGTTCTATGAATTTAACTCAGACAGGTGCGAGGTGATGCACTTTGGGAAGTTAAGCCAGCACAGAGCCTGACTGCTCCGTCCTGAACTGCTAATGCCGTGTAATTCCCAAAAAAAAGTTGGCTGTAAATAGATTCATTTTCAGAATCACAGAAAGTAAATGCTGAATACAGAAGCACTGTAGCAAAAGGAAGAGGCATGTAAACAAGTGCGGTGATAACTCATTTTCCACAAATATTCAAATGTTTCATTTTAAAGAATGCATTTTTTGAAAACCACCAATTATCATTCAACGAATACATGCAAATCTGTTGCTTATTTACGAGATCTTTCTTCCTGAAAGAGCGGTGGAAGCAGAGGGGATAAATGCTCACTGGGGAATGTGGAGGTTGCAGCTACAGGCAGATCAGTCATGGCAGCACAAGGGTGCAGTGAGTAGAGCTGCTGCCTCCCGGCTCCAGTGTCCTGGATTCAATCCTGACCTCCGGTTCTGTCTGTGTGGAGTTTGCATGTTCTCCCTGTGCATGGGTGAGTGGTAGAAAATGGGGGGAGTTGAGCAGAATGTGGGGAGAATAATGTAGGATTAGTTTAAATAGGTGTTTGATGGTCAGCGTGGACTCAGGGCGTTGAAGGGCCTGTTTCTATGCTACAGTGAAACAGTCGTGAGGAGCAAGTGGCTACTCATGTTGCCTATTCCTATGTTTACGTGTATATTTGTGTTCTCGTATTAAAGTGTTTTGAAGGAGAAATTCACCTTTGGTCTCAGATTGAAGGCTGCGAAGGGGCTGAATTGATTTCACTGATATTTACTCATATGTTCAATGCTGGTGACAGGATCATTTTCCTTCTGTTACCTGTCAACAATGGCTATTACAAATAGTGTGGTCGAGCAAGCCAGCTACACACGAACTGAATAAATTGACCTTTGGCCTTTCAACCTTTCGTCAGACTTTCAACATGTGCCTTCATAAACTTATAAGCAGGTTACTTGTCTTAATTCTTGACGGTGCCTTCTTGTGTCGACAAGCTTCCCTTGTGTCTGATGCCAGCTTTGCCCTTCACTGATGTGTGTGATGAATTCATGTACCAAAGGTTTTCCAGGCCCTATACTCTCCTACCAATTAAAATGTAACACACTGAGAGAAGGTGGCTTGAAGACCACGGTGGTAAAACAAGTCGAGTGGCTTCATCACAGCGCCAGAGACCCGGGTTCGATCCTGACTTCTGGCGCTGTGTGGGTGTGTGGAGTTTGCCTATTCTCCGTGTGACCACTCAGGTTTCCGGTTTCATATAGAAAACCTACAGCACAATACAGGCCCTTCAGCCCACAAAGCTGTGCCGAACATGTCCCTACCTTAGAAATGATTAGGCTTACCCATAGCCCTCTATTTTTCTAAGCTCCATGTACCTATCCAAAAGTCTCTTAAACGACCCTATCGTATCCGCCTCCACCACCGTTGCCAGCAGCCCATTCCACGCACTCACCACTCTCTGAGTAAAAAAACTTACCCCTGACATCTCTATACCTACTCCCCAGCACCTTAAACCTGTGTCCTCTTGTGGCCACCATTTCAGCCCTGGGAAAAAGCCTCTGACTATCCACATGACCAATGCCTCTCATCATCTTATACACCTCTATCAGGTCACCTCTCATCCTCCGTCGCTCCAAGGAGAAAAGGCCAAGTTCACTCGACCTGTTTTCATAAGGTATTCTCCCCAATCCAGGCAAATGTTTCATCTGACATTCCAAAAATACACAGGTCGGTAGACTAATTGGCAGCTGTAAGTTGGTCCCAAGTATGTCGGTGAGTGGGGGAATCTGGGGGTGTCGATGGGAATATGAGGAGAATGCAAATTGGGAGTAATGTCTGATTGGTGTGACTAGGTGGTTGATGGTTAGGCTGGACTCGATTGGCTGAAGGGCCTTTTAGGTGCTGTATCTCATCATGACTATGATCAATAAAATCAAAAAGTCAGACAGCATGGAAACAGGCCCTTCAGCCCACTGAGTCCATTGCCAACTATCAACCAACCATTTGTATTAATGTAACTCTATACAAATGTACGTCTAGGTCCCCGCTGCGGACTCAGCCTGCGTTAGTCAGTACCAGACGCCATGAAAATCTTACTCTGGCTTCGTGGAGTACTCCAGCATTGAGGCGCGCCACTGTGGCACTGCCTGACTATTTGACAGAGTTCGTTAATTAGTCCCCCTTACAAGCTCTTTCCCTGTGTCCTTGTAGCGTTTTCCCTTTCAAACATTTATTGGATGTTCATATGGAAGTTTCCATTTAGTCCCAGCCAGGTTTACATGGCCTAGACACGAGGTGTCAGATATTATTGATATGGAATCCCATAATGGAGGTTTGATAGAGGTGAACAAAATCATGACTGGTTTCGGCAGGGTGAATGGAGTGACACGACTTTCCTCATCCGGTGGCTCAAGGATCCTAGAGTCACGGAGTCACAGAGTTATACAGCACGGATACAGGCCCTTCGGCCCAACTCATCCATGGTGCCCTCCTGAACTAGTCCCATTTGCCTGCATTTGGCCCCATATCCCTCTAAACCTGTTCTATCCACGAACCTGACCAAATGTCTTTTAACTATTGTAATCATACCTGCCTCTACCAGTTCCTCTGGCAGCTCGCTCCACATAAGGACCACAATTAGTGTGAAAAAACTTGCCCCTCAGGTCCTCTTTAAATAATTCCCCTCTCACCTGAAACCAATAGTTTTTGGTTCCCTTTCCCTGCGAAAAAGGAAAAGATCAGGGGACACTGATTTAAGATTCTCAGTGAAAAGTAATGCAAAGATTTTTTTTAATGCAGAGAATGGTGATGACGATTTGACTAAAGACAGAACGAATATGGTACTGAGATAAATCAGTGGAACAACTAGTATAGTTGCTGCTTCACAGTGCCAGAGACCCAAGTTCAACCCTGACTTCGGGTGCTGTCTGTGCGGAGCTTGCACGTACTCCTCGGGTTTCCTCCGGGTGCTCTGGTTTCCTCCCACATCCCAAAGATGTGCGGGTTGGTAGGTTAATTGGCCGCTGTGGGTTGCTTCTAGAGTGTAGGTGAGTGGTAGAATCTGGGGGGAGTTGATGAGAATGTGAGGAGAATAAAAAAATGGGATCAGTGTAGGATCAGTGTAAATGGGTCTTTGGTGTTTAGTGCAGACTCAATGGACTGATTGGCCTGTCTCAATGCTGTATCTATGACTATTATATTGCATAGTGGAGCAGTCTCAAAGGGTTGTCTGCCCTACTCCTAGTCCTATTTTCTACACGTATGTTTCCGTGACCTGTAAGCTTTCCAAGAGGAATTAAATGGGTGATTGAGGGAGGAGAATTTTCAGGGACACAATACAGAATAAAACTAATGGATTTGCTTTACCAGGGTTCCAGATTAAAATAACTTGGTCCACGGAAAATGGCTCCTCATCTCCCCTCTACTCCTTTGTTCAATCACAATCCCTGACAGAGGAATCAACTTCTCCTGATGTATTTGGCTTCGTAATTTCACATATCACTTCTGAGGAAAGTTTGCCTTGTTTATCTGGTTGGCTGTTTACTGTCACAAGCAGATCAGTTCTTCTCAGACTGAGATCAGAGTGCCCAACATAGAAGACCCTGCCACTCATAAGCAGGAGATATTATTGCCGACAAGCCAAGGTGAAAGGAAAATCTTATCAGTTAAATTGGGAAATTAGTTTATTGTTGTCACATATACTGAGGTACAGTGAAAAACTTTGTTTTGCATGCCATCCAAACAGATCATTTCATTACAGCAGTGCATTGAGGTAGTACAAGGGAAAACAATAACAGGATGCAGAATAAAGTGTTACAGTTACAGAGAAAGTGCGGTGCAGGCAGACAATAATGTTCAAGGCCACGATGAGGTAGATTGTAAGGTCAAGACTCCACCTTATCGCACAAGAGGTCTGTTCACTAGTCTCATAACAGTGGGATAGAAGCTGTCCTTGAGCCTGGTGGTACGTGCTTTCAGGTTTTTGTATCTTCTGGCCGATGGGAGGGGGGAGAAGAGAGAATGTCTGGGGTGGGTGGGTTCTTTGATTATGTTGGCTGCTCTACAGAGGGACCGAGGTGTTGACAGAGTCCATGGAGGGGAGACTGGTTTCCGTGATGTGATGAGCTGTGTCCACAACTCTCTGCAGTTTCTTGCGGTCTCGGGCAGAGCAGTTGCCATACCAAGCCTGGTGCATCTAGATAAGATGCTTTCTATGGTGCATCTATAAAAACTGGTGAGGGTCAAAGGGGAAATGCTGAATTTCCTCAGCCTCCTGAGGAAGTAGAGGTGGTGGTGCACTTTCTTAAGCTATATATCATGATAATTGACTGCATTGGTAACCATAGATCACTACATTGTGAGGTCCATTGGTGCTGGGAGATTGATGTTCACTCCATAGCCCCTGGTTCTAATGTTGAACAGATCCAGGAAAACAGCCCATTAATATGAGATCCTCTCAGGTGGACATGAATAATCCCACAGTGGCATGTTGAAGAACATAAGAGCAGGAGTGGTGGAACATCTGGTTTTTTTAGCCTGCTCTGTCATTCACCAAGGTCATGGCTGATCGTCTACATCAGGGACATTTTCCTGCACTATCCCCATATCCCTCGATTCCCTTAATGTCCAAAGACCCATCAATCCCAGTTTTGTCAAAGTCAAAGTCCAGTTTATTGTCATCTGCACAAGTAAATACATGCACAGGTGCAATGAAGATCTTACTTGCAGCAGCATCACAGGCACATAGTTTCAGATAAGCAGCATTCAGAAGAAAAACATAAATTAAACATAAATTATACACAATTTTACAAGAAAGAACATAATTATAATAAAAATAAATGTTTATTTTAGTGCAAAATGATCAAAGTGATCACAGTGTTGCTGTACAGAGGCAGTGATTCAGGTTGTGCAGGTTGGTTCAAGAACTGAATGGTTGAAAGGAAGCAGCTGTTCTTGAACCCGGTGGTGTGGGACTTCAGGCTTCTGTACCTCCTGCCCAATGGTAGCTGGGAGAAGATGGCATGGCCTGGATGATGGGGATCTTTGACATGGATGTTGCCTTCTTGAGGCAGCACCTCCTGTAGATACTACTGATGGTGGGGAGTGATGTGCCCGTGATGTATTGGCTGAGCCCACTACTCTCTGCAGCTTCTTATGTTCCTGTGAATTGGTTTCAGTTTATTATTGTCACTTGTACCGAGGTACAGTGAAAAACTTGTCTTGCATACCGTTCGTACAGATCAATTCATTACACAGTGCATTGAGGTAGTACAGGGTAAAAACAATAACAGAATACAGTAAAGTGTCACAGCTACAGGGAAGTGCATTGCAAGTAGACAATAAGGTGCAAGGTCATAACAAGGTAGATTGTGAGGTCAAGAGTCCATCTCATCGTATAAGGGAACTGTTCAATAGAAGCTGCCCTTGAGCCTGGTGGT